>NC_138239.1:31341113-31941113 GCF_964197995.2 Scardinius erythrophthalmus | reverse complement strand
GTCTTGTATATCACCACAGATTTATTGGCACCCTTCTATCTGTGTTGTACACTGTTAACCCTTGCTGTAAAAAAAGGCCAAATTCGGACAATATCATACCATTTTCCATTAAAACAGTAATATACCGTAGAAAATAAAACTAGCCTACAGGAATATACTGTGAATTAACAGTGCTCAAAATTGACACTCAGAGGCTGTTTTCCCAATCACACCCTATACCCTCATTCACTATTCCCTACATTAGTTCACTAATATAGTCCCCTTGACAGAGTGAAGGAAAAGAAGAGAGTGAATTGAGAAACTGATGAACACTGATAAGCAGAATCACTGAAGGACAGGGAAACAAGAACAGAAAAAAGAGAAACACAGAAACTACAACTGACTTCCAGCTACACTGAGTGTGAAACCAGTTTACAAACCAGTTTACGATTATTTCTTTCATACATGTACAAAAGTTCTTGTTGAGAATTAGCAGAGATTTAGTTAATAATAAAGTTTGTTGTCACCATGATGGAGAGCAGTATTTGCTTTAGTTGGGCTCTTGTCCCTTGACTTCTAACCATTCATCTCTCTCTGACTGCTTTAACAGTGAGTTTATAAAACACATTTGTTATAGCAAGAAAAGGTCAAGAGGAAGATGATTAGCTGTTTTTGGCTTTTGTGATGATTTAACATTCATCCTGGACATGTCTGATCTTTCCTGTATATATTCTTTAAATTCATGGGTATTTCATATTTATCTGTGAATCTACAACATGAAATAAATATCTCTGTAATCATGTCTTCTGAACAATATTGTAACCATAGAGTGCATTAAAACATTTTTAACTTCTGCTTGACACAGACACACACAGATACCAACAATCAGCATATGAATCTCAGCAATGGTGACAATCAAAAGTTTCATGTCGCATTGCATGCTGGGTTCCAGGATAATATAAAACTCCCAGCATGCACTGCTGCATGAATAATAAAAAAATATTGCCACCATTCTTGAGATTCATGTGCTAAATTGTGATATCTCTGTGTTTCTAAAAAACAGCATAGCTCTGTTTTTTTTTTTTTTTTATGCATGATGTGTTAAAAAAAAGTCATTGTAATGTATTGCTGTGGTTTCACAGTGGTGATAATGTAACACTTTTGATTGAGGATTAAACTCTGAATGAGTAGGAATGAATTCCTTAGTGAATGAACAGGCTATATGATCATTTTATCACCATAATCAACATAACCACAATCATTCAAAAACTGTGTGCGCACAAGTGTGATTTACAAAAACGCAGCAAAAGAAACACTAATGTTTTAACATCAGCATCCCAACTAAAGCAAGCATTGATCTCTATAATGGTAACTTCAAACCAAACATTTTCAATTAAACATCTCAACAACAACTTCTGTAGATGTATGACAGAAATAAAGTCATAAAAATAAGTGTAATAATGTGTAATGGCTCGAAGTCAGTTGAAGTTCTTGTGTTTCTCTATTTTCTGTTCTAACAGCAGGTGTTCATCACTAATGCTCAACAATCACTTACATATTCTCTTAATTATCTCACTGCAACACTGCGTCAGTGTAACTTTTTACTCTTTGTAGTGTGGATTTTCCTGTGAGGTTGTAAGGGTTAACAGTGTAAGATAAAAAGACACACCCACAAAATGTATTTTAACAGTAATAAACTGTAAGTTATAAAACAGGTTTATACTGGCAACACTGTTGCCAGTAGTTTACTGTAAAATCTTGTTTTTTGGGTCACCATTGTGCAGAAGAGTAGAGCCTGTGCTTCAGTCCAGGAGAAGATCTAGAGACATTGATGATATGCTGCATGTTGCTTTATTTTAAAGGTGGTGACTGTGTAGTTGCTGGTCCAGAGAAAATCTCTTTATTTACCAAATTTTTTTGTGGTTTCAAATGAAATAAGTTCACAGTAATCCTTTTCTCACTTTATTAATGCATTATAAATTTTAGTTAATACTTTTAAATGACAGTTGGTTAATTTAAGACAGTCGGTTTCTGCAAGTGAAATTAGCTAACTCGAGTTTTAGTGCATTTTTACAGTAACATACTGTACAATTAACAGTAAATTACTGGCAACAGTGTTGCCAGTATTTTACTGTAAAAAACCCCGGTAAGGTCTAACAGTGTACTGTAGGCTATACTGTAATAGACTGTAATGATTAAATACAATTGTCCTGCAGAATGATGAGTTTTTTTGTAAGAAAAACATTGGAGCAAATGTCGAATTGTTTTTTGAAATTTAAATTATCAACGTAAGAGGCTTTAGGCTGTCTGATTAACTCTGTATGAACAAACACCCAGCTTTGCAGTATAGGTGGCACAGAAGCAGCATCTGACCCTGCATAGATTTACATGTAATAGATTACATGTAATTGCATAGCAATTTCATTCTAAGAGGCTATTAAATGTGAAGTGACAACATGAAACACTACTTTCAAAATATAAAAAAAACACCAGTAGTTGGTGGCAAGTCAGCCTGATAATGATTAAATACCAATTTTATCCCCATCAGATCACTCATTTTCTGATGCAGAAAAGTTAGTTCATGCATTTATGACCTCGAGACTAGATTAATGTAATGCTTTATTAGCTGGTTGTCCTGCATCCTCAATAAACAAGCTACAGTTAGTCCAAAATGCAGCCGCTAGAGTTCTTACTAGATCAAGAAAATATGTCCAAAATGCAGCCGCTAGAGTTCTTACAAGAAAATATAATCTATAACACCGATTTTAATATCACTACATTGGTATTAACTACCGTATTAACTACAAGGTATTGCTACTGACTTATAAAGCCCTAAACTGCTTAGCTCCAGTCTATTTAACGGATCTTCTATCGCCCTACAATCCATCGCGCTCTTTAAGATCACTAAATTCGAGGCTTTTGGTCATACCTAGGATAGGTCCACCAAAGAAGGGAGAGCATTTTCACATTTAGCTCCAAAACTCTGGAATAGTCTTCCTGATACTGTTCGTTGCTCAGACTCGCTCTCCCAGTTTAAAACTAGATTAAAAACGCATCTCTTCAGCCAGGCATTCATATAATACTTTTAATCTTACAGTTAAATCCAGTCTCCAGTTCATAAACGCCAGAGGAGAACTGGCCCCCGACTGAGCCTGGGTTCTCCCAAGGTTTTTTTTTTTTTTCTCCATAGGTCACCTGATGGAGTTTTTCGGTTCCTTGCCACTGTTGCCTTTGGCTTGCTCAGTTGGGGATATTTTGGGGATATTTAATTTTAATTTTATCAATCAATAAATTCCATTAGAAATAAACCTTGTTGTATTATTTTAATTTAATACTGTGAAGCTGCTTTGATACAATCTGTATTGTGAAAAGCGCTAAACAAATACACTTGACTTGACTTGACTTGACAATTTACATATATTACTTTATATATATATATATATACACACACACATATAAAGGCAGGATCACTTACTGGTGGAACCCAAATGGAAGTTCAGTCCTGGCTGTATAATCAAACAATAAAAACAAGAAACAATGCATGCCATCAAGAACATTTATTGATTCCACAGGAACTTGATCCAGTTTCCCCCATTTTTACTAATAAATACTTTGTGTTAATTCAGAGAACATTCAAAGAAAAGTAAGGCAAACTATTAAGCATGAACTCAAACAGGATCAATTAAGATTTTCAAAGCATTTTGGACAATAGACAATTGTCTATTACAGTATACAGTACAACACAGATAGAAGGGTGCCAATAAATCTGTGGTGATATACAAGACACTTTAAGAAAAGTTTATTTCCATCACACTGTAAAGTGTTTTTAGATTACATATAGCCTACCAAACATTTTACATATAAACTGGGTCAGCATACTGTTAATTACAGTTAGTACCATGGGAAGTAGGGGTGCTGAGCGTGACCCCTGGAGTGGAGCCCATGAAGAAATATGGTTGGGGATAAAAGTTCACACAAACAAAACCAAAAAACGGTGGTGTTTAGCCTATAGGCATACATATTACGTGTGCTTGTTTTTATTTATGCTGTATTATAAAATACCCATAATATAACAAATAAATAAAATATATTTGGAAATTGCCCTTTAAAACAAAGGCTCAGTTTGTGGTTCACAATTATTTGACTAAAAACAACAAAAACAATAAAACAAAGACAAAGTCACATATTAAACAGTTTTTTATTTATGTTTTTGTTAACAGAAGTTCTCTTGCGCCTTTAATTGCCTCCGCTATCGTCCTGTCAATCATCTGTCTCATTCTCGCGGGTCGCGGATATGATTACAGTTTCAGTAAAAATGTATTTCACCATCATCGGTACCCACCCTCGGCCGATTGGCATTAAGGTATTTGCAATCACCATCCCGTGGCAAAACGGAGCGTCTAAAAGAAAAGTTCTGACTGCTGATCTGAACATTGGTCAGTGAGCCTCTCCCGCTCGGCGCTGTCAAGCGCAGCTTCACCACACACAGCTAAATAAAACAGGCTGGTGGCAGACTAATAATTAATATTTCTGATGAAAAGATTTCTGTGAAACGCGTAAAGTTGCACAGAAGAAAGCCCGGACCTGCCCTGTACAGTTTAAGAATCTGTAGCCATAGTAAAGGATTATTATTTTGTTGAACAGACCCTGACCTGAGCGACAACTGATGACGTCACATGCTCAGATTTGCTTGACCAATCGGCGGAAGGGGGCGTGTCAGGCCGCCCACATGTGGAAAACGAATTTTGAAGTCATTTATTCGTTTTTTGCCTGTGAACTAAAAAATGAAAAATCAAGCCGAAATCTCGTTTTTTCGTTTTTTTGAAAAAAACGAATAAAGGGGCCGTTTTCTCGTTTCTGCTTATTTCATTTCAAATTGGAAAACAAACTATCAAAACGTACACGGACCGTGCAGCTTTGTTTTTTGTTTAAAATAAAAGAGCAGAAATGGCTATATTTTGTTTTCAAAATGTATTGTTGTCATCAAATCATAATAATAGAAAATTGGACGACATTTCCGATCGTTTTTTAATTTGTAATATTTATTTGTACGTTTATTGTATTTCATTTGACTGATCCTATCTGTACCCGAAAGTAAATTACACCGTCGTGCGAAGTCATAGATAGCCGATATGTCGGACATGTGACACGGTCAGACATGTATTTATCATTGAGTCCAGAGAAAATTTGGTTGCTAATGCGGGGCTAGCATGTGTTGTGGTGTCTCATGAATGGCTGTGTGCTGCCCTGAGTCAAACTTGTGTTAACCCCATCTCTTTATGATGTTCTGATGCAGAGACCTATCCCTGCCTCTGCTTAGTAATTTTTATTTTTAAAAATTAAAATAAATTTATTAAATGATGTTTCTGCACAAGTTCAGCAGACAGTGAGGTTCGGGTTTGTTCCGATCAGAGCTCGTGAGCGGAGAGCTGAATATTCCGCTCCGCTCGCTCATTCCGCTCAGGGTCGCTAGCTCGCTCAACCCAGAATGGCCTGAGCCTGGTTTGAAAATATGTGGAATAAGGGCTGCCTCCGACTAATTTTTTTTTTCTAGACGACTAGTAGGCTAGTTGTTCATTTTAAGCCATTCGTGGACAATCGCCTCTTTTAATTAGCCTACTTAAATATGCTATAAATATGCAATTGGTTGATAAAACATTGATCAAAATTAAGATACAATTTATACAAAACGAAAATCTTTTAAAAAGAGTTTTCTACAAAAAAAAAACTTAATGAAGTGGTCAAAATCATGTTTGACCAAAAACAGCGCCGTTGCTAGGAGGGCGCCAGCGCCTCTGCCTCGCGAGTGGATGATAGCCCTGAAGACGCCTAGCAATGATATACCTTTAGTGGTAGTATACCTTTAGTTAAGTTATACCTTAAGAGTCTTAGTAGCGCGCTAAGAGAACGCAGCCCAGGTATGATGCGTATGATGCGTAATGGAGATTCCAGAGCGCTCTTCTTTGGTCAGAACCATGGAGAGCGATCGCGGATAGGTCCGTCCTATGCACCGAAACTTTTAACTATGCAACAAAATATTTAAAGAGCATCAAGCTATTAAAATCTAGATTACGTATACGCACAGATAATATAACAGTAGGCTATTAGTCTTTTTTTATTATTAGGTTAAACAGTGATTGGATAATGTTTTTAATTTAAAGTTTTTAATTTAAGGCCCACCCACAATTGGTCTGGCCCATCCAAAACTGGAATCCTGGCGAATTCAAAAGAACAAAAGTTTTTTTGACTGCTCACTCACTCTTGAGCGTCTGGCGCGAGTGATTTCAATGTTAAGTCAATGTAAGACGCGTTTACACGCGTCTAAATGTCCTGAATGAGGCGTTGAATGAGGCGTTTAGCGCGGAGCGGTAGACGCGAATGAGGCGAATTGACTAACACAGATTTATAATGCATCTGTCTTTTCTATCATTTCACTGTATCTCAGCATCGCGATGTAAAGTTAACGTTATTACTTTAACAGCAGCAGTAAAACTGTTTCTACTGTGATGGTTTAACTTTGCAATCAATCCGTGGTTCAGCAGAGGCCGATATGACAATAGATGACATTGCGGCTAATTTATCTGATCCTGTCCATTAGCTTTGATCCATGTACGGCTTTTCAGAATGTCACCAAGTACAAATATTTAGGCCTATGTAATATTTCAGCGCGAAAACTCTAGCTAGCTAGCTGGGAACAATGAAAAGGGTCCAGAGCAGCATCATCATATTTTACAGGACCGTCACAAAAAAAAAAAAAAAATGCAAATGAGAATGTTAATACAAGTACGATGGACGGCAACTCCCAACTTCAGCAGAACTCACAGTCCCAGTTTGACTCAAATGAACAAGGACCACAGTGTTGGGAAAGATAAGCTATTAGAGTAAAAATATTGCGTTAGGCTACTTCATGAGTTAATAAGAAAAAAGATTTTACAATTCCTGCAAATGCAGTGATGAAGTTCATGTTCTCATGATTTATTTTTATGAATTCAAAACACCCCCCCCCCCTCTGTTTTTTCTCAAATCGCACCCATATATATATATATATATATATATATATATATATATATATATAAGTAGCGATAGTTCATTCTAAGTTTATTCAAGTGGAAGAATGTGACTAATAAACTAACTCAATGATAAATACATGTCTGACCGTGTCGGACATTAATAGGTTACATGTCCGACATCGGCTATCTATGACTTCGCACGACGGTGTAATTTACTTCCGGGTACAGATAGGATCAGTCAAATGAAATACAATAAACGTACAAATAAATATTACAAATTAAAAAACGATCAGAAATGTCGTCCAATTTTCTGATACTATTATTTGATGACAACAATACATTTGGAAAACAAAATATAGCCATTTCTGCTTTTTTTCTTTTAAACAAAAAAACAAAGCTGCACCCTTTTTTAAATTGCATCTTTCATTCCGAAATAGAATAATGAATGAACGAAAAAGTACACGGACCCTGCACCCTTTTTTAAATTTCATCTTTCATTCCGAAATAGAATAATGAATGAACGAAAAAGTACACGGACCGACCACGGACCTAATCGGCGGAAGGGGGCGTGTCAGGCCGCCCGCATGTGGAAAACGAATTTTGAAGTCATTTATTCGTTTTTTGCCTGTGAACTAAAAAACGAAAAATCAAGCCGAAATCTATTTTTTTCGTTTTTTTTTTGAAAAAAACGAAAAAACGAATAAAGGGGCCGTTTTCTCGTTTCTGCTTATTTCATTTCAAATTGGAAAACAAACTATCAAAACGTTTTTTTTTTTTTTTATTAAATGCTTGTAGAAGATAACAGGAAAAAAGAAAAGAAAAAGAAAGAAAGAGAAAAAAAGCACAAAAACATTAACAACAGTCATTGTCATTACATTACAACCATACTCCAGAGACCCTCAGTCCAGATTAAGTTCCTTCAGTCCAGATTAAGTGCCAACAAGTCCTTAAACACAGCCACTGTTCTTATAGCTTTTAAGTTTTTAGAGAACTCAATAGACTCAAAGTAAATTTTCATTTCATGTTTAAATCTCAAAAAAAGAGGATTACATTTAGAAAATTTACATTTGTGAATGTGAAATTTAGCTAACAGAAAAATAAGGTTTATAAAATAATTAGCACTTTCCTTATCACATTCATGAAAACCAAAAATTACATTTCTGTATGTTAATTCAAAGTCAGGATTCACATAACATTTGATAAAATCACAAATGTCACACCAAAATGTCACTGTGAAAGAGCAGTTCCAAAATAAATGTAAAGTAGTCTCAGGTTTCTCTGAACAGAAAGAACAGAGGGTATCAATGTCATTCTTAAGTCTTTTGAGAGAGCACTTATCTGGGTAAAACCTATGAATTAATTTAAAGGTAATTTCTCTCATTTTGTTAGTTATCAGGTATTTATGAGGTAATGTCCAAACTTTTTTCCATGGAATATCACTTACAAAACCATTCCAATAAGAAATTACATATGGCACAGAAACCAACTCCTCCTGAAACAAGACTCGAATTTTCTTATTGTTTTTGGATTTAGAAGAAGAAAGGCATTGTTTACCTACAAATGTCGTACACAGATCCACTGAGCGACAAAGTGATGAAAAAGAAAAACCTTTAAAAAGCATGATAACTCCTTGTGGCACTGCATCAGCCACGATGGCAAACTCTTTTGGAGTAACAGGAATTCCATGCTTTACCAAGAACTCAGAATAATTGCAAATTGAACCATATTGATTGAAAAGTTGAGATACAAAAATAATTCCATTACTAACCCAATTATCAAAGAAAAGAGATTTATGTTTATACAGTAGGTCCTTATTATTCCAAATTATATAAGAGTGAGGAGTAAAATTATGTTTAAAGATGAGGGACCAAGCTAATAACATTTGCCTATGAAAAAGGGATAATTTGACAGGGATTTTCATTATGCTATAATTACAGGTTAATAAGAATTTTAAACCTCCTAGTTTGGAAAAAATAACATTAGGGATCAAATTCCAGATAAATGCGGGCTTATTAATAAAGTTTTTTATCCAGTTTATTTTAAAGGTCTGGTTTAAAGTAGTAAAGTCTAGAAAGTTTAACCCCCCCTTCTCAATAGTGTTCATAAGTACAGATTTTCTGATAAAATGAGTTTTATTCTTCCAAACAAAGTTGAGCAGCATGGTATCAATTTTTTTAAGAATGGCGGTGTCAACACTCAAAGAAAGAGCAGCGTATGTTAAGCGTGACAAGCCCTCAGCTTTGGCTAGTAAAATTCTTCCCTTTAACGACAGATCTCGCTGCAGCCACATATAAAGTTTTTTCTGTGTACTCTCAATTAATGGATTAAAATTTACAGAGCATCTTTCTAGTTCATTTTTTGTTATAATAATACCTAAATATGATACCTGATCTCTAATTTGAATATTACAAATTTGTGACAGATTACACTCTTTGATGGACATGAGTTCACATTTTGAAAGGTTCAAGACTAAGCCTGATGCTTTGGAGAATTGCTGGATATATTCTAATGCTAACGGAACTTGACTAGCATCATGCAAAAAAAGTGTGGTATCATCAGCCAACTGACTGATGAGTATCTGTTTGTCAGCAATAGAGATACCACGAAGACCACTATTAGAAACATAAGATGCAAATATCTGGGAAACTAGTAAAAACAGATAAGGGGATATTGGACATCCTTGTCTAATACCACGTGACAAGTAAAATCTAGGAGAAGTACCGTATTTTAATTTGATTGAACTATTACAATTATAATAAAGGGTTCTTACAGCCTTACAAAAATACTCACCAAATCCGAACTTTTGTACCGACTTAAAAATAAAATGATGCTCTACTGAGTCGAAAGCTTTATAAAAATCCAGGAAAAGAATAAAACTATTATGTTCCACCAAGTTTTTATAATCAAATAAGTCTAAAACTAATCTAATGTTATTCATTATGTGTCGGTCTCTCATAAATCCAGACTGAGTCTCATCTATAACGCTATCCAAACAATCTTTAATTCTTTTAGCAAATATTATGGCAAAAATTTTATAATCGTTGTTAAGGAGTGTGATGGGCCGCCAATTGTCCAAATTGGTAAGATCTTTCTTTGGTTTAGGAATTAGTGTGATGATACCCTGCGTTAACGTAGGAGGTAGAGCTTCTTTATCAATACTCTCTTTAAAAACATTTGTTAAAAAAGGAGAAAGTTCATTAGCAAATAATTTGTACAGCTCAGCTGTGAGTCCATCACATCCTGGGGATTTATTGTTTTTCAAGCTCTTGATAGCACTTTGTACTTCTTCATGAGTTAAAATTCCATCACAACACATTCTATCACTTTCGGAAATAGCTTTAACATTATTAACTGAGTCCAGAAACAAAATCGATGTCTGCTCTGTACATTTTGAACTATACAGATTTTTATAAAAATTGGCACTAAAATTGGCTATATCCTTTGGATCTTTTATAATTTTGCCATCAACACATAATTTCTCAATTGTTGAAAGGGTAAAATTTCGTTTTTCAAGCTTAAAGAAATATGCCGAATTGAGTTCACCTTCTTCAAGCCATCTTTTCCTGGATCTTATATAAGCACCCCTAGCCTTTGATAAATATAAATCATCTAATTTAGTTTGCAGAGCTGCAATTTCAGATTTCTCCTCCAAAGACAGACAACTAAAGTTATCCTGAGAAGTATCCTAATCCTGAGAAGTATTGTACCCATATATATTTCCCAGAATTATTGTTTGTTGGTTAAGTGAAATCACTAATAAATGAAAGTGGCCCAAACTATCTGAATCTGAACCTAATATATGAAGGTAAAACAGTAGCAAAACTCGAAAGCTTGCTAATTTGAATGTGAGAACTTGTAAAATTAATATTTGTATTTGTAAGTTGAAATTTATACTTGCAGCTCTGATGTGAAAAGCTGCATCTATCGATTTGCACACACAGACAATACTCAGAACACCTGTGTTTTGAATTCGAAGTTGCAGATTAATAGTTACAAATGTGTAAAGTGTCATTTACATAAACAAAATGACAGGCACAATTGTGTACTACACATTTATCTTTGTGCTTTAGTTCAGTTTCGTTGTACAACCACAAGTCGGCACTCACAACCTCTCATATCTGGCAGTACAGCTTCAAATCCTAGCGCTTTGACTTTTGCTACTCTTTTTGCGATATGCCTGTAGCAAAACTCACTCGTGCACTTGTAAATGCAGACTTGAGAGAGCAGAGTCGGGGGCGGGGCTGGGGTCGGAATGAAGTCATTTTATTGGTCGATGCCTCACCAATGAACAACGCCAGCCACAATGAAAACATTTATGCTTATGTATCAGCTATTTTTTAAAACGCTTGGAAAATATTTTTATGAAATATCATTAGTTTTACTGGAATAGTTTTATAGAATATGAACGCAACGCGTTTAATTGAGACAGTGGTATTAAAAGACCAAACAGGAAACACCATAAAGCATACAGAAAAAAAATGAGCACAGAATATGAACGCAACGCGTTTAATTGTACGTTTTCCTCGAACCCAAGAAAACACTTAATGAGGCTTAATGGACCAACAGTTATAAAATAAAAATTAAAAACAATAAAAAAACACATAATTTGTTCCTTTATTAATAAAACACAGGCAGCGAGTTTATTTGCACTGAACACACATTTGCTTATATGCCAATTCCAATGAAAATGCACCTAAATTATCTGATAAGAATGTAAAATGTATACCTTGAAATGCAATGCAAGTCGCTTTGGAAAAATGTATTGTAAATGTTTTAAATATTCACCCTAGCCTAACTGTTGGACACACAAAAACAAACAAAACATAAATAAATTATATATATACGTACGTACGTGTGTGTGTCTTTTAGCCTACAGTCTATGGTATATATATATACCAGATATGGCAAATATATATGGCATACGTCATATGTTTTACGTCATATTCTGTGCTCATCTGCTTTTCTGTAGTATGCATTATAAGCATTGTGTCTACTGAGTTTGATAATATCGTTTATTTATTTTAATATCAGTCTAATGCATTAAGCCATGTTAGTGTTTCGGTGCACGCGGGTTTCGTGACATCATCGAACTCCCATTTCATTGGCTAGGTGCCAACCAATAAAACGTCTCCTTTGACCCCCCCTCCTCCCGCCCCCCTTTCTCTCTCACCGCCTCTGAGTTTCAAGTGCACAAGTTAGTTTTGCACCTGATATATCGCGAAAAGAGTAGCAAAAGTCAAGGCGCGAAATTTGAACTTGCAGTGACAGATTTGAGAAGTTGCAAGTGCCTATTTGAGGTAGTACCGCGAATGTGAACGTAAGATTAAACGCAAAATATATATTACAAGTTTGTGCCTGTCGTTGTATTTCTGTGAATGGCATTTTACACATTTGTGTCTACTTGTCTGCAGCTTCAGATTCAGAATACAGGTTTGTGACTATTATCTGCGAGTGCAAATTTCAAAATTCAACTTCAGATTTTTATTTTACAGGTTTTCACATTGGGGCTGTGAGTGTAAATGTTCATGTACAAGTACGAATATTTATTGTACAAGTTCTCAAATTCACATTTACATGCTCTCGAGTTTTGCTACTGTTTTACCTTCATACTAATATATCCCCATTAAACGTATTTCTCAAAATGCTTACTCCAGCAGAGCGTTCAGTGCCATGTGAACTCCAAATATCATTACCCCACTGAGATTTCCACCATTTGTAATCATCTTTAGTAGAATGACACTCCTGAAGAAAACAAAAATCTGACTTGTGTTTTTTAGCAAACAAAAAAAGAGCTTTCCTTTTGACACTATCCCTGAGCCCTCTGGCATTAAAAGAAACTGACAATGACATAAAAAACGAACAATATGAAAGAGAAAATAAAACAAGCTAAGTAACTGAATGAACCACTTGTTCAACTAACTTTCCTCAAAAAGTGCAAACAACCACAAGAAAAAAACTGCACACCCGGTACTGGAGTATTCATATTTTAAGTTCAGAAAGAAAAAAAAGATAAAATATAAATTTCTGTTTTCAAGTTGTAACGTTTCAAAGCATAAAGTTATAAGAGAAAAAGAAAGTATTAAAAAGCCTTCAATAAAATAATATTTATCTGTGTATAAGGGAGATTGTAGCTATTGATAAAGTAGTCTATTGCTTAAACCATAAGAGAAAAGCATCAAATCCCCCTTCAAAAAAAAAAAAAAAAAAAATCCTAAGCAGATCGCACGTTAATCATTGAAAGAAACGGTTGAATATGAATAAACGTTACTACTAAGTAGGTTTGTTGGCTAAATCTTTAGCAGACAGTCTTTTACCCTCGATGACAGCGAAGGGACCGTGAAAGCCAGCCCTCTTCCCTTCCCTCCTCGCCTTCTCTACTGTCGGCCACAGAAGAGTCCTTGCATCCTTATCTTTCTGCGAGAGACTTAGGTAAAGTTGGTTTTATATTCGCATATTCGCACATTCGCGGACTTCCGCGTTCAATAACTCGTGAACTAAACGTTGTTGCTACACAAAACACCTATCACATATAACTACAGATTAAACACCAGAAGCTACAACATAATTTTCCTCAAAACGATCTTTCCTTCGCACTGGACAAAATACATTGATCTCTATGCGCAGGCTGCTAAGAAGGGACCATCTGCAAAGTGCAAACCCGAAGGAAAGCTCGTTTTGAGGAAGATTTAAATATTAAAACAATGATTTGTGTAGTAACAATATTCAGCTCACGAGATATTGAACGCGGAACTCCGCGAATATGCGAATATAAAATCAACTTTACCCAAGTTAGGCACTTGATCATGTAGGTAGGACCTTCAGGACCACATACGTGGACAGCACCATGAACATAGTCAAGTAAAAAAATAAATAAATAAAGTTGCCAACCAGGGTAGAAATTGTTTCAGGTTTGATATTTGCTGCATATTGCTTTAGTGTACTTGTTGACTTGTAGACTGCTTTTGTGTAGGCTACTGTACACAGTACGCAAATGTTTTATGTAAAAGTTACAGTGATTCACCAAAGGGATTTTTTTCATGTTCCAAAGGTTGTAGTATGGTCCTACTGACCAGACTGACTTACTACATGTGAAATTTTGACAATACCTCCCTTACTGTACGTTCAGTATACAAATATTAATTAAAAAAAATTTACAGCAATTCACCTAAAGTATTTTTTCCTGTTCCAAAGGCTGTAGTGCTTTCCTAGTGACCACACTGACTTACTACAGGTGGAATTTTGACAATACCTCCCTTACTGTACGTACAATAATCAAATATGTTTAAGAAAAAATTACAGTAATTCCCTTAAAGTATTTTTTCATGTTCCAAAGGCTGTAGTGCTTTCCTAGTGACCACACTGACTTACTACAGGTGGAATTTTGACAATACCTCATTTACTGTGCGTACAATAAACAAATAAGTTTAAGAAAAAATTACAGTAATTCACCTAAAGTATTTTTCCGTGTTCCAAAGGCTGTGGTGCTTTCCTAGTGACCACACTGACTTACTACAGGTGGAATTTTGACAATACCTCTCTTACTGTACGTACAATAAACAAATAAGTTTAAGAAAAAATTACAGTAATTCACCTATAGTATTTTTTCATGTTCCAAAGGCTGTAGTGCTTTCCTAGTGATCAGACTGACTTACTACAGGTGGAATTTTGACAATACCTCCTTTATAAACAAATAAGTTTAAGAATAAATTACAGTAATTCCCCTAAAGTATTTTTTCCTGTTCCAAAGGCTGTAGTGCTTTCCTAGTGACCACACTGACTTACTACAGGTGGAATTTTGACAATACCTCCCTTACTGTACGTTCAGTATACAAATATTAATTTAAAAAAATTACAGTAATTCACCTATAATATTTTTTATATATTCCAAAGGTTGTAGTACTTTCATAGTGATCAGACTGACTTACTACATGTTAAATACTGCCAATACCTACCTTACTGTAAGTATAGTACAAACATATTATTATTAAAAAGTTATTGTAATTTCTCCTTTTTTCATGTTCCAATGGTTATAGTATGTTCCCAGTGATCACTCTACTCAATTAACTTTGATAAATGTATTAGGTAAAAGTATGTATTAGAACTGCTGTTCCTTGTACAACACAATTCTTTCATTGATTAAAAAAAGCAGATATTTTAGGTTAATCATATTTTCAACGTTATAAATAAGCAACACCCTTATTGTAATTATTCAAGTTAAGTTTTTGTTATGAAGTCCTGAAGAAGTGGATTCTGGAACACACTGCTGCTTCAATGTATATCTAATGAGTGATTATAATCAAGGTATTAATCAATAGTTTTTCTTCTAAATATCAAATGAGTTGAATGACTTCTCTAGGCTTATGAGATTTTACTTTGTTATAGAAATTATCAGTGTGATTATTGAAAATGTTATTTCATGCATTCTTTAAATGTCTGTATTTGATATCTGAGGTGTAACGTAAGGGTCTGGCCCATGCCAGGAATGCAGTAACAGTGCTTGCTCATTTAGCCTGGCTTCCAGAGATGAAATATGGACTTCTTTAACAGGTGTCACTACATCCATCTGCTTTTCTAGGCTACCCTGATAGCAATGGTCTCAGGAGTCATTGAAACCTATAGTTGAGAGACCATTTCTTAGTTAAATTCTTTACTTTACAGTTAGATTTAAAGTATCCTCTCCTTGAGAGAAATAACATGTTATATTAATGTTTTGAGAAGACTCTCCTCCTCACCAAATCCAATCTTGAAGAAACTGTGTCTGTGTGTGTTAGTATTCTTGGTTACATGTTAAGGAACAAGTGGAAATATAGCTGCAAGCAGTGATACGGGGCCAAGCCCATGAAGCAGCAGCAAGAGCAAGAATAGTAAAAACAGCAGAAATTGAAGAAAAAAGAGCTGGTTTAGAAGTACAGGTGAAAATGAACTCAAAATGAACAGAAGTTCAGATGAGAATGAACATATGAACAAGACATACATTAATCCAAGAGGAAGAAAGATTAGTGCAACGTTGAATAATAAAGGAATCGACATGACACAACATTACACACATTTTTTTTAAATCATCCCATGCGGGGCTCGAACCCATCATCTCTGGGTCAGATACCTGTCACTCATATCATTGTGCCACTGGGAAGTTGTGTTTTCGGTAAGATGAAGAAGGTCCAATAGTTGAAGTGAGAAGCAATTCAAAATGAATAATTTTTGTATAAATTCACTGCATGTTGTATTTATCAAGTTCGTTCACATATAGACAACATGTCTGGAACAGAAGCTACTTTTCCACCACTTAAGGCCACAATACCTCTTGCGGTCTGGGAATGCGCCACACAGGATTCAAACCCACAACCGGAATGGTTCAGGGTTTGCGGCATGTGATTTAGCAGCTTGCGCCACTCAGATGACGCTGGCTTACCAAGCTGCCGAGGAGAGGCTTAAGTGTAAGAATGAGCACACAAAGGCATGTTAACCAGATTAGTTAAGTTAGAAAGATAAGTTAGCTTAATGCTAATGTAGTTTATGGTTAGCCTGATAGCTGAAGAGCCACATTAGAAAGAATGGCATCAGGTTAGCATGCTAACCAATTAGCATGCTAAGCTAACTACCATAAGACAACAAATACAGGTCAAATTTGGAGAAAAGTATATCAGGAACGGTAGCAAAAATAAAAAAATCTGTTCAGTCACTTCTGTGTGGCTCGGTCCAAAGATCATCTGAGCCAATTTTTGTAAAAATTGAACAAAATTTGAATGAGGAGTAGCACAAAAAATTGAACACTGTACTTTTCAAAATGGCCACTACTGTAATGGGCAGAGTCTTAATGTAAGATATTGATTGTGATCACCATGAGTGGAATCAGGTGTACTAAGTTTAATTTTACATCTATTTACATTCACATCTACACTCACCTAAAGGATTATTAGGAACACCATACTAATACTGTGTTTGACCCCCTTTCGCCTTTAGAACTGCCTTAATTCTACGTGGCATTGATTCAACAAGGTGCTGAAAGCATTCTTTAGAAATGTTGGCCCATATTGATAGGATAGCATCTTGCAGTTGATGGAGATTTGTGGGATGCACATCCAGGGCACGAAGCTCCCGTTCCACCACATCCCAAAGATGCTCTATTGGGTTGAGATCTGGTGACTGTGGGGGCCATTTTAGTACAGTGAACTCATTGTCATGTTCAAGAAACCAATTTGAAATGATTCGAGCTTTGTGAAATGGTGCATTATCCTGCTGGAAGTAGTCATCAGAGGATGGGTACATGGTGGTCATAAAGGGATGGACATGATCAGAAACAATGCTCAGGTAGGCCGTGGCATTTAAACGATGCCCAATTGGCACTAAGGGGCCTAAAGTGTGCCAAGAAAACATCCCCCACACCATTACACCACCACCACCAGCCTGCACAGTGGTAACAAGGCATGATGGATCCATGTTCTCATTCTGTTTACGCCAAATTCTGACTCTACCATCTGAATGTCTCAACAGAAATCGAGACTCATCAGACCAGGCAACATTTTTCCAGTCTTCAACTGTCCAATTTTGGTGAGCTCGTGCAAATTGTAGCCTCTTTTTCCTATTTGTAGTGGAGATGAGTGGTACCCGGTGGGGTCTTCCGCTGTTGTAGCCCATCCGCCTCAAGGTTGTGCGTGTTGTGGCTTCACAAATGCTTTGCTGCATACCTCGGTTGTAACGAGTGGTTATTTCAGTCAAAGTTGCTCTTCTATCAGCTTGAATCAGTCGGCCCATTCTCCTCTGACCTCTAGCATCAACAAGGCATTTTCGCCCACAGGACTGCCGCATACTGGATGTTTTTCCCTTTTCACACCATTCTTTGTAAACCCTAGAAATGGTTGTGTGTGAAAATCCCAGTAACTGAGCAGATTGTGAAATACTCAGACCGGCCCGTCTGGCACCAACAACCATGCCACGCTCAAAATTGCTTAAATCACCTTTCTTTCCCATTCTGACATTCAGTGTGGAGTTCAGGAGATTGTCTTGACCAGGACCACACCCCTAAATGCATTGAAGCAACTGCCATGTGATTGGTTGATTAGATAATTGCATTAATGAGAAATTGAACAGATGTTCCTACACTGTTAAAATTTTTCGTAATTTTAACAGTAAAAAACTGTAAAAAAAAGCAACGGAAAAAAATGTTAATTCCTTAACGGTATGTACCCTTACTATATACAGTGAAAAACTGTAATAGCTCTCACGGGACATTTCATGTAATTTTACATTAATATACTGTTAAATGTACGGATTTTGGAAGTACACGGTAAAAAAAAAAAACTTACCGTTGCATTTACCGGACCTTACCGTAAAAAATACGGTAGCAAATGTTTACTAATTTTACAAAGTTTTACATCATCGAACTAAAAATTACGGTGAAAAACTGCCAGCTGGTTGCCAGTACTTTACGGCATTGAACTAAAGTTTACGGTAAAAAACTGGCAGCTGGTTGAAAGTGATTTACCGTAAAAAAGATGGTAGTAATATTTTAGGTTTTATGGCATTGAACATTGAACTGAACTTTTATATAAAAAATAAAAAATAAAAACATGCCAGCTGTGGTTTCCTGTAATCTAATTATTGTGAATTACCAGAGGTTTAGACGTTGATGTTCTATTGAAAATAATAAAGTTTTAAGTTACCATCATGGAGATGAGTGTTTGCTTTAGTTGGGCTCTTGACCCTTGACTTTTTAACTTTAGATTTTCTCTGCCTGCTGTAACTCTGTGTTTATAAGACATGTTGATTATGGCTAGGAAATCAGAGAGAAAATGAATCATGTGATGGCGGTTGTGTATCAGTGATGGCAATCACCATGTTTGATTCTCTGGTCTCTTATCTGTACTTATATGTGTTATTAATTTTACATTATTGATTGTAGTAGCCCTATGATTCTACAGCATGTGATCCATCATTGCTGTGATAATCAGAAATTTTTTTTAAACATTGTGTACAATAACAGTTTGAACTGCTGTATCTTTCAGACACACACACAGACATCAAGAATCAGCATATGAATCTCAACAATGGTGATGATAAAAGTGCAGCGCACTTGATGGAGCCTCCAATCAAAACTCATCAGTATCTCCCAGCATGCATTGCAGCAGGAATACATTATGCTGAATTGCCTTAGTATTTTCTTTTATTATTATATCTGCTTTTATTTTTGATGTTGTTTTTGTTGCAGCTTTTTAGTAGCTTGTTTTGTGATGTTCAGAGTTTTATCTGATTATTGTGTTGATTGTCACCGTTGTTGAGATTCATATGCTGATTCTTGATGTCTGTGTTGGTTTAAATTGAGCAGTAGTTTAAAACTTTTTTCTACACCATGTATTTTTAAAGTTCTTCAGATTATCTGTTGCTCACTTACAGAGATATTATACTCAATAATATGAAATATTTATTTTTAATATTATAATTAATATTATCACTTCGCTCATAAAGTGAGAAATAAGACTCTTTATGAGATCAGTGATTCAGGCCATAATATGACGATTATCTCATCATTAACCTGCCATCATTACCTGGTCACATTTTCTCTCTGATTTTCATGCCATAACGTTTGTGTTATATAACCACACAGTTAAGGCAGTCAGAGTAAATCTAAAGTTAAAAAGTCAAGGGTCAAGAGCCCAACTAAAGCAAACACTCATCTCCATGATGGTAACTTCAAACTTTATTATTTTCAATAAAACATCAACGTCTAAACCTCTGGTAATTCTCAATAATTAGATTACAGGAAACCACAGCTGGCAGGTTTTTATTTTTTATATAAAAGTTCAGTTCAATGTTCAATGCCATAAAACCTAAAATATTACTACCGTATTTTTTACGGTAAAGCACTTGCAAGCTGCTAGTTTTTTACCGTAAACTTTAGTTCAGTGCCGTAAAAGCAAAAAAAAATTCTACCGTATTTTTTACGGTAAAGTACTGGCAACCACAGCTGCCAGTTTTTTTCCGTAATATTTAGATCACTGCCGTAAAACCTAAAATATTACTACCATATTTTTTACGGTAAATCGCTTTCAACCAGCTGCCAGTTTTTTACCGTAAACTTTAGTTCAATGCCGTAAAACATAAATATTTATACCGTATTTTTTATGGTAAAGTACTGGCAACCAGCTGACAGTTTTTTCACCGTAATTTTTAGTTCGATGATGTAAAATTTTGTAAAATTAGTAAACATTTGCTACCATATTTTTTACGGTAAATGCAACGGTAAGTTTTTTTTTTTACAGTGTACTTCCAAAATCCGTACATTTAAAGGTATATTAATGTAAAATTACATGAAATGTCCTGTGAGAGCTATTACAGTTTTTCACTCTATATAGAAAGGGTACATACCGTTAAGGAATTAACTTTTTTTTTCGTTGCTTTTTTACAGTTTTTTACTGTTAAAATTACGAACATTTTTTACAGTGTAGCTTGTCTGGTGATAGTCCAATGCAGCATACATTGGTTACCATCTTTGGCACTGTTCACATTGGTAAACATGACAAGGATTAATTATGTAACAAACCACTAACAGTTATAGTTATGTGTGTTAACCAATTACATAATGCAATGAATAAATATTAAATAACATGTTCAATTGCTTAAATATTTTTGTTTACCCAAAGTAGTCCTGACTGAAAACATTTGAAAAAATTGTATTCAAACACACACATTTGTTTTACTTAAACTTTTACGTCACTTCACTAAAAGAAAATATAGTAAAGTAAAAAGTACTTGACAAAACAATCAGTTAAAGGGTTTATGATAATATAAGAACAACTTAAACCAACACTGTAAAATGTAATATGTTGACTCTACTTAGAAAAGGTGAGGAAACCAATTGCCTTAAAATTTCCAAGTAAAGTAGTGTATTAATGTTGTTAATCTAGTATACTCAAGCACTCTTGAATCAAAATCATTAGTTGTGTTAACTTCTCATTAGAGTTCACGTTACTAGGAAAATATCAGGAAACCAATTGCTCTAAAAAAAGCAAGTAAAGTGAAATAGGAATAGTATGTGGTACTGACAAATGCTTAGTTAGTAAAGTATTTACTTTAAATGAAATGTATTTGTCACCATGGTTGTGTTTTGCATGCTGAATGATGAAGTCTGTGTGAGTCAAGCATGATCAATTACAAGATTTTCACAAATATAGAGGGATTATATAAACCCAATTAACTGTTTCAGAAGGTGTTTAGGCATAAACAGTAGCAACAAAATTATAAAAGATCACTAATTGACACGAGTTACATTATACACCATTCAAATTTTCTCTCTCTCTCTCACACACACACACACACACACACACACACACACACACACACACACACATATATATATATATATATATATATATATGTGTGTGTGTGTGTGTGTGTGTGTGTGTGTGTGTGTAGTATTACTTATCTTTCTTTGACACTAAACAACTGATTTATTGTTGCATCACTGCATCTATAGAAAGAGAATCATAATAAAGAAAATATAGTTCCAAGTGCCCAACCAAAGGGATCACTAATCGCCATAATGGTGACTAAAAATATTTTAAGAAAATCTAAATCAATTTATGAAGTCAACTTATGTTACGTTCTTACAAATTTTTCAGTTGTATTGACAATTCAACATTCAAGATTACTTTGGGAAATGAGTGAATGCAAACAAAGACAAATAACTGCAGAAGTGGAGGAAATTAGTGAAAAGTCCATTAAGAATTTCTCTGCCTCAAAAACTACACTCAAACCAATCAATTAATCTTAACTTGGGTTTTCTGAGTAAATAAAACATAGTATGTGAATAGTACAGATTACTAGATTTTTACAATTAAGTTAAGACATTAAGTAAAGTTAACTAAAAAGTTTTAGTAAGAACCACTGTTGGATTTTACAGTGAAGAGAGGATCAACAACAGCAAAATTTTGAAGAGGTGATATTGAAATATTACTCTAACCACGAGGAATTAATTACAACTTTTATGTATAATCCCAGTGGAAAAATTAGAAAGATAATAGAAACAATAAAGATAATAAAACAGTGCACTGTACAGTATCTTGAATGCCTCCATGATCTTGCTGTTCATTATCTGTCAGATTTGCTGCACCAATGCGTACAGGTTCAGTCACTACTGTTAATAATAATGTAGCCCCTATTAATGTACTACAACCTTAAACAAACAAAACCCCTTTTAGTGAATTACAGTTATTATATATATTATTATGTAAAACAGTATTATTAGATATTGTCAAAATTTCACCTGTAGTAAGTCTGTGTGGTCACTAGGAAAGCACTACAATCTTTGGAATATATAAAAAAAACACTATAGGTGAATTACAGTTTATTACATAAACATATGTAATAAACACATGTAATAATGTTTATTACATAAAAATATTTGATAATTGTACATTAAAGGAGGTATTGTCAAAATTTCACCTGTAGTAAGTCAGTGTGGTCACTAGGAAAACACTACACCCTTTGGAACGCGGAAAAATAGTTATGGTCAATTACAGTAAATTTTCCATAAACCTATTTGATAATAGTATATACAGTAAGAGAGTTATTGTCAAAATTTCACCTGTAGTACTTCAGTCAGGTCACTAGGAAAGTACTACACCCTTTGAAACATGAAAAGAATACTTTAGGGGAATTACAGTAATTTTTTCATAAACATAATTGACAATAGTACGTACAGTATGCGAGTTATTGTGGAAATTTCACCTGTAGTGAGTCAGTCAGGTCACTAGGAAAGTACTACACCCTTTGGAACGTGGAAAAATAGTTACAGTCATTTACAGTTAATTTTTCATAAACATAATTGACAATGGCACGTACAGTATGCGAGTTATTGTGGAAATTTCACCTGTAGTACTTCAGTCAGGTCACTAGGAAAGTACTACACCCTTTGAAACATGAAAAGAATACTTTAGGGGAATTACAATAATTTTTTCATAAACATAATTGACAATAGTACGTACAGTAAGGGAGATATTGTCAAAATTTCACCTGGAGTACTTCAGTCAGGTCACTAGGAAAGCACTACACCCTTTGGAACACGAAAATAATACTTTAGGGGAATTACAGTAATTTATTCATAAACATAATTGACAATAGTACGTACAGTATGCGAGTTATTGTGGAAATTTCACCTGTAGTAAGTCAGTCAGGTCACTAGGAAAGTACTACACCCTTTGGAATGCGGAAAAATAGTTACGGTCATTTACAGTTAATTTTTCATAAACATATTTGACAATGGCACGTACAGTATGCGAGTTATTGTGGAAATTTCACCTGTAGTACTTCAGTCAGGTCACTAGGAAAGTACTACACCCTTTGAAACATGAAAAGAATACTTTAGGGGAATTACAGTAATTTTTTCATAAGCATAATTGACAATAGTACGTACAGTAAGGTAGATATTGTCAAAATTTCACCTAGAGTAAGTCACACTGGTCATTAGGAAAGCACTACGCACTTTGGAACATGAAAAAATACTTTAGGTGAATTACAGTAATTTTTTCATAAACATAATTGACAATAGTACGTACAGTAAGGGAGATATTGTCAAAATTTCACCTGTAGTACTTCAGTCAGGTCACTAGGAAAGTACTACACCCTTTGAAACATGAAAAGAATACTTTAGGGGAATTACAGTAATTTTTTCATAAACATAATTGACAATAGTACGCACAGTAAGGGAGATATTGTCAAAATTTCACCTGGAGTACTTCAGTCAGGTCACTAGGAAAGCACTACACCCTTTGGAACACGAAAATAATACTTTAGGGGAATTACAGTAATTTTTTCATAAACATAATTGACAATAGTACGTACAGTATGCAAGTTATTGTGGAAATTTCACCTGTAGTAAGTCAGTCAGGTCACTAGGAAAGTACTACACCCTTTGGAACGCGGAAAAATAGTTACAGTCATTTACAGTTAATTTTTCATAAACATATTTGACAATGGCACGTACAGTATGCGAGTTATTGTGGAAATTTCACCTGTAGTACTTCAGTCAGGTCACTAGGAAAGTACTACACCCTTTGAAACATGAAAAGAATACTTTAGGGGAATTACAGTAATTTTTTCATAAACATAATTGACAATAGTACGTACAGTATGCGAGTTATTGTGGAAATTTCACCTGTAGTAAGTCAGTCAGGTCACTAGGAAAGTACTACACCCTTTGGAACGCGGAAAAATAGTTACAGTCATTTTGTCACATGCCTGTCCTGTCTTGTGCTGCACATGGGTGTTTTGTTATTTTGGGCCATGTGCTCGTGTCTATTGTCTAGCCCCTCCCATCTTGTTATCTAATTATTGATTATTTGTTCCACCTGTTCCCTCTTGATTTATTCCCTTTTTAAGTCCCCTCTTGTTTACTGTCTGTGTTGGTTCGTTGTCAAATGTTTCTTGTTTCCCCGTGACCCTGCAGTTAGTTTCATGTTCTGGTTTTGTTTGGTATTGTGTTTACTAGTTATGTTTTTCCCCCTCGTGGGTTTTGTTTTGTGTTTGTTCTTTCTTTATTAATAAATAACCACTCTTCCGCACTTGAGTCCTCGCACCTTTTGTACTTCCCCAAGTCGTGACAGAACGAACCAACACAGACAGTAAACAAGAGGGGACTTAAAAAGGGAATAAATCAAGAGGGAACAGGTGGAACAAATAATCAATAATTAGATAACAAGATGGGAGGGGCTAGACAATAGACACGAGCACATGGCCCAAAATAACAAAACACCCATGTGCAGCACAAGACAGGACAGGCATGTGACACATTTACAGTTAATTTTTCATAAACATAATTGACAATAGTACGTACAGTATGCGAGTTATTGTGGAAATTTCACCTGTAGTAAGTCAGTCAGGTCACTAGGAAAGTACTACACCCTTTGGAACGCGGAAAAATAGTTACAGTCATTTACAGTTAATTTTTCATAAACATATTTGACAATGGCACGTACAGTATGCGAGTTATTGTGGAAATTTCACCTGTAGTAAGTCAGTCAGGTCACTAGGAAAGTACTACACCCTTTGGAACGCGGAAAAATAGTTACAGTCATTTACAGTTATTTTTTCATAAACATAATTGACAATAGTACGTACAGTATGCGAGTTATTGTGGACATTTCACCTGTAGTAAGTCAGTCAGGTCACTAGGAAAGTACTACACCCTTTGGAACGCGGAAAAATAGTTACAGTCATTTACAGTTAATTTTTCATAAACATATTTGACAATGGCACGTACAGTATGCGAGTTATTGTGGAAATTTCACCTGTAGTAAGTCAGTCAGGTCACTAGGAAAGTACTACACCCTTTGGAACGCGGAAAAATAGTTACAGTCATTTACAGTTAATTTTTCATAAACATAATTGACAATAGTACGTACAGTATGCGAGTTATTGTGGAAATTTCACCTGTAGTAAGTCAGTCAGGTCACTAGGAAAGTACTACACCCTTTGGAACGCGGAAAAATAGTTACAGTCATTTACAGTTCATTTTTCATAAACATAATTGACAATAGTACGTACAGTATGCGAGTTATTGTGGACATTTCACCTGTAGTAAGTCAGTCAGGTCACTAGGAAAGTACTACACCCTTTGGAACGCGGAAAAATAGTTACAGTCATTTACAGTTAATTTTTCATAAACATAATTGACAATAGTACGTACAGTATGCGAGTTATTGTGGAAATTTCACCTGTAGTAAGTCAGTCAGGTCACTAGGAAAGTACTACACCCTTTGGAATGCGGAAAAATACTTTAGGTGAATTACAGTAATTTTTTCATAAACATAATTGACAATAGTACGTACAGTATGCGAGTTATTGTGGAAATTTCACCTGTAGTAAGTCAGTCAGGTCACTAGGAAAGTACTACACCCTTTGGAACGCGGAAAAATAGTTACAGTCATTTACAGTTAATTTTTCATAAACATATTTGACAATGGCAAGTACAGTATGCGAGTTATGGTGGAAATTTAACCTGGAGCAAGTCAGCCCGGTCATTAGGAAAGCACTACACTCTTTGGATAATAAAAAAAATCCCTTTGGTGAATTAATGTAGTTTCATTCTAAAATAGTTGTGTACTGTATGTACAGTCAGGCAGGTATTGGCAAAATCTCACATGTAGTAAGTCAATGTCTTTGCTTTAATGAGGTTGTAATTTGAGGTAGTGTATTTCTTTGTAGGGTGTGCTATGTAACTTAAAAATTATTCAATAACCATTACAGACACTTTGAAGGTATACGATGAAACTGTACTTTGTTTATAATGGTTGCAATGTTTTTTTAAAGCAAATCATTCCTCTATAAATACATCCATGAAGTAAAGAAGTTACTGTTTTCAGCCATTACAGTAATAAATAAATGTAGATAATGTAATATTGTTTGATGGAAGGTGTGCCATAGAACCCCATAGGAGTTTTGCAAGTTTTTTAAATGTTCACCTGTTAGGGGCGCACAGTCAAAGACCCAGAACCAGATATGATGAATGAAGACCAGGAGTCAGCATTATAATAAATTAAAGAAAAGATACTGAAGAGTTTTCAGTTTCATCAGCAGATGTCAGCTTCAAGACTGACTCACACAGGAGTTCGTAGGCTGCCCTGCTTAGTTACAAAGATCACAGCAGATTTACCATTTCCAAGGGCATTGATTACATCATTGCTTACAGGTTAGCTACTTCTGATTGGCTAAGTACACATAAAATCTAAACAATTTTCCACACATATACAGATAAACTGAAGCATTTCTCCATCGATTATGCAGCTGAAACTCGGACCCTGAAGTTAGGCACGTCGTGATCTTCCAGGTCTCAGATTTGGGTTGCTGGGCGCCAGCATGACCCGAACAACACTCTGCCAGTGGTTTCTTAACCTGTAATCAAGAAGACTAACACACACACTGACACACAGCTTTTTCAAGGTTGGATTTGGCCAGGCTCTAACTATAAACAGGAAAGTATTCTCAAAACATCAGGATTATGCGTTCTTTCTCCAAGAAGAACTACACTTTAGTCTAACTAGAAAGTAAGGCTTTAACTGAGAAAAGTTCCCTTAAACGATAGACTTCAATGACCCCTGTGACTCCCAGATGTATGTATTGACACATGTTGAAGGCCTTTCTTAACAAATCTTTCCATATTTCATTTCTGGAAGCCGGGCTAAATGAGCAAGCACTGTTACTGCATTCAAATATCAAATACAGACATTAGAGAATACATGAATAGAATATTTCAGTAATCTTCACTGGTAACTTCTAAAACAAAGTAAAATCTCAGAAGTATTAACTCATGTAATATTTAGAAAGAAAACCTTGATTATAATCACTCATTACATATACATTGAAGCAGCAGTTTATTCCAAAATCCACACCCTTCACACCCAAAATAAACATCATGTTTGCTGTCATGCTTTCTGATTACTTGTCAATAATCTGATGGATTCAGTACCACAGTGATATTTCTGCAGGACTGTAAACATCAATCAATGCACATGAATTGTGTTATTGTGACGTGAGAGTTTAATGTTAAACGAAGATGCTATACAAAAGGAAAACATAAAAGATAGTTTAGCCATTCTTTTTATTCAATACCTGGAGAACACTGTTACACTGTAAAGTCTTTATTGCACTTAAAAACAGAAAAACAGAGGTGCATAAAACAGCGAGACATGGGCTGTAGTATGTTCTGTAGGGTCCAGATAAGACGATCCAACTTGCTTTGGAACAGTCGGCCCATGCTTGCAAAACCTATTGAAATAAATCATATGTCATTATTAAAACCAACACCAACACGGTTCTTGTTCATTTTGATTTCAAATAAATTAATATAAACAGTTGTAAAATGAAGCGATTAACTATGTTCAGGAGATTACACATGATTTTGTACTTTCTACAGTCTGGATTGTTACCAAATTACAGTTCATGTACATGTTCATTCTTTCTTATTTCCTAAACACCTTTTTAAACACCATCATTATAATGCAGTTTTTATTGTTGCTAAAGGACATTCTATAGCATTAGAACTCATAATGTTAGAGATATTTGCTGGTACATCTGTAGTTGGCTAAAATGTAGTTGTCTGTTTGCACGCAATGAAAAAAACTTACAACTTTTTAGACGGTCCCTATCTTGTTCACCACACTACATTGGACATTCAGTGGACATTCGCAAGTAAGTGTGCCATTAAAACAATACTTGCCCATTTTTATCGATTGTGGAAAATGTAGTAGTTGACCATCTTTGTTGTCAACATCATGTAGCTGCTTAGAATTTGCAAAAAGTAGCTTTATTGCACATACTATTGAAAAAGTGTTTAAACGCGGAAGTCCGAATGAGCGAATATAAGACCAACTTTACCTAAGTCTGCGAGAGATCCTCGAAGACCTTAATCTTCTTCTCCCTGAGCAAGTCGGAGGTTTTGGCGTCTTTCCAAACTTTGTCCCGCTGGGAACGCGATGAGAAAAGGACAATTATGCGACGGGAGGACTTTTGCGCAGCAGAACGAGGGCCCAGTCGATGAGCGATGTCAATTCCGAAATGCAGATCAGCAGCGATGCTTGGGGAAACCTGGCTAAAGAGGTCGATGATTATCCGCTTCACGTTCTCTCCTGAATTCTCCGGAATTCCAGCGACACGCAGATTCCACCTTCTCTTGTAAGCATCCAAATCATTACACCTATCACGAAGTTCGACGTTTTCTTTCTCCAGTTTTCCGATTTTCCTTTGCATTTCGTCAGATTTTTCATTCAAACACTTAACCTGTTCACCGTGGAATTCGAGAGAGCTGATTATCTGTTTAATAGAGTTCGAGTTCTCAATCACCGTCTTTTCAACTCCTTGAATTCGACGCAAAGTTTCTTCGTGCATGGCCTCCATTCTCTGCATGAATCTCATTAGCATAGTATCACTCACCACTGGACTATCAGAACTTGGCTTGCTTTTTTTTGGCAGGATTGTGTATCGGGTAAAGGCACGAAACCGTCAGACTGTCCAGCAACTGTCTCCATATCAGTGCTTAGAGTTCTCCTTACATAACTGTGCATAGCGAGACAAGTTTCTTCTTTCTCTTCCATATTCTCAAGTCCGTGCAGTAGTTGTAGCAAAAGCACGTGAGAGCACGTCGATAGCTATAGCTTGGAGAAAAAAAGTGCGTCTGCAAAGATTAACAAAAAAATTTACAAAGAAAAAAAAGACTGTTAAAGTGCGGCTATTCAAAATTATTTCTGAACATGACTATTTTAAAAGTAAAACCAGGATTTGAGCAAAAGTTTTTAAGAGCTACTGCAAAACCGTCTTGTCACGACGCCATCTTGGCCCCCCTTCAAACTATCAAAACGTACACAGACCAAATCTGAGCATGTGACGTCATCAGTTATCGTTCAGGTCTGTTCAACGAAATAAAAGTCCTCTACTATGGCTACAGGGTCCGTGTACTTTTTGGTCATTTCATTTCCTGTTTGGAATGAAATAATGAGAAATAAAAACCAGCTCGTTTATTCGTTTTTTAGTTAAGTTTAAAAAACGAAAAATGAGATTTTGGCTCGATTTTTCATTTTTCGTTCTAGTTTAAAAATCTGATTATGGGTTCGATATTTCATTTGCACACGTGGGCAGCGCCGAAACGCCCCTTTCATCTGATTGGCCAAAACGCTCCGCCTTCCGTAAGCTACGCGCTTTTCTTTCTGTCAGGCAGAATAAGAGTCCGTACGAGTGCGGCTCTGACAAATGCACTTTAATAAAATAATGTCTGAAACCACCACTCGTGAACTACGCACAATATTTGAAGCAGAAATATGTTGCTGGTTCACGTAATTTGTGCTGCTGCGACTTGCAAGTGTGACTCCATTAAATGTGAGCCATATGACAGATTATTTTAGCATCATGTATTTCCCATTGATAAATACAGTGCAAATAGTTTAAATATCTCTTTGGATAAAAGGGAAGTGGAAATAAAAATCAATATTAGGCTGAACTGTACCATGATAATATGTCTGTAATATTAGATGTCCGTAGATGACCTACCCATAACTGTTACATTAGAGTTAGGGGATTACACAGTTTGTACAGTATAAAAATCATTATGTCTAAAGTTACCATATAACATGAAAACTCAACAACCCAATGGTAATATATTGTGTAAAACATCCAGAGGTGGACAGTAACAAAGTACATTTACTTGAGTACTGTACTTAAGTACACTTTTTGAGTATCACTTTACTGGACTTGAAACGGATTTTCATTTTCAACATTGGGTTTGATCTTCTGAATCTGAATTTTGTCATTGTTTTGGTGCACACTATATTATAGATAACAGTAAGGCTAACATATTCATACTAAAAGCCCAAAAACATTAAATCACACTACTGGAACTGTGTTCTAGAAATAAACTTGATATTGATATGAGGGTAGAAAGGCAGGCATAGATTCAGAGGCAAGGTACTGTAAGTATTAGACACAACAATGCAACAATAATAAAACAATGCAGTGACATTTACTTTTAATAATTAGTACTTTTAAAAACGAGTAGGCTACTTCTGTACTTTTACTTAAGTAAAAATCAGTCTTTACAACTTTTACTTGTAACGGAGTAATATTTGACCAGTAGTATCTGTACTTTCACTCAAGTAAGGAAGTTGTGTAGCCTTTGTCTTTGTCCACCTCTGAAAACATCTGTTCATAATCTGTGATTACACAATTCCAATAGCCTACGGACAGCACCGGGAGGCGTCTGGAATAACTCTGCACTGATCAATCCGCATTTTTAAGCAGCTAATTTTACAATAGGCTCATATTCAAAATGTCCTTCTCATATAACGGCAACGACTGCACAAATGAACTTCCTTTGTGAAAAATAGCAGACCACCGTTTTAAATAAGTTTAAAAAAGGTGGTCTGCTATTTTTCTCAAAGGAAGCTCAGTCAGTCAGTCAGTCAGACAGAGAGAGAGATAGATAGATAGATAGATAGATAGATAGATAGATAGATAGATAGATAGATAGATAGACAGACAGATAGACAGATAGACAGACAGACAGATAGATAGATAGATAGATAGATAGATAGATAGATAGATAGATAGATAGATAGATAGATAGATAGATAGATAGACAGACAGACAGACAGATAGACAGATAGACAGACAGATAGATAGATAGATAGATAGATAGATAGATAGATAGATAGATAGATAGATAGATAGATAGATAGATAGATAGATAGATAGATAGATAGATGTGCCTTTATGCGCTCGTCTTCACAAAAACTACATGCAGGGTTTTAAACATCTCGTGTGGACAAAATATTGTTTGTTTTGCAAAGCCATGGCAAAAAGCAGAATAACTTGTAGGCTATAGCCTATACTTGAAAGGAAAACATATTTGCCGAGTAAAAACAGAGTTTGTGTTGTTGAATCATATATTTTTTTCTAGTAGCTACATCTTAAAATATAGAGCTCATGACAAATAAAGTTCCAGATGGACAAACATTAAATGCAAAAACCAGTGTGAATAACAGTATCTTAAAATAGAGAGTGGATATGGCCTATTTATGAATGAAATAAATTGTCATTTAAACTGATGCAAACAGGGAAAGAGAGTAGAATACACCTATTATCCTGTCGCCCCCTCTAGTGGACAGCATTAAGTAGTACGGCCTTCATTGCTCAGATAACGCAAGTCAATGGATTTTTTGGGAAAGTAAGTCTGAACAGTGAGAAAAGATATAAGCGAGTCAGACCAGTCTGAAGGTCTGAGCTGAGTTTGGTGAAGCATTAAAGTTCTAGGCGGAGTCAATTTCTCATATTAATAATAATAATAATAATAATAATAATAATGTTCAAATATGATGGCTTTCTTAAGCCAACATAATAAAGAAAACTCAGAGAAACATCGACCAATTCAGTATGTAATAAAATTTTATTAGTTTTATAATAAAACTAATAACATTTTAAAGGTATGCCGTGCTCTTCAACTTGCATGATTTTAATGAATCCCAAACCTGGTAATTTTGTCAGTATTAGGCTAATGTACGTGATTCTAGCTTCTCTCTTTTCTGTCTTTCTTTTCATGTGAACTGAGTAGGCTACACATGCTTACATTCATAAATATAAACTTTATTTCTATTAAATTTTCTAAATTATTTATAGCATATGTCACACACGCCTACCTGCCTTTTGATGTAAATAAAAGACGAGAGTGGTAGCTTAAATGTTACGGACATATTATCATGGGACCGTTCAGCCTATTATTGATTTTTATTTAGGCTATACTTTTATTCAAAGAGACGGAACTATTTGCACTGTATTTATCAATGGGAAATACATGATGCTAAAATAATCTGTCATATGGCTCACATTATTGGGGTCGCTTGCAAGTCGCAGCAGCACAAATTACGTGAACCAGCAACATATTTCTGCTTCAAATATTGTGCGTAGTTCACAGTGAGTGGTGGTTTCAGACATTATTTTATTAAAGTGCATTTGTAAGAGCCGCACTCGTACTGACTCTTATTCTGCCTGACAGAAAGAAAAGCGTGTAGCTTACGGAAGGCGGAGCGTTTTGGCCAATCAGATGAAAGGGGCGTTTCGGCGCTGCCCACGTGTGCAAATGAAATATCGAACCCATAATCCGATTTTTAAACCACAAACGAAAAATGAAAAATCGAGCCAAAATCTCATTTTTCGTTTTTTAAACTTAGCTAAAAAACGAATAAACGAGCTGGTTTTTATTTCTCATTATTTCATTCCAAACAGGAAATAAAATGACCAAAAAGTACACGGACCCTACAGATTCTTAAACTGTACAGGGCAGGTCCTATTGGGCTTTCTTCTGTGCAACTTTACACGTTTCACAGAAATCTTTACTTCAGAGTGATCACGGGTGAATCTGACTGCAGTAGATGTGAAAGATATTAATAAAAGTGATGTTATTTCAGCCAGCGCACATACCTGTATTTTCTTCCTGTTTTCGGTCGAAGTCCATAGTAATCGATTGTCGAGTTCACGCGCGTGATCATAGGTAACTAAACCTATGCGTGTGAACTCGACAATCGATTACTGTGGCCTTAGACCGAAAACAGGATGTAAATACAGGTATGTGTGCTGGCTGAAAGAACATAATTTTTATTAATATCTTTCACATCTACTGCAGTCAGATTCACCCGTGATCACTCTGAAGGAATCACTCACATGGCTGGGCACTTGTAATGACACATCAAGAATGTTAAGAGGCTAAAAGCAGGTTTAAAACTTGCCCCATTGAAGTCAACAGGGTGCAAATTTTAAAAAGAGGATAACATGTGTAGGCAGCACCGATTTTTGTCGTTGTTCTCTGTATTGACAGCACTCCAAATTTACAAAAAAATTAGCTCAATGTTAAAATTGACCGGAGTTCTCCTTTAAATCTGTGTAATGAAGCTGCGCTTGACAGCGCCGAGTGGGAGAGGCTCACTGACCAATGTTCAGTCAGCAGTCAGAACTTTTCTTTTAGAACTTTTTCCTACAGAGTGTAACGGATGTGCAAGAATCATGATTCTGTTTTTCCCTGCACACAAAACTCCAGAAGCCTTGTCATTATAAATTTTGGCCAAACTTTTAACGTTTGACCTGTAAATGTAACTCATAGCCCTAGAGCCGCTAGGTCTGCGCTGTGTGGCAACTTTTACAGCTCTTCCGACACTTAATGGCATCTCAGAGACATCCCAGAACCTGAAACCAACATTCTTCTTCCCCTGTTGGGAGCTGCAAAGAGACCCACAGAGAAATAACAAAACTTTCTCCTGCTACGTGACATCACACACACACAAACGTTTCTTTACACTCATCATGTAAGTCATTACTAAGATGTATTTGATAGGTTTGTGCGTTGCATAACTGGTTAGCCATGTTATGTGATGGTTATGATTTTCTGATTTGTAACTTGGAAGTGTTTCTTCTAAGTAAATGTCTCAAATAGAGTCAGGGTCTGGTAACCTAACCCCCCCCTGCTCTCTCTCTATGTGACATTCCAGACTGAGAAGTTACATCACACACATACATACACAAAGAGACCAACCTTTGTGTGTAACTTAGGATAAGAAATATCCTTTTAAATATATTAAATATTTTAAATATATAATTCCATTATGCATGTGTGGTTAGTTTGCTTTATAATAGAGGTGTGGTTTGCTAGTGTATAGTTTTGAATTCTAAATGTTCACTGAAAGAAGGTTCCTCAATAGTGTCTTGTAACCCGACCTCGACAAGGTCATAAACTTTATGACTCCAAAGCTGCAGCTCATCCAGCTCCTCTGCAAGCCAACATTCCAACACATTAACACACACACACACACAAAATAAAATCTCACACATGATAAAAATCTCATACAGCAATCATGTTGTGTGATAGAACTTCAAGGCCCTAGGCATAGTTGTCTATAAAAATCTCATACAGCAATCATGAGAACAGCAACATGAAAACAACTAAGAAGAACCCGTCAAAGTCTAGAACTCTTGATTAGTTTGATTCCAGAATAACCCAATGGATGAATTGCAAAAAGCAAGTGCATATTTACTATCTGGATGGCAGGGTACACGAATAAACAAGGTATGCAAAGTAGTGCAATGGATCGCTGGGTCCTACCACCTTGGTGAAAACTTGCTGGGACCCGAGGGGTATAAATGCCTCCAGCAAAGGCTTCAGCAGATACCATTGGGGATACAGGCTTTGACCCCATAGGTGATATCTTTTCCCTTCAAGGTTTAGTAATAGAACATCACTGGAACAGAACAATACATCCACACAAAGCAAACTTGAACTAATATAAACTTTTTCTTACAATTAATTTTCACACTTTAATCGTTGTAAATACCTAAAAAGTAACATATGCCAAGTAAGAAAACATATAAGTGGCTACATGTGGTGTGATAGAACTTCAAGGCCCTAGGCATAGTTGTCTATAAAAATCTCATACAGCAATCATGAGAACAGCAACATGAAAACAAATAAGAAGAACCCGTCAAAGTCTAGAACTCTTGATTAGTTTGATTCCATAATAACCCAATGGATGAATTGCAAAGCAAGTGCATATTTATTATCTGGAGGGCAGGCTACACGAATAAACAAGGTATGCAAAGGGGCAAAATGGATCGCTGGGTCCTACCACCTTGGTGAAAACTTGCTGGGACCCGAGGGGTATATATGTCTCTTGCAAAGGGTTTCAGTCGATACCATTGGGGAACAGGCTTTGACCCCATAGGTAATATCTTTTCCCTTCAAGGTTTAGTAATAGAACATCACTGGAACAGAACAATACATCCACACAGAGCAAACCTGAACTAATATAAACATCTTCTTACGATTAATTTTCACACTTTTATCATATAGTGACCAGTGGTGTTGTAAATACCTACAGAGTTACATATGCCAAGTAATAAAACATATAAGTGGCTACATGTTGTGTGATAGAACTTCAAGACCCTAGGCATAGTTGTCTATAAAAATCTCATACAGCAATCATGAGAACAGCAACATGAAAGCTAATAAGAAGAACCCTTCAAAGTCTAGAACTCTTGATTAGTTTGATTCCATAATAACCCAATGGATAAATTGCAAAGCAAGTGCATATTTATTATCTGGAGGGCAGGCTACACGAATAAACAAGGTATGCAAAGGGGCAAGATGGATCGCTGGGTCCTACCACCTTGGTGAAAACTAGCTGGGACCCGATATGTCTCTTGCAAAGGCTTCAGCAGATACCATTGGGGAACAGGCTTTGACACCATAGGTGATATATTTTCCCTGCAATGTTTAGTCATAAAACATCACTGGAACAGAACAATACATCCACACAGAGCAAACTTGAACTAATATAAACTTTTTCTTACAATTAATTTTCACACTTTAATCGTTGTAAATACCTAAAGAGTTACATATGCCAAGTAAGAAAACATATAAGTGGCTACATGTGGTGTGATAGAACTTCAATGCCCTAGGCATAGTTGTCTATAAAAATCTCATACAGCAGTCATGTGAAAAGCAACATGAAAGAAAATAAGAAGAACCCGTCAAAGTCTAGAACTCTTGATTAGTTTGATTCCATAATAACCCAATGGATGAATTGCAAAGCAAGTGCATATTTATTATCTGGAGGGCAGGCTACACGAATAAACAAGGTATGCAAAGGGGCAAAATGGATCGCTGGGTCCTACCACCTTGGTGAAAACTTGCTGGGACCCGAGGGGTATATATGCCTCCAGCAAAGGCTTCTGTAAATGCCATTGGGGAACAGGCTTTGACCCCATAGGTGATATATTTTCCCTTCAATTTTAGTCATAGAACATCACTGGAACAGAACAATACATCCACACAGAGCAAACTTGAACTAATATAAACTTTTTCTTACGATTAATTTTCACACTTTTATCATATAGTGACCAGTGGTGTTGTAAATACTTACAGAGTTACATATGCCAAGTAAGAAAACATATAAGTGGCTACATGTTGTGTGATAGAACTTCAAGACCCTAGGCATAGTTGTCTATAAAAATCTCATACAGCAATCATGTGAAAAGCAACATGAAAGCAAATAAGAAGAACCCGTCAAAGTCTAGAACTCTTGATTAGTTTGATTCCATAATAACCCAATGGATGAATTGCAAAAAGCAAGTGCATATTTACTATCTGGATGGCAGGCTACACAAATAAACAGTGTATGCAAAGTGGTGCAATGGTTCGCTGGATCCTACCACCTTGGGGAAAATTTGCTGGGACCCGAGGGGTATATATGCCTCCAGCAAAGGCTTTAGCAGATACCATTGGGGAACAGGCTTTGAGCCCATAGGTGATATATTTTCCCTTCAAGGTTTAGTCATAGAACATCACTGGAACAGAACAATACATCCACACAGAGCAAACTTGAACTAATATAAACTTTTTCTTACAATTAATTTTCACACTTTAATCATTGTAAATACCTTAAGAGTTACATATGCCAAGTAAGAAAACATATAAGTGGCTACATGTGGTGTGATAGAACTTCAAGACCCTAGGCATGGTTGTCTATAAAAATCTCATACAGCAATCATGTGAAAAGCAACATGAAAGAAAATAAGAAGAACCCGTCAAAGTCTAGAACTCTTGATTAGTTTGATTCCATAATAACCCAATGGATGAATTGCAAAGCAAGTGCATATTTATTATCTGGAGGGCAGGCTACACGAATAAACAAGGTATGCAAAGGGGCAAAATGGATCGCTGGGTCCTACCACCTTGGTGAAAACTTGCTGGGACCCGAGGGGTATATATGCCTCCAGCAAAGGCTTCTGTAAATACCATTGGGGAACAGGCTTTAACCCCATAAATGATATATTTTCCCTTCAATTTTAGTCATAGAACATCACTGGAACAGAACAATACATCCACACAGAGCAAACCTGAACTAATATAAACTTTTTCTTACAATTAATTTTCACACTTTTATCATATAGTGACCAGTGGTGTTGTAAATACTTACAGAGTTACATATGCCAAGTAAGAAAACATATAAGTGGCTACATGTTGTGTGATAGAACTTCAAGACCCTAGGCATAGTTGTCTATAAAAATCTCATACAGCAATCATGTGAAAAGCAACATGAAATTAAATAAGAAGAACAAGTCAAAGTCTAGAACTCTTGATTAGTTTGATTCCAGAATAACCCAATGGATGAATTGCAAAAAGCAAGTGCATATTTACTATCTGGATGGCAGGGTACACGAATAAACAAGGTATGCAAAGTAGTGCAATGGATCGCTGGGTCCTACCACCTTGGTGAAAACTTGCTGGGACCCGAGGGGTATATATGCCTCCAGCAAAGGCTTCTGCAGATACCATTGGGGAACAGGCTTTGACCCCATAGGTGATATCTTTTCCCTTCAAGGTTTAGTAATAGAACATCACTGGAACAGAACAATACATCCACACAGAGCAAACTTGAACTAATATAAACTTCTTCTTACGATTAATTTTCACACGTTTATCATATAGTGACCAGTGGTGTTGTAAATACTTACAGAGTTACATATGCCAAGTAAGAAAACATATAAGTGGCTACATGTTGTGTGATAGAACTTCAAGACCCTAGGCATAGTTGTCTATAAAAATCTCATACAGCAATCATGAGAACAGCAACATGAAAACAAGTAAGAAGAACCCGTCAAAGTCTAGAACTCTTGATTAGTTTGATTTCATAATAACCCAATGGATGAATTGCAAAAAGCAAGTGCATATTTACTATCTGGATGGCAGGCTACACTAATAAACAAGGTATGCAAAGTGGTGCAATGGCTCGCTGGGTCCTACCACCTTGGTGAAAACTTGATGGGACCCGAGGGGTATATATGCCTCCAGCAAAGGCTTCAGCAGATACCATTGGAGAACAGGCTTTGACCCCATAGGTGATATCTTTTCCCTTTAAGATTTATTCATACAACATCACTGGAACAAAACAATACAGAGCAAACTTGAACTAATATAAACTTTTTCTTACAATTCATTTTCACACTTGAATCATATAGTGAACAGTGGTGTTCACTATATGAACACCACTAAATCCACAACAATACATCCACAACAATACATCCACACAGAGCAAACCTGAACTAATATAAACTTTTTCTTACAATTAATTTTCACACTTTAATCATATAGTGAACAGTGGTGTTGTAATTACCTAAAGAGTTACATATGCCAAGTAAGAAAACATATAAGTGGCTACATGTGGTGTGATAGAACTTCAAGGCCCTAGGCATAGTTGTCTATAAAAATCTCATACAGCAATCATGTGAAAAGCAACATGAAAGCAAATAAGAAGAACCCGTCAAAGTCTAGAACTCTTGATTGGTTAAAGTGCATATTTACTATCTGGAGGGCAGACTACACCAATAAACAAGGTATTCAAAGTGGTGCAATGGATCGCTGGGTCCTACCACCTTGGTGAAAACTTGCTGGGACCCGAGGGGTATATATGCCTCCAGCAAAGGCTTCAGCAGATACCATTGGGGAACAGGCTTTGACACCATAGGTGATATATTTCCTTTTTAAGGTTTAGTCATAGAACATCACTGGAACAGAACAATGCATCCACACAGAGCAAACTTGAACTAATATAAACTTTTTCTTACAATTAATTTACACACTTTAATCATATAGTGAACAGTAGTGTTGTAAATACCTAAAGAGTTACATATGCCAAGTAAGAAAACATATAAGTGGCTACATGTGGTGTGATAGAACTTCAAGGCCCTATGCATATTTGTCTATAAAAATCTCATACAGCAATCATGAGAACAGCAACATGAAAACAAGTAAGAAGAACCCGTCAAAGTCTAGAACTCTTGATTAGTTTGATTCCATAATAACCCAATGGATGAACTGCAAAAAGCAAGTGCATATTTACTATCTGGATGGCAGAATACACGAATAAACAAGGTATGCAAATTGGTGCAATGGATCACTGGGTCCTAACACCTTGGTGAAAACTTGCTGGGATCCGAGGGGTATATATGCCTCCAGCAAAGGCTTCAGCAGATACCATTGGGGAACAGGCTTTGACTCCATAGGTGATATCTTTTCCCTTCAAGGTTTAGTCATAGAACATCACTGGAACAGAACAATACATCCATACAGAGCAAACTTGAACTAATATAAACTTTTTCTTGCAATTAATTTTCACACTTTAATCGTTGTAAATACCTAAAGAGTTACATATGCCAAGTAAGAAAACATATAAGTGGCTACATGTGGTGTGATAGAACTTCAAGGCCCTAGGCATAGTTGTCTATAAAAATCTCATACAGCAATCATGTGAAAAGCAACATGAAAGCAAATAAGAAGAACCCGTCAAAGTCTAGAACTCTTGATTAGTTTGATTCCATAATAACCCAATGAATGAATTGCAAAGCAAGTGCATATTTATTATCTGGAGGGCAGGCTAAACGAATAAACAAGGTATGCAAAGGGGCGAAATGGATCGCTGGGTCCTACCACCTTGGTGAAAACTTGCTGGGATCCGAGGGGTATATATGCCTCCAGCAAAGGCTTCAAAAGATACCATTGGGGAACAGGCTTTGACCCCATAGGTGATATCTTTTCCCTTCAAGGTTTAGTCATAGAACATCACTGGAACAGAACAATACATCCGCACAGAGCAAACTTGAACTAATATAAACTTTTTCTTGCAATTCATTTTCACACTTTAATCGTTGTAAATACCTAAAGAGTTACATATGCCAAGTAAGAAAACATATAAGTGGCTACATGTGGTGTGATAGAACTTCAAGGCCCTATGCATAGTTGTCTATAAAAATCTCATACAGCAATCATGAGAACAGCAACATGAAAACAAGTAAGAAGAACCCGTCAAAGTCTAGAACTCTTGATTAGTTTGATTCCATAATAACCCAATGGATGAACTGCAAAAAGCAAGTGCATATTTACTATCTGGATGGCAGGCTACACGAATAAACAAGGTATGCAAATTGGTGCAATGGATCACTGGGTCCTAACACCTTGGTGAAAACTTGCTGGGATCCGAGGGGTATATATGCCTCCAGCAAAGGCTTCAGCAGATACCATTGGGGAACAGGCTTTGACTCCATAGGTGATATCTTTTCCCTTCAAGGTTTAGTCATAGAACATCACTGGAACAGAACAATACATCCATACAGAGCAAACTTGAACTAATATAAACTTTTTCTTGCAATTAATTTTCACACTTTAATCGTTGTAAATACCTAAAGAGTTACATATGCCAAGTAAGAAAACATATAAGTGGCTACATGTGGTGTGATAGAACTTCAAGGCCCTAGGCATAGTTGTCTATAAAAATCTCATACAGCAATCATGTGAAAAGCAACATGAAAGCAAATAAGAAGAACCCGTCAAAGTCTAGAACTCTTGATTAGTTTGATTCCATAATAACCCAATGGATGAATTGCAAAGCAAGTGCATATTTATTATCTGGAGGGCAGGCTAAACGAATAAACAAGGTATGCAAAGGGGCGAAATGGATCGCTGGGTCCTACCACCTTGGTGAAAACTTGCTGGGATCCGAGGGGTATATATGCCTCCAGCAAAGGCTTCAAAAGATACCATTGGGGAACAGGCTTTGACCCCATAGGTGATATCTTTTCCCTTCAAGGTTTAGTCATAGAACATCACTGGAACAGAACAATACATCCGCACAGAGCAAACTTGAACTAATATAAACTTTTTCTTGCAATTCATTTTCACACTTTAATCGTTGTAAATACCTAAAGAGTTACATATGCCAAGTAAGAAAACATATAAGTGGCTACATGTGGTGTGATAGAACTTCAAGGCCCTAGGCATAGTTGTCTATAAAAATCTCATACAGCAATCATGTGAAAAGCAACATAAAAGCAAATAAGAAGAACCCGTCAAAGTCTAGAACTCTTGATTAGTTTGATTTCATAATAACCCAATGAATGAATTGCAAAAAGCATGTGCATATTTACTATCTGGATGGCAGGCTACATTAATAAACAAGGTATGCAAAGTGGTGCAATGGATCGCTGGGTCCTACCACCTTGGTGAAAACTTGCTGGGCCCAGAGGGGTATATATGCCTCCAGCAAAGGCTTCAGAAGATACCATTGGGGAACAGGCTTTGACCCCAAAGGTGATATCTTTTCCCTTCAAGGTTTAGTCATAGAACATCACTGGAACAGAACAATACATCCACAGAGAGCAAACTTGAACTAATATAAACTTTTTCTTACAATTAATTTTCACACTTTAATCGTTGTACATACCTAAAGAGTTACATATGCCAAGTAAGAAAACATATAAGTGGCTACATGTGGTGTGATAGAACTTCAAGGCCCTAGGCATAGTTGTCTATAAAAATCTCATACAGCAATCATGAGAACAGCAACATGAAAACAAGTAAGAAGAACCCGTCAAAGTCTAGAACTCTTGATTAGTTTGATTTCATAATAACCCAATGGATGAATTGCAAAAAGCAAGTGCATATTTACTATCTGGATGGCAGGCTACACTAATAAACAAGGTATGCAAAGTGTTGCAATGGCTCGCTGGGTCCTACCACCTTGGTGAAAACTTGATGGGACCCGAGGGGTATATATGCCTCCAGCAAAGGCTTCAGCAGATACCATTGGAGAACAGGCTTTGACCCCATAGGTGATATCTTTTCCCTTTAAGATTTATTCATACAACATCACTGGAACAAAACAATACAGAGCAAACTTGAACTAATATAAACTTTTTCTTACAATTCATTTTCACACTTGAATCATATAGTGAACAGTGGTGTTCACTATATGAACACCACTAAATCCACAACAATACATCCACAACAATACATCCACACAGAGCAAACCTGAACTAATATAAACTTTTTCTTACAATTAATTTTCACACTTTAATCATATAGTGAACAGTGGTGTTGTAATTACCTAAAGAGTTACATATGCCAAGTAAGAAAACATATAAGTGGCTACATGTGGTGTGATAGAACTTCAAGGCCCTAGGCATAGTTGTCTATAAAAATCTCATACAGCAATCATGTGAAAAGCAACATGAAAGCAAATAAGAAGAACCCGTCAAAGTCTAGAACTCTTGATTGGTTAAAGTGCATATTTACTATCTGGAGGGCAGACTACACCAATAAACAAGGTATTCAAAGTGGTGCAATGGATCGCTGGGTCCTACCACCTTGGTGAAAACTTGCTGGGACCCGAGGGGTATATATGCCTCCAGCAAAGGCTTCAGCAGATACCATTGGGGAACAGGCTTTGACACCATAGGTGATATATTTCCTTTTTAAGGTTTAGTCATAGAACATCACTGGAACAGAACAATGCATCCACACAGAGCAAACTTGAACTAATATAAACTTTTTCTTACAATTAATTTACACACTTTAATCATATAGTGAACAGTAGTGTTGTAAATACCTAAAGAGTTACATATGCCAAGTAAGAAAACATATAAGTGGCTACATGTGGTGTGATAGAACTTCAAGGCCCTATGCATATTTGTCTATAAAAATCTCATACAGCAATCATGAGAACAGCAACATGAAAACAAGTAAGAAGAACCCGTCAAAGTCTAGAACTCTTGATTAGTTTGATTCCATAATAACCCAATGGATGAACTGCAAAAAGCAAGTGCATATTTACTATCTGGATGGCAGAATACACGAATAAACAAGGTATGCAAATTGGTGCAATGGATCACTGGGTCCTAACACCTTGGTGAAAACTTGCTGGGATCCGAGGGGTATATATGCCTCCAGCAAAGGCTTCAGCAGATACCATTGGGGAACAGGCTTTGACTCCATAGGTGATATCTTTTCCCTTCAAGGTTTAGTCATAGAACATCACTGGAACAGAACAATACATCCATACAGAGCAAACTTGAACTAATATAAACTTTTTCTTGCAATTAATTTTCACACTTTAATCGTTGTAAATACCTAAAGAGTTACATATGCCAAGTAAGAAAACATATAAGTGGCTACATGTGGTGTGATAGAACTTCAAGGCCCTAGGCATAGTTGTCTATAAAAATCTCATACAGCAATCATGTGAAAAGCAACATGAAAGCAAATAAGAAGAACCCGTCAAAGTCTAGAACTCTTGATTAGTTTGATTCCATAATAACCCAATGAATGAATTGCAAAGCAAGTGCATATTTATTATCTGGAGGGCAGGCTAAACGAATAAACAAGGTATGCAAAGGGGCGAAATGGATCGCTGGGTCCTACCACCTTGGTGAAAACTTGCTGGGATCCGAGGGGTATATATGCCTCCAGCAAAGGCTTCAAAAGATACCATTGGGGAACAGGCTTTGACCCCATAGGTGATATCTTTTCCCTTCAAGGTTTAGTCATAGAACATCACTGGAACAGAACAATACATCCGCACAGAGCAAACTTGAACTAATATAAACTTTTTCTTGCAATTCATTTTCACACTTTAATCGTTGTAAATACCTAAAGAGTTACATATGCCAAGTAAGAAAACATATAAGTGGCTACATGTGGTGTGATAGAACTTCAAGGCCCTATGCATAGTTGTCTATAAAAATCTCATACAGCAATCATGAGAACAGCAACATGAAAACAAGTAAGAAGAACCCGTCAAAGTCTAGAACTCTTGATTAGTTTGATTCCATAATAACCCAATGGATGAACTGCAAAAAGCAAGTGCATATTTACTATCTGGATGGCAGGGTACACGAATAAACAAGGTATGCAAATTGGTGCAATGGATCACTGGGTCCTAACACCTTGGTGAAAACTTGCTGGGATCCGAGGGGTATATATGCCTCCAGCAAAGGCTTCAGCAGATACCATTGGGGAACAGGCTTTGACTCCATAGGTGATATCTTTTCCCTTCAAGGTTTAGTCATAGAACATCACTGGAACAGAACAATACATCCATACAGAGCAAACTTGAACTAATATAAACTTTTTCTTGCAATTAATTTTCACACTTTAATCGTTGTAAATACCTAAAGAGTTACATATGCCAAGTAAGAAAACATATAAGTGGCTACATGTGGTGTGATAGAACTTCAAGGCCCTAGGCATAGTTGTCTATAAAAATCTCATACAGCAATCATGTGAAAAGCAACATGAAAGCAAATAAGAAGAACCCGTCAAAGTCTAGAACTCTTGATTAGTTTGATTCCATAATAACCCAATGGATGAATTGCAAAGCAAGTGCATATTTATTATCTGGAGGGCAGGCTAAACGAATAAACAAGGTATGCAAAGGGGCGAAATGGATCGCTGGGTCCTACCACCTTGGTGAAAACTTGCTGGGATCCGAGGGGTATATATGCCTCCAGCAAAGGCTTCAAAAGATACCATTGGGGAACAGGCTTTGACCCCATAGGTGATATCTTTTCCCTTCAAGGTTTAGTCATAGAACATCACTGGAACAGAACAATACATCCGCACAGAGCAAACTTGAACTAATATAAACTTTTTCTTGCAATTCATTTTCACACTTTAATCGTTGTAAATACCTAAAGAGTTACATATGCCAAGTAAGAAAACATATAAGTGGCTACATGTGGTGTGATAGAACTTCAAGGCCCTAGGCATAGTTGTCTATAAAAATCTCATACAGCAATCATGTGAAAAGCAACATAAAAGCAAATAAGAAGAACCCGTCAAAGTCTAGAACTCTTGATTAGTTTGATTTCATAATAACCCAATGAATGAATTGCAAAAAGCATGTGCATATTTACTATCTGGATGGCAGGCTACATTAATAAACAAGGTATGCAAAGTGGTGCAATGGATCGCTGGGTCCTACCACCTTGGTGAAAACTTGCTGGGCCCAGAGGGGTATATATGCCTCCAGCAAAGGCTTCAGAAGATACCATTGGGGAACAGGCTTTGACCCCAAAGGTGATATCTTTTCCCTTCAAGGTTTAGTCATAGAACATCACTGGAACAGAACAATACATCCACAGAGAGCAAACTTGAACTAATATAAACTTTTTCTTACAATTAATTTTCACACTTTAATCGTTGTACATACCTAAAGAGTTACATATGCCAAGTAAGAAAACATATAAGTGGCTACATGTGGTGTGATAGAACTTCAAGGCCCTAGGCATAGTTGTCTATAAAAATCTCATACAGCAATCATGTTGTGTGATAGAACTTCAAGGCCCTAGGCATAGTTGTCTATTAAAATCTCATACAGCAATCATGTGAAAAGCAACATAAAAGCAAATAAGAAGAACCCGTCAAAGTCTAGAACTCTTGATTAGTTTGATTCCATAATAACCCAATGGATGAATTGGAAAAAGCAAGTGCATATTTACTATCTGGAGGGCAGACTACACGAATAAAAAATGGTATACAAAGTGGTGCAATGGATCGTTGGGTCCTACCACATTGGTGAAAACTTGTTGGGACCCGAGGGGTATATATGCCTCCAGCAAAGGCTTCAGCAGATACCAGTTGGGAACAGGCTTTGACCCCATAGGTGATATCTTTTCCCTTCAAGGTTTAGTCATAGAACATCACTGGAACAGAACAATACATCCACACAGAGCAAACTTGAACTAATATAAACTTTTTCTTACAATTCATTTTCACACTTTAATCGTTGTACATACCTAAAGAGTTACATATGCCAAGTAAGAAAACATATAAGATTCTACATGTGGTGTGATAGAACTTCAAGGCCCTAGGCATAGTTGTCTATAAAAATCTCATACAGCAATCATGTGAAAAGCAACATGAAAGCAAATAAGAAGAACCCGTCAAAGTCTAGAACTCTTGATTATTTTGATTCCATAATAACCCAATGGATGAATTGCAAAGCAAGTGCATATTTATTATCTGGAGGGCAGGCTAAACGAATAAACAAGGTATGCAAAGGGGCGAAATGGATCGCTGGGTCCTACCACCTTGGTGAAAACTTGCTGGGATCCGAGGGGTATATATGCCTCCAGCAAAGGCTTCAAAAGATACCATTGGGGAACAGGCTTTGACCCCATAGGTGATATCTTTTCCCTTCAAGGTTTAGTCATAGAACATCACTGGAACAGAACAATACATCCACACAGAGCAAACGTGAACTAATATAAACTTTTTCTTGCAATTAATTTTCACACTTTAATCGTTGTACATACCTAAAGAGTTACATATGCCAAGTAAGAAAACATATAAGTGGCTACATGTGGTGTGATAGAACTTCAAGGCCCTAGGCATAGTTGTCTATAAAAATCTCATACAGCAATCATGAGAACAGCAACATGAAAACAAGTAAGAAGAACCCGTCAAAGTCTAGAACTCTTGATTAGTTTGATTTCATAATAACCCAATGGATGAATTGCAAAAAGCAAGTGCATATTTACTATCTGGATGGCAGGCTACACTAATAAACAAGGTATGCAAAGTGGTGCAATGGATCGCTGGGTCCTACCACCTTGGTGAAAACTTGATGAGACCCGAGGGGTATATATGCCTCCAGCAAAGGCTTCAGCAGATACCATTGGGGAACAGGCTTTGACCCCATTGGTGATATCTTTTCCCTTCAAGGTTTAGTCATAGAACATCACTGGAACAGAACAATACATCCACACAGAGCAAACGTGAACTAATATAAACTTTTTCTTGCAATTAATTTTCACACTTTAATCGTTGTACATACCTAAAGAGTTACATATGCCAAGTAAGAAAACATATAAGTGGCTACATGTGGTGTGATAGAACTTCAAGGCCCTAGGCATAGTTGTCTATAAAAATCTCATACAGCAATCATGAGAACAGCAACATGAAAACAAGTAAGAAGAACCCGTCAAAGTCTAGAACTCTTGATTAGTTTGATTTCATAATAACCCAATGGATGAATTGCAAAAAGCAAGTGCATATTTACTATCTGGATGGCAGGCTACACTAATAAACAAGGTATGCAAAGTGGTGCAATGGATCGCTGGGTCCTACCACCTTGGTGAAAACTTGATGGGACCCGAGGGGTATATATGCCTCCAGCAAAGGCTTCAGCAGATACCATTAGGGAACAGGCTTTGACCCCATAGGTGATATCTTTTCCCTTCAAGGTTTAGTCATAGAACATCACTGGAACAGAACAATACATCCACACAGAGCAAACTTGAACTAATATAAACTTTTTCTTACAATTAATTTTCACACTTTAATCGTTGTACATACCTAAAGAGTTACATATGCCAAGTAAGAAAACATATAAGTGGCTACATGTGGTGTGATAGAACTTCAAGGCCCTAGGCATAGTTGTCTATAAAAATCTCATACAGCAATCATGAGAACAGCAGCATGAAAACAAGTAAGAAGAACCCGTCAAAGTCTAGAACTCTTGATTAGTTTGATTTCATAATAACCCAATGAATGAATTGCAAAAAGCATGTGCATATTTACTATCTGGATGGCAGGCTACACTAATAAACAAGGTATGCAAAGTGGTGCAATGGATCGCTGGGTCCTACCACCTTGGTGAAAACTTGATGGGACCCGAGGGGTATATATGCCTCCAGCAAAGGCTTCAGAAGATACCATTAAGGAACAGGCTTTGACCCCATAGGTGATATCTTTTCCCTTCAAGGTTTAGTCATAGAACATCACTGGAACAGAACAATACATCCACACAGAGCAAACGTGAACTAATATAACCTTTTTCTTGCAATTAATTTTCACACTTTAATCGTTGTAAATACCTAAAGAGTTACATATGCCAAGTAAGAAAACATATAAGTGGCAACATGTGGTGTGATAGAACTTCAAGGCCCTAGGCATAGTTGTCTATAAAAATCTCATACAGCAATCATGTTGTGTGATAGAACTTCAAGGCCCTAGGCATAGTTGTCTATTAAAATCTCATACAGCAATCATGTGAAAAGCAACATAAAAGCAAATAAGAAGAACCCGTCAAAGTCTAGAACTCTTGATTAGTTTGATTCCATAATAACCCAATGGATGAATTGCAAAAAGCAAGTGCATATTTACTATCTGGAGGGCAGACTACACGAATAAAAAATGGTATACAAAGTGGTGCAATGGATCGTTGGGTCCTACCACATTGGTGAAAACTTGTTGGGACCCGAGGGGTATATATGCCTCCAGCAAAGGCTGCAGCAGATACCATTGGGGAACAGGCTTTGACCCCATAGGTGATATCTTTTCCCTTCAAGGTTTAGTCATAGAACATCACTGGAACAGAACAATACATCCACACAGAGCAAACTTGAACTAATATAAACTTTTTCTTACAATTCATTTTCACACTTTAATCGTTGTACATACCTAAAGAGTTACATATGCCAAGTAAGAAAACATATAAGTGTCTACATGTGGTGTGATAGAACTTCAAGGCCCTAGGCATAGTTGTCTATAAAAATCTCATACAGCAATCATGTGAAAAGCAACATGAAAGCAAATAAGAAGAACCCGTCAAAGTCTAGAACTCTTGATTAGTTTGATTCCATAATAACCCAATGGATGAATTGCAAAGCAAGTGCATATTTATTATCTGGAGGGCAGGCTAAACGAATAAACAAGGTATGCAAAGGGGCGAAATGGATCGCTGGGTCCTACCACCTTGGTGAAAACTTGCTGGGATCCGAGGGGTATATATGCCTCCAGCAAAGGCTTCAAAAGATACCATTGGGGAACAGGCTTTGACCCCATAGGTGATATCTTTTCCCTTCAAGGTTTAGTCATAGAACATCACTGGAACAGAACAATACATCCACACAGAGCAAACGTGAACTAATATAAACTTTTTCTTGCAATTAATTTTCACACTTTAATCGTTGTACATACCTAAAGAGTTACATATGCCAAGTAAGAAAACATATAAGTGGCTACATGTGGTGTGATAGAATTTCAAGGCCCTAGGCATAGTTGTCTATAAAAATCTCATACAGCAATCATGAGAACAGCAACATGAAAACAAGTAAGAAGAACCCGTCAAAGTCTAGAACTCTTGATTAGTTTGATTTCATAATAACCCAATGGATGAATTGCAAAAAGCAAGTGCATATTTACTATCTGGAGGGCAGACTACACGAATAAAAAATTGTATACAAAGTGGTGCAATGGATCGTTGGGTCCTACCACATTGGTGAAAACTTGTTGGGACCCGAGGGGTATATATGCCTCCAGCAAAGGCTTCAGCAGATACCATTGGGGAACAGGCTTTGACCCCATAGGTGATATCTTTTCCCTTCAAGGTTTAGTCATAGAACATCACTGGAACAGAACAATACATCCACACAGAGCAAACTTGAACTAATATAAACTTTTTCTTACAATTCATTTTCACACTTTAATCGTTGTACATACCTAAAGAGTTACATATGCCAAGTAAGAAAACATATAAGTGTCTACATGTGGTGTGATAGAACTTCAAGGCCCTAGGCATAGTTGTCTATAAAAATCTCATACAGCAATCATGTGAAAAGCAACATGAAAGCAAATAAGAAGAACCCGTCAAAGTCTAGAACTCTTGATTAGTTTGATTCCATAATAACCCAATGGATGAATTGCAAAGCAAGTGCATATTTATTATCTGGAGGGCCGGCTAAACGAATAAACAAGGTATGCAAAGGGGCGAAATGGATCGCTGGGTCCTACCACCTTGGTGAAAACTTGCTGGGATCCGAGGGGTATATATGCCTCCAGCAAAGGCTTCAAAAGATACCATTGGGGAACAGGCTTTGACCCCATAGGTGATATCTTTTCCCTTCAAGGTTTAGTCATAGAACATCACTGGAACAGAACAATACATCCACACAGAGCAAACGTGAACTAATATAAACTTTTTCTTGCAATTAATTTTCACACTTTAATCGTTGTACATACCTAAAGAGTTACATATGCCAAGTAAGAAAACATATAAGTGGCTACATGTGGTGTGATAGAATTTCAAGGCCCTAGGCATAGTTGTCTATAAAAATCTCATACAGCAATCATGAGAACAGCAACATGAAAACAAGTAAGAAGAACCCGTCAAAGTCTAGAACTCTTGATTAGTTTGATTTCATAATAACCCAATGGATGAATTGCAAAAAGCAAGTGCATATTTACTATCTGGATGGCAGGCTACACTAATAAACAAGGTATGCAAAGTGGTGCAATGGATCGCTGGGTCCTACCACCTTGGTGAAAACTTGATGGGACCCGAGGGGTATATATGCCTCCAGCAAAGGCTTCAGCAGATACCATTAGGGAACAGGCTTTGACCCCATAGGTGATATCTTTTCCCTTCAAGGTTTAGTCATAGAACATCACTGGAACAGAACAATACATCCACACAGAGCAAACGTGAACTAATATAAAAAAAATTTTGCAATTAATTTTCACACTTTAATCGTTGTAAATACCTAAAGAGTTACATATGCCAAGTAAGAAAACATATAAGTGGCAACATGTGGTGTGATAGAACTTCAAAGCCCTAGGCATAGTTGTCTATAAAAAACTCATACAGCAATCATGTTGTGTGATAGAACTTCAAGGCCCTAGGCATAGTTGTCTATAAAAATCTCATACAGCAATCATGTGAAAAGCAACATAAAAGCAATTAAGAAGAACCCGTCAAAGTCTAGAACTCTTGATTAGTTTGATTCCATAATAACCCAATGGATGAATTGCAAAAAGCAAGTGCATATTTACTATCTGGAGGGCAGAATACACGAATAAAAAATGGTATACAAAGTGGTGCAATGGATCGTTGGGTCCTACCACCTTGGTGAAAACTTGCTGGGACCCGAGGGGTATATATGCCTCCAGCAAAGGCTTCAGCAGATACCATTGGGGAACAGGCTTTGACCCCATTGGTGATATCTTTTCCCTTCAAGGTTTAGTCATAGAACATCACTGGAACAGAACAATACATCCACACAGAGCAAACTTGAACTAATATAAACTTTTTCTTACAATTAATTTTCACACTTTAATCGTTGTACATACCTAAAGAGTTACATATGCCAAGTAAGAAAACATATAAGTGGCTACATGTGGTGTGATAGAACTTCAAGGCCCTAGGCATAGTTGTCTATAAAAATCTCATACAGCAATCATGAGAACAGCAACATGAAAACAAGTAAGAAGAACCCGTCAAAGTCTAGAACTCTTGATTAGTTTGATTTCATAATAACCCAATGGATGAATTGCAAAAAGCAAGTGCATATTTACTATCTGGATGGCAGGCTACACTAATAAACAAGGTATGCAAAGTGGTGCAATGGATCGCTGGGTCCTACCACCTTGGTGAAAAATTGATGGGACCCGAGGGGTATATATGCCTCCAGCAAAGGCTTCAGCAGATACCATTGGGGAACAGGCTTTGACCCCATTGGTGATATCTTTTCCCTTCAAGGTTTAGTCATAGAACATCACTGGAACAGAACAATACATCCACACAGAGCAAACTTGAACTAATATAAACTTTTTCTTACAATTAATTTTCACACTTTAATCGTTGTACATACCTAAAGAGTTACATATGCCAAGTAAGAAAACATATAAGTGGCTACATGTGGTGTGATAGAACTTCAAGGCCCTAGGCATAGTTGTCTATAAAAATCTCATACAGCAATCATGAGAACAGCAACATGAAAACAAGTAAGAAGAACCCGTCAAAGTCTAGAACTCTTGATTAGTTTGATTTCATAATAACCCAATGGATGAATTGCAAAAAGCAAGTGCATATTTACCATCTGGATGGCAGGCTACACTAATAAACAAGGTATGCAAAGTGGTGCAATGGATCGCTGGGTCCTACCACCTTGGTGAAAACTTGATGGGACCCGAGGGGTATATATGCCTCCATCAAAGGCTTCAGCAGATACCATTAGGGAACAGGCTTTGACCCCATAGGTGATATCTTTTCCCTTCAAGGTTTAATCATAGAACATCACTGCAAGAGAACAATACATCCACACAGAGCAAACGTGAACTAATATAAACTTTTTCTTGCAATTAATTTTCACACTTTAATCGTTGTAAATACCTAAAGAGTTACATATGCCAAGTAAGAAAACATATAAGTGGCTACATGTGGTGTGATAGAACTTCAAGGCCCTAGGCATAGTTGTCTATAAAAATCTCATACAGCAATCATGTGAAAAGCAACATGAAAGCAAATAAGAAGAACCCGTCAAAGTCTAGAACTCTTGATTAGTTTGATTCCATAATAACCCAATGGATGAATTGCAAAGCAAGTGCATATTTATTATCTGGAGGGCAGGCTAAACGAAAAAACAAGGTATGCAAAGGGGCGAAATGGATCGCTGGGTCCTACCACCTTGGTGAAAACTTGCTGGGATCCGAGGGGTATATATGCCTCCAGCAAAGGCTTCAAAAGATACCATTGGGGAACAGGCTTTCACACCATAGGTGATATCTTTTCCCTTCAAGGTTTAGTCATAGAACGTCACTGGAACAGAACAATACATCCGCACAGAGCAAACTTGAACTAATATAAACTTTTTCTTGCAATTCATTTTCACACTTTAATCGTTGTAAATACCTACAGAGTTACATATGCCAAGTAAGAAAACATAAAAGTGGCAACATGTTGTGTGATAGAACTTCAAGGCCCTAGGCATAGTTGTCTATAAAAATCTCATACAGCAATCATGAGAACAGCAACATGAAAACAAATAAGAAGAACCCGTCAAAGTCTAGAACTCTTGATTAGTTTGATTCCATAATAACCCAATGGATAAATTGCAAAGCAAGTGCATATTTATTATCTGGAGGGCAGGCTACACGAATAAACAAGGTATGCAAAGGGGAGAAATGGATCGCTGGGTCCTACCACCTTGGTGAAAACTTGATGGGACCCGAGGGGTATATATGCCTCCAGCAAAGGCATCAGCGGATACCATTGGGGAACAGGCTTTGACCCCATAGGTGATATCTTTTCCCTTCAAGGTTTAGTCATAGAACATCACTGGAACAGAACAATACATCCACACAGAGCAAACTTGAACTAATATAAACTTTTTCTTGCAATTAATTTTCACACTTTAATCGTTGTACATACCTAAAGAGTTACATATGCCAAGTAAGAAAACATATAAGTGGCTACATGTGGTGTGATAGAACTTCAAGGCCCTAGGCATAGTTGTCTATAAAAATCTCATACAGCAATCATGAGAACAGCAACATGAAAACAAATAAGAAGAACCCGTCAAAGTCTAGAACTCTTGATTAGTTTGATTCCATAATAACCCAATGGATAAATTGCAAAGCAAGTGCATATTTATTATCTGGAGGGCAGGCTACACGAATAAACAAGGTATGCAAAGGGCAGAAATGGATCGCTGGGTCCTACCACCTTGGTGAAAACTTGCTGGGACCCAAGGGGGTATATATGCCTCCAGCAAAGGCGTCAGCGGATACCATTGGGGAACAGGCTTTGACCCCATAGGTGATATCTTTTCCCTTCAAGGTTTAGTCATAGAACATCACTGGAACAGAACAATACATCCACACAGAGCAAACATGAACTAATATAAACTTTTTCTTGCAATTAATTTTCACACTTTAATCGTTGTACATACCTAAAGAGTTACATATGCCAAGTAAGAAAACATATAAGTGGCTACATGTGGTGTGATAGAACTTCAAGGCCCTAGGCATAGTTGTCTATAAAAATCTCATACAGCAATCATGAGAACAGCAACATGAAAACAAGTAAGAAGAACCCCTCAAAGTCTAGAACTCTTGATTAGTTTGATTTCATAATAACCCAATGGATGAATTGCAAAAAGCAAGTGCATATTTACTATCTGGATGGCAGGCTACACTAATAAACAAGGTATGCAAAGTGGTGCAATGGATCGCTGGGTCCTACCACCTTGGTGAAAACTTGATGGGACCCGAGGGGTATATATGCCTCCAGCAAAGGCTTCAGCAGATACCATTAGGAAACAGGCTTTGACCCCATAGGTGATATCTTTTCCCTTCAAGGTTTAGTCATAGAACATCACTGGAACAGAACAATACATCCACACAGAGCAAACGTGAACTAATATAAACTTTTTCTTGCGATTCATTTTCACACTTTAATCGTTGTAAATACCTGAAGAGTAACATATGCCAAGTAAGAAAACATATAAGTGGCAACATGTGGTGTGATAGAACTTCAAGGCCCTAGGCATAGTTGTCTATAAAAATCTCATACAGCAATCATGTTGTGTGATAGAACTTCAAGGCCCTAGGCATAGTTGTCTATAAAAATCTCATACAGCAATCATGAGAACAGCAACATGAAAACAAATAAGAAGAACCCGTCAAAGTCTAGAACTCTTGATTAGTTTGATTCCATAATAACCCAATGGATGAATTGCAAAAAGCAAGTGCGTATTTACTATCTGGATGGCAGAATACACGAATAAACAAGGTATGCAAATTGGTGCAATGGATCACTGGGTCCTACCACCTTGGTGAAAACTTGCTGGGATCCGAGGGGTATATATGCCTCCAGCAAAGGCTTCAAAAGATACCAGTGGGGAACAGGCTTTGACCCCATAGGTGATATCTTTTCCCTTCAAGGTTTAGTCATAGAACATCACTGGAACAGAACAATACATCCGCACAGAGCAAACTTGAACTAATATAAACTTTTTCTTGCAATTCATTTTCACACTTTAATCGTTGTAAATACCTACAGAGTTACATATGCCAAGTAAGAAAACATAAAAGTGGCTACATGTTGTGTGATAGAACTTCAAGGCCCTAGGCATAGTTGTCTATAAAAATCTCATACAGCAATCATGAGAACAGCAACATGAAAACAAATAAGAAGAACCCGTCAAAGTCTAGAACTCTTGATTAGTTTGATTCCATAATAACCCAATGGATGAATTGCAAAGCAAGTGCATATTTATTATCTGGAGGGCAGGCTACACGAATAAACAAGGTATGCAAAGGGGAGAAATGGATCGCTGGGTCCTACCACCTTTTTGAAAACTTGCTGGGACCCAAGGGGGTATATATGCCTCCAGCAAAGGCGTCAGCGGATACCATTGGGGAACAGGCTTTGACCCCATAGGTGATATCTTTTCCCTTCAAGGTTTAGTCATAGAACATCACTGGAACAGAACAATACATCCACACAGAGCAAACATGAACTAATATAAACTTTTTCTTGCAATTAATTTTCACACTTTAATCGTTGTACATACCTAAAGAGTTACATATGCCAAGTAAGAAAACATATAAGTGGCTACATGTGGTGTGATAGAACTTCAAGGCCCTAGGCATAGTTGTCTATAAAAATCTCATACAGCAATCATGAGAACAGCAACATGAAAACAAGTAAGAAGAACCCCTCAAAGTCTAGAACTCTTGATTAGTTTGATTTCATAATAACCCAATGGATGAATTGCAAAAAGCAAGTGCATATTTACTATCTGGATGGCAGGCTACACTAATAAACAAGGTATGCAAAGTGGTGCAATGGATCGCTGGGTCCTACCACCTTGGTGAAAACTTGATGGGACCCGAGGGGTATATATGCCTCCAGCAAAGGCTTCAGCAGATACCATTAGGAAACAGGCTTTGACCCCATAGGTGATATCTTTTCCCTTCAAGGTTTAGTCATAGAACATCACTGGAACAGAACAATACATCCACACAGAGCAAACGTGAACTAATATAAACTTTTTCTTGCGATTCATTTTCACACTTTAATCGTTGTAAATACCTGAAGAGTAACATATGCCAAGTAAGAAAACATATAAGTGGCAACATGTGGTGTGATAGAACTTCAAGGCCCTAGGCATAGTTGTCTATAAAAATCTCATACAGCAATCATGTTGTGTGATAGAACTTCAAGGCCCTAGGCATAGTTGTCTATAAAAATCTCATACAGCAATCATGAGAACAGCAACATGAAAACAAATAAGAAGAACCCGTCAAAGTCTAGAACTCTTGATTAGTTTGATTCCATAATAACCCAATGGATGAATTGCAAAAAGCAAGTGCGTATTTACTATCTGGATGGCAGAATACACGAATAAACAAGGTATGCAAATTGGTGCAATGGATCACTGGGTCCTACCACCTTGGTGAAAACTTGCTGGGATCCGAGGGGTATATATGCCTCCAGCAAAGGCTTCAAAAGATACCAGTGGGGAACAGGCTTTGACCCCATAGGTGATATCTTTTCCCTTCAAGGTTTAGTCATAGAACATCACTGGAACAGAACAATACATCCGCACAGAGCAAACTTGAACTAATATAAACTTTTTCTTGCAATTCATTTTCACACTTTAATCGTTGTAAATACCTACAGAGTTACATATGCCAAGTAAGAAAACATAAAAGTGGCTACATGTTGTGTGATAGAACTTCAAGGCCCTAGGCATAGTTGTCTATAAAAATCTCATACAGCAATCATGAGAACAGCAACATGAAAACAAATAAGAAGAACCCGTCAAAGTCTAGAACTCTTGATTAGTTTGATTCCATAATAACCTAATGGATGAATTGCAAAGCAAGTGCATATTTATTATCTGGAGGGCAGGCTACACGAATAAACAAGGTATGCAAAGGGGAGAAATGGATCGCTGGGTCCTACCACCTTGGTGAAAACTTGCTGGGACCCAAGGGGGTATATATGCCTCCAGCAAAGGCATCAGCGGATACCATTGGGGAACAGGCTTTGACCCCATAGGTGATATCTTTTCCCTTCAAGGTTTAGTCATAGAACATCACTGGAACAGAACAATACATCCACACAGAGCAAACTTGAACTAATATAAACTTTTTCTTGCAATTAATTTTCACACTTTAATCATTGTACATACCTAAAGAGTTACATATGCCAAGTAAGAAAACATATAAGTGGCTACATGTGGTGTGATAGAACTTCAAGGCCCTAGGCATAGTTGTGTATAAAAATCTCATACAGCAATCATGAGAACAGCAACATGAAAACAAGTAAGAAGAACCCGTCAAAGTCTAGAACTCTTGATTAGTTTGATTTCATAATAACCCAATGAATGAATTGCAAAAAGCATGTGCATATTTACTATCTGGATGGCAGGCTACACTAATAAACAAGGTATGCAAAGTGGTGCAATGGATCGCTGGGTCCTACCACCTTGGTGAAAACTTGATGGGACCCGAGGGGTATATATGCCTCCAGCAAAGGCTTCAGCAGATACCATTAGGGAACAGGCTTTGACCCCATAGGTGATATCTTTTCCCTTCAAGGTTTAATCATAGAACATCACTGCAACAGAACAATACATCCACACAGAGCAAACGTGAACTAATATAAACTTTTTCTTGCAATTAATTTTCACACTTTAATCGTTGTAAATACCTAAAGAGTTACATATGCCAAGTAAGAAAACATATAAGTGGCAACATGTGGTGTGATAGAACTTCAAGGCCCTAGGCATAGTTGTCTATAAAAATCTCATACAGCAATCATGTTGTGTGATAGAACTTCAAGGCCCTAGGCATAGTTGTCTATAAAAATCTCATACAGCAATCATGAGAACAGCAACATGAAAACAAATAAGAATAACCCGTCAAAGTCTAGAACTCTTGATTAGTTTGATTCCATAATAACCCAATGGATGAACTGCAAAAAGCAAGTGCATATTTACTATCTGGAGGGCAGACTACACGAATAAACAAGGTATGCAAAGTGGTGCAATGGATCGCTGGGTCCTACCACCTTGGTGAAAACTTGCTGGGACCCGAGGGGTATATATGCCTCCAGCAAAGGCTTCAGCAGATACTATTGGGGAACAGGCTTTGACTCCATAGGTGATATCTTTTCCCTTCCAGGTTTAGTCATAGAACATCACTGGAACAGAACAATACATCCACACAGAGCAAACTTGAACTAATATAAACTTTTTCTTGCAATTAATTTTCACACTTTAATCGTTGTAAATACCTAAAGAGTTACATATGCCAAGTAAGAAAACATATAAGTGGCTACATGTGGTGTGATAGAACTTCAAGGCCCTAGGCATAGTTGTCTATAAAAATCTCATACAGCAATCATGTGAAAAGCAACATGAAAGCAAATAAGAAGAACCCGTCAAAGTCTAGAACTCTTGATTAGTTTGATTCCATAATAACCCAATGGATGAATTGCAAAGCAAGTGCATATTTATTATCTGGAGGGCAGGCTAAACGAAAAAACAAGGTATGCAAAGGGGCGAAATGGATCGCTGGGTCCTACCACCTTGGTGAAAACTTGCTGGGATCCGAGGGGTATATATGCCTCCAGCAAAGGCTTCAAAAGATACCATTGGGGAACAGGGTTTCACACCATAGGTGATATCTTTTCCCTTCAAGGTTTAGTCATAGAACATCACTGGAACAGAACAATACATCCGCACAGAGCAAACTTGAACTAATACAAACTTTTTCTTGCAATTCATTTTCACACTTTAATCGTTGTAAATACCTAAAGAGTTACATATGCCAAGTAAGAAAACATATAAGTGGCTACATGTGGTGTGATAGAACTTCAAGGCCCTAGGCATAGTTGTCTATAAAAATCTCATACAGCAATCATGAGAACAGCAACATGAAAACAAGTAAGAAGAACCCGTCAAAGTCTAGAACTCTTGATTAGTTTGATTTCATAATAACCCAATGGATGAATTGCAAAAAGCAAGTGCATATTTACTATCTGGATGGCAGGCTACACTAATAAACAAGGTATGCAAAGTGGTGCAATGGATCGCTGGGTCCTACCACCTTGGTGAAAACTTGATGGGACCCTAGGGGTATATATGCCTCCAGCAAAGGCTTCAGCAGATACCATTGGGAAACAGGCTTTGACCCCATAGGTGATATATTTTCCCTTCAAGGTTTAGTCATAGAACATCACTGGAACAGAACAATACATCCACACAGAGCAAATGTGAACTAATATAAACTTTTTCTTGCAATTAATTTTCACACTTTAATCGTTGTAAATACCTGAAGAGTTACATATGCCAAGTAAGAAAACATATAAGTGGCAACATGTGGTGTGATAGAACTTCAAGGCCCTAGGCATAGTTGTCTATAAAAATCTCATACAGCAATCATGTTGTGTGATAGAACTTCAAGGCCCTAGGCATAGTTGTCTATAAAAATCTCATACAGCAATCATGAGAACAGCAACATGAAAACAACTAAGAAGAACCCGTCAAAGTCTAGAACTCTTGATTAGTTTGATTCCATAATAACCCAATGGATGAACTGCAAAAAGCAAGTGCATATTTATTATCTGGAGGGCAGACTACACGAATAAACAAGGTATGCAAAGTGGTGCAATGGATCGCTGGGTCCTACCACCTTGGTGAAAACTTGCTGGGACCCGAGGGGTATATATGCCTCCAGCAAAGGCTTCAGCAGATACCATTGGGGAACAGGCTTTGACCCCATACGTGATATCTTTTCCCTTCAAGGTTTAGTCATAGAACATCACTGGAACAGAACAATACATCCACACAGAGCAAACTTGAACTAATATAAACTTTTTCTTACAATTAATTTTCACACTTTAATCATATAGTGAACAGTGGTGTTGTAAATACCTAAAGAGTTACATATGCCAAGTAAGAAAACATATAAGTGGCTACATGTGGTGTGATAGAACTTCAAGGCCCTAGGCATAGTTGTCTATAAAAATCTCATACAGCAATCATGTGAAAAGCAACATAAAAGCAAATAAGAAGAACCCGTCAAAGTCTAGAACTCTTGATTAGTTTGATTCCATAATAACCCAATAGATGAATTGCAAAGCAAGTGCATATTTATTATCTGGAGGGCAGGCTAAACGAATAAACAAGGTATGCAAAGGGGCGAAATGGATCGCTGGGTCCTACCACCTTGGTGAAAACTTGCTGGGATCCGAGGGGTATATATGCCTCCAGCAAAGGCTTCAAAAGATACCATTGGGGAACAGGCTTTGACACCATAGGTGATATCTTTTCCCTTCAAGGTTTAGTCATAGAACATCACTGGAACAGAACAATACATCCACACAGAGCAAACTTGAACTAATATAAACTTTTTCTCTGCAATTAATTTTCACACTTTAATCATATAGTGAACAGTGGTGTTGTAAATACCTAAAGAGTTACATATGCCAAGTAAGAAAACATATAAGTGGCTACATGTGGTGTGATAGAACTTCAAGGCCCTAGGCATAGTTGTCTATAAAAATCTCATACAGCAATCATGTGAAAAGCAACATAAAAGCAAATAAGAAGAACCCGTCAAAGTCTAGAACTCTTGATTAGTTTGATTCCATAATAACCCAATAGATGAATTGCAAAGCAAGTGCATATTTATTATCTGGAGGGCAGGCTAAACGAATAAACAAGGTATGCAAAGGGGCGAAATGGATCGCTGGGTCCTACCACCTTGGTGAAAACTTGCTGGGATCCGAGGGGTATATATGCCTCCAGCAAAGGCTTCAAAAGATACCATTGGGGAACAGGCTTTGACACCATAGGTGATATCTTTTCCCTTCAAGGTTTAGTCATAGAACATCACTGGAACAGAACAATACATCCGCACAGAGCAAACTTGAACTAATATAAACTTTTTCTTGCAATTCATTTTCAAACTTTAATCGTTGTAAATACCTAAAGAGTTACATATGCCAAGTAAGAAAACATATAAGTGGCTACATGTGGTGTGATAGAACTTCAAGGCCCTAGGCATAGTTGTCTATAAAAATCTCATACAGCAATCATGTGAAAAGCAACATTAAAGCAAATAAGAAGAACCCGTCAAAGTCTAGAACTCTTGATTAGTTTGATTCCATAATAACCCAATGGATGAATTGCAAAAAGCAAGTGCATATTTACTATCTGGAGGGCAGACTACACGAATAAAAAAGGTATGCAAAGTGGTGCAATGGATCGCTGGGTCCTACCACCTTGGTGAAAACTTGCTGGGATCCGAGGGGTATATATGCCTCCAGCAAAGGCTTCAAAAGATACCAGTTGGGAACAGGCTTTGACCCCATAGGTGATATCTTTTCCCTTCAAGGTTTAGTCATAGAACATCACTGGAACAGAACAATACATCCGCACAGAGCAAACTTGAACTAATATAAACTTTTTCTTGCAATTCATTTTCACAGTTTAATCGTTGTAAATACCTACAGAGTTACATATGCCAAGTAAGAAAACATAAAAGTGGCTACATGTTGTGTGATAGAACTTCAAGGCCCTAGGCATAGTTGTCTATAAAAATCTCATACAGCAATCATGAGAAGAGCAACATGAAAACAAATAAGAAGAACCCGTCAAAGTCTAGAACTCTTGATTAGTTTGATTCCATAATAACCCAATGGATGAATTGCAAAGCAAGTGCATATTTATTATCTGGAGGGCAGGCTACACGAATAAACAAGGTATGCAAATGGGAGAAATGGATCGCTGGGTCCTACCACCTTGGTGAAAACTTGCTGGGACCCGAGGGGTATATATGCCTCCAGCAAAGGCATCAGCAGATACCATTGGGGAACAGGCTTTGACCCCATAGGTGATATCTTTTCCCTTCAAGGTTTAGTCATAGAACATCACTGGAACTGAACAATACATGGAACTGAACAATACAGAGCAAACTTGAACAAATATAAACTTTTTCTTGCAATTCATTTTCACACTTTAATCGTTGTAAATACCTAAAGAGTTACATATGTCAAGTAAGAAAACATATAAGTGGCTACATGTGGTGTGATAGAACTTCAAGGCCCTAGGCATAGTTGTCTATAAAAATCTCATACAGCAATCATGAGAACAGCAACATGAAAACAAGTAAGAAGAACCCGTCAAAGTCTAGAACTCTTGATTAGTTTGATTTCATAATAACCCAATTGATGAATTGCAAAAAGCAAGTGCATATTTACTATCTGGATGGCAGGCTACACTAATAAACAAGGTATGCAAAGTGGTGCAATGGATCGCTGGGTCCTACCACCTTGGTGAAAACTTAATGGGACCCGAGGGGTATATATGCCTCCAGCAAAGGCTTCAGCAGATACCATTAGGAAACAGGCTTTGACCCCATAGGTGATATCTTTTCCCTTCAAGGTTTAGTCATAGAACATCACTGGAACAGAACAATACATCCACACAGAGCAAACGTGAACTAATATAAACTTTTTCTTGCAATTAATTTTCACACTTTAATCGTTGTAAATACCTGAAGAGTTACATATGCCAAGTAAGAAAACATATAAGTGGCAACATGTGGTGTGATAGAACTTCAAGGCCCTAGGCATAGTTGTCTATAAAAATCTCATACAGCAATCATGTTGTGTGATAGAACTTCAAGGCCCTAGGCATAGTTGTCTATTAAAATCTCATACAGCAATCATGTGAAAAGCAACATAAAAGCAAATAAGAAGAACCCGTCAAAGTCTAGAACTCTTGATTAGTTTGATTCCATAATAACCCAATGGATGAATTGCAAAAAGCAAGTGCATATTTACTATCTGGAGGGCAGACTACACGAATAAAAAATGGTATACAAAGTGGTGCAATGGATCGTTGGGTCCTACCACATTGGTGAAAACTTGTTGGGACCCGAGGGGTATATATGCCTCCAGCAAAGGCTTCAGCAGATACCATTGGGGAACAGGCTTTGACCCCATAGGTGATATCTTTTCCCTTCAAGGTTTAGTCATAGAACATCACTGGAACAGAACAATACATCCGCACAGAGCAAACTTGAACTAATATAAACTTTTTCTTGCAATTCATTTTCACACTTTAATCGTTGTAAATACCTACAGAGTTACATATGCCAAGTAAGAAAACATAAAAGTGGCTACATGTTGTGTGATAGAACTTCAAGGCCCTAGGCATAGTTGTCTATAAAAATCTCATACAGCAATCATGAGAACAGCAACATGAAAACAAATAAGAAGAACCCGTCAAAGTCTAGAACTCTTGATTAGTTTGATTCCATAATAACCCAATGGATAAATTGCAAAGCAAGTGCATATTTATTATCTGGAGGGCAGGCTACACGAATAAACAAGGTATGCAAAGGGGAGAAATGGTTCGCTGGGTCCTACCACCTTGGTGAAAACTTGATGGGACCCGAGGGGTATATATGCCTCCAGCAAAGGCATCAGCGGATACCATTGGGGAACAGGCTTTGACCCCATAGGTGATATCTTTTCCCTTCAAGGTTTAGTCATAGAACATCACTGGAACAGAACAATACATCCACACAGAGCAAACTTGAACTAATATAAACTTTTTCTTACAATTAATTTTCACACTTTAATCGTTGTAAATACCTGAAGAGTTACATATGCCAAGTAAGAAAACATATAAGTGGCTACATGTGGTGTGATAGAACTTCAAGGCCCTAGGCATAGTTGTCTATAAAAATCTCATACAGCAATCATGAGAACAGCAACATGAAAACAAGTAAGAAGAACCCGTCAAAGTCTAGAACTCTTGATTAGTTTGATTTCATAATAACCCAATGGATGAATTGCAAAAAGCAAGTGCATATTTACTATCTGGATGGCAGGCTACACTAATAAACAAGGTATGCAAAGTGGTGCAATGGATCGCTGGGTCCTACCACCTTGGTGAAAACTTGATGGGACCCGAGGGGTATATATGCCTCCAGCAAAGGCTTCAGCAGATACCATTAGGAAACAGGCTTTGACCCCATAGGTGATATCTTTTCCCTTCAAGGTTTAGTCATAGAACATCACTGGAACAGAACAATACATCCACACAGAGCAAACGTGAACTAATATAAACTTTTTCTTGCAATTCATTTTCACACTTTAATCGTTGTAAATACCTGAAGAGTAACATATGCCAAGTAAGAAAACATATAAGTGGCAACATGTGGTGTGATAGAACTTCAAGGCCCTAGGCATAGTTGTCTATAAAAATATCATACAGCAATCATGTTGTGTGATAGAACTTCAAGGCCCTAGGCATAGTTGTCTATAAAAATCTCATACAGCAATCATGAGAACAGCAACATGAAAACAAATAAGAAGAACCCGTCAAAGTCTAGAACTCTTGATTAGTTTGATTCCATAATAACCCAATGGATGAATTGCAAAAAGCAAGTGCATATTTACTATCTGGAGGGCAGACTACACGAATAAAAAAGGTATGCAAAGTGGTGCAATGGATCGCTGGGTCCTACAACCTTGGTGAAAACTTGTTGGGACCCGAGGGGTATACAGTATATGCCTCCAGCAAAGGCTTCAGCAGATACCATTGGGGAACAGGCTTTTGATAGGTGTTATCTTTTCCCTTCAAGGTTTAGTCATAGAACATCACTGGAAAAGAACAATACATCCACACAGAGCAAACTTGAACTAATATAAACTTTTTCTTACAATTAATTTTCACACTTTAATCATATAGTGAACAGTGGTGTTGTAAATACCTAAAGAGTTACATATGCCAAGTAAGAAAACATATAAGTGGCTACATGTGGTGTGATAGAACTTCAAGGCCCTAGGCATAGTTGTCTATAAAAATCTCATAGAGCAATCATGTAAAAAGAAAAATGAAAGCAAATAAGAAGAACCCGTCAAAGTCTAGAACTCTTGATTAGTTTGATTCCATAATAACCCAATGGATGAATTGCACAAAGCAAGTGCATATTTACAATCAGGAGGGCAGGCTACACTAATAAACAAGGTATGCAAAGTGGTGCAATGGATCGCTGGGTCCTACCACCTTGGTGAAAACTTGCTGGGACCCGAGGGGTATATATGCCTCCAGCAAAGGCTTCAGCAGATACCATTGCGGAACAGGCTTTGACCCCATAGGTGATATCTTTTCCCTCCAAGGTTTAGTCATAGAACATCACTGGAACAGAACAATACATCCACACAGAACAAACTTGAACTAATATAAACTTTTTCTTACAATTAATTTTCACACTTTAATCATATGGTGAACAGTCATGTTGTAAATACCTAAAGAGTTACATATGCCAAGTAAGAAAACATATAAGTGGCTACATGTGGTGTGATAGAACTTCAAGGCCCTAGGCATAGTTGTCTATAAAAATCTCATACAGCAATCATGTGAAAAGCAACATGAAAGCAAATAAGAAGAACCCGTCAAAGTCTAGAACTCTTGATTGGTTAAAGTGCATATTTACTATCTGGAGGGCAGACTACACGAATAAACAAGGTATTCAAAGTGGTGCAATGGATCGCTGGGTCCTACCACCTTGGTGAAAACTTGCTGGGACCCGAGGGGTATATATGCCTCCAGCAAAGGCTTCAGCAGATACCATTGGGGAACAGGCTTTGACCCCATAGGTGATATCTTTTCCCTTCAAGGTTTAGTCATAGAACATCACTGGAACAGAACAATACATCCATACAGAGCAAACTTGAACTAATATAAACTTTTTCTTGCAATTAATTTTCACACTTTAATCGTTGTAAATACCTAAAGAGTTACATATGCCAAGTAAGAAAACATATAAGTGGCTACATGTGGTGTGATAGAACTTCAAGGCCCTAGGCATAGTTGTCTATAAAAATCTCATACAGCAATCATGTGAAAAGCAACATGAAAGCAAATAAGAAGAACCCGTCAAAGTCTAGAACTCTTGATTAGTTTGATTCCATAATAACCCAATGAATGAATTGCAAAGCAAGTGCATATTTATTATCTGGAGGGCAGGCTAAACGAATAAACAAGGTATGCAAAGGGGCGAAATGGATCGCTGGGTCCTACCACCTTGGTGAAAACTTGCTGGGATCCGAGGGGTATATATGCCTCCAGCAAAGGCTTCAAAAGATACCATTGGGGAACAGGCTTTGACCCCATAGGTGATATCTTTTCCCTTCAAGGTTTAGTCATAGAACATCACTGGAACAGAACAATACATCCACACAGAGCAAGCTTGAACTAATACAAACTTTTTCTTACAATTAATTTTCACACTTTAATCGTTGTACCTACCTAAAGAGTTACATATGCCAAGTAAGAAAACATATAAGTGGCTACATGTGGTGTGATAGAACTTCAAGGCCCTAGGCATAATTGTCTATAAAAATCTCATACAGCAATCATGAGAACAGCAACATGAAAACAAGTAAGAAGAACCCGTCATAGTCTAGAACTCTTGATTAGTTTGATTCCAAAATAACCCAATGGATGAATTGCAAAAAGCAAGTGCATATTTACTATCTGGATGGCAGGCTACACTAATAAACAAGGTATGCAAAGTGGTGCAATGGATCGCTGGGTCCTACCACCTTGGTGAAAACTTGATGGGACCCGAGGGGTATATATGCCTCCAGCAAAGGCTTCAGCAGATACCATTAGGAAACAGGCTTTGACCCCATAGGTGATATCTATTCCCTTCAAGGTTTAGTCATAAAACATCACTGGAACAGAACAATACATCCACACAGAGCAAACGTTAACTAATATAAACTTTTTCTTGCAATTCATTTTCACACTTTAATCGTTGTAAATACCTGAAGAGTAACATATGCCAAGTAAGAAAACATATAAGTGGCAACATGTGGTGTGATAGAACTTCAAGGCCCTAGGCATAGTTGTCTATAAAAATATCATACAGCAATCATGTTGTGTGATAGAACTTCAAGGCCCTAGGCATAGTTGTCTATAAAAATCTCATACAGCAATCATGAGAACAGCAACATGAAAACAAATAAGAAGAACCCGTCAAATTCTAGAACTCTTGATTAGTTTGATTCCATAACAACCCAATGGATGAATTGCAAAAAGCAAGTGCATATTTACTATCTGGATGGCAGGCTACACAAATAGACAAGGTATGCAAAGTGGTGCAATGGATCGCTGGGTCCTACCACCTTGGTGAAAACTTGCTGGGACCCGAGGGGTATATATGCCTCCAGCAAAGGCTTCAGCAGATACCATTGGGGAACAGGCTTTGAACCTATAGGTGATATATTTTCCCTTCAAGGTTTAGTCATAGAACATCACTGGAACAGAACAATACATCCACACAGAGCAAACTTGAACTAATATAAACTTTTTCTTGCAATTAATTTTCACACTTTAATCATTGTAAATACCTAAAGAGTTATATATGCCAAGTAAGAAAACATATAAGTGGCTACATGTGGTGTGATAGAACTTCAAGGCCCTAGGCATAGTTGTCTATAAAAATCTCATACAGCAATCATGTAAAAAGAAAAATGAAAGCAAATAAGAAGAACCCGTCAAAGTCTAGAACTCTTGATTAGTTTGATTCCATAATAACCCAATGGATGAATTGCAAAAAGCAAGTGCATATTTACTATCTGGAGGGCAGACTACACGAATAAAAAAGGTATGCAAAGTGGTGCAATGGATCGCTGGGTCCTACAACCTTGGTGAAAACTTGTTGGGACCCGAGGGGTATACAGTATATGCCTCCAGCAAAGGCTTCAGCAGATACCATTGGGGAACAGGCTTTTGATAGGTGTTATCTTTTCCCTTCAAGGTTTAGTCATAGAACATCACTGGAAAAGAACAATACATCCGCACAGAGCAAACTTGAACTAATATAAACTTTTTCTTGCAATTCATTTTCACACTTTAATTGTTGTAAATACCTAAAGAGTTACATATGCCAAGTAAGAAAACATATAAGTGTCTACATGTGGTGTGATATAACTTCAAGGCCCTAGGCATAGTTGTCTATAAAAATCTCATACAGCAATCATGTGAAAAGCAACATGAAAGCAAATAAGAAGAACCCGTCAAAGTCTAGAACTCTTGATTAGTTTGATTCCATAATAACCCAATGGATGAACTGCACAAAGCAAGTGCATATTTACTATCTGGATGGCAGACTACACGAATAAACAAGGTATGCAAAGTGGTGCAATGAATCGCTGGGTCCTACCACCTTGGTGAAAACTGGCTGGGACCCGAGGGGTATATATGCCTCCAGCAAAGGCTTCAGCAGATACCATTGGGGAACAGGCTTTGACTCCATAGGTGATATCTTTTCCCTTCAAGGTTTAGTCATAGAACATCACTGGAACAGAACAATACATCCACACAGAGCAAACTTGAACTAATATAAACTTTTCTTACAATTAATTTTCACACTTTAATCGTTGTACATACCTAAAGAGTTACATATGCCAAGTAAGAAAACATATAAGTGGCTACATGTGGTGTGATAGAACTTCAAGGCCCTAGGCATAGTTGTCTATAAAAATCTCATACAGCAATCATGTGAAAAGCAACATGAAAGCAAATAAGAAGAACCCGTCAAAGTCTAGAACTCTTGATTAGTTTGATTCCATAATAACCCAATGGATGAATTGCAAAGCAAGTGCATATTTATTATCTGGAGGGCAGGCTAAACGAAAAAACAAGGTATGCAAAGGGGCGACATGGATCGCTGGGTCCTACCACCTTGGTGAAAACTTGCTGGGATCCGAGGGGTATATATGCCTCCAGCAAAGGCTTCAAAAGATACCATTGGGGAACAGGGTTTCACACCATAGGTGATATCTTTTCCCTTCAAGGTTTAGTCATAGAACATCACTGGAACAGAACAATACATCCGCACAGAGCAAACTTGAACTAATACAAACTTTTTCTTGCAATTCATTTTCACACTTTAATCGTTGTAAATACCTAAAGAGTTACATATGCCAAGTAAGAAAACATATAAGTGGCTACATGTGGTGTGATAGAACTTCAAGGCCCTAGGCATAGTTGTCTATAAAAATCTCATACAGCAATCATGAGAACAGCAACATGAAAACAAGTAAGAAGAACCCGTCAAAGTCTAGAACTCTTGATTAGTTTGATTTCATAATAACCCAATGGATGAATTGCAAAAAGCAAGTGCATATTTACTATCTGGATGGCAGGCTACACTAATAAACAAGGTATGCAAAGTGGTGCAATGGATCGCTGGGTCCTACCACCTTGGTGAAAACTTGATGGGACCCTAGGGGTATATATGCCTCCAGCAAAGGCTTCAGCAGATACCATTGGGAAACAGGCTTTGACCCCATAGGTGATATATTTTCCCTTCAAGGTTTAGTCATAGAACATCACTGGAACAGAACAATACATCCACACAGAGCAAATGTGAACTAATATAAACTTTTTCTTGCAATTAATTTTCACACTTTAATCGTTGTAAATACCTGAAGAGTTACATATGCCAAGTAAGAAAACATATAAGTGGCAACATGTGGTGTGATAGAACTTCAAGGCCCTAGGCATAGTTGTCTATAAAAATCTCATACAGCAATCATGTTGTGTGATAGAACTTCAAGGCCCTAGGCATAGTTGTCTATAAAAATCTCATACAGCAATCATGAGAACAGCAACATGAAAACAACTAAGAAGAACCCGTCAAAGTCTAGAACTCTTGATTAGTTTGATTCCATAATAACCCAATGGATGAACTGCAAAAAGCAAGTGCATATTTATTATCTGGAGGGCAGACTACACGAATAAACAAGGTATGCAAAGTGGTGCAATGGATCGCTGGGTCCTACCACCTTGGTGAAAACTTGCTGGGACCCGAGGGGTATATATGCCTCCAGCAAAGGCTTCAGCAGATACCATTGGGGAACAGGCTTTGACCCCATACGTGATATCTTTTCCCTTCAAGGTTTAGTCATAGAACATCACTGGAACAGAACAATACATCCACACAGAGCAAACTTGAACTAATATAAACTTTTTCTTACAATTAATTTTCACACTTTAATCATATAGTGAACAGTGGTGTTGTAAATACCTAAAGAGTTACATATGCCAAGTAAGAAAACATATAAGTGGCTACATGTGGTGTGATAGAACTTCAAGGCCCTAGGCATAGTTGTCTATAAAAATCTCATACAGCAATCATGTGAAAAGCAACATAAAAGCAAATAAGAAGAACCCGTCAAAGTCTAGAACTCTTGATTAGTTTGATTCCATAATAACCCAATAGATGAATTGCAAAGCAAGTGCATATTTATTATCTGGAGGGCAGGCTAAACGAATAAACAAGGTATGCAAAGGGGCGAAATGGATCGCTGGGTCCTACCACCTTGGTGAAAACTTGCTGGGATCCGAGGGGTATATATGCCTCCAGCAAAGGCTTCAAAAGATACCATTGGGGAACAGGCTTTGACACCATAGGTGATATCTTTTCCCTTCAAGGTTTAGTCATAGAACATCACTGGAACAGAACAATACATCCACACAGAGCAAACTTGAACTAATATAAACTTTTTCTTACAATTAATTTTCACACTTTAATCATATAGTGAACAGTGGTGTTGTAAATACCTAAAGAGTTACATATGCCAAGTAAGAAAACATATAAGTGGCTACATGTGGTGTGATAGAACTTCAAGGCCCTAGGCATAGTTGTCTATAAAAATCTCATACAGCAATCATGTGAAAAGCAACATGAAAGCAAATAAGAAGAACCCGTCAAAGTCTAGAACTCTTGATTAGTTTGATTCCATAATAACCCAATGAATGAATTGCAAAGCAAGTGCATATTTATTATCTGGAGGGCAGGCTAAACGAATAAACAAGGTATGCAAAGGGGCGAAATGGATCGCTGGGTCCTACCACCTTGGTGAAAACTTGCTGGGATCCGAGGGGTATATATGCCTCCAGCAAAGGCTTCAAAAGATACCAGTTGGGAACAGGCTTTGACCCCATAGGTGATATCTTTTCCCTTCAAGGTTTAGTCATAGAACATCACTGGAACAGAACAATACATCCGCACAGAGCAAACTTGAACTAATATAAACTTTTTCTTGCAATTCATTTTCACAGTTTAATCGTTGTAAATACCTACAGAGTTACATATGCCAAGTAAGAAAACATAAAAGTGGCTACATGTTGTGTGATAGAACTTCAAGGCCCTAGGCATAGTTGTCTATAAAAATCTCATACAGCAATCATGAGAAGAGCAACATGAAAACAAATAAGAAGAACCCGTCAAAGTCTAGAACTCTTGATTAGTTTGATTCCATAATAACCCAATGGATGAATTGCAAAGCAAGTGCATATTTATTATCTGGAGGGCAGGCTACACGAATAAACAAGGTATGCAAATGGGAGAAATGGATCGCTGGGTCCTACCACCTTGGTGAAAACTTGCTGGGACCCGAGGGGTATATATGCCTCCAGCAAAGGCATCAGCAGATACCATTGGGGAACAGGCTTTGACCCCATAGGTGATATCTTTTCCCTTCAAGGTTTAGTCATAGAACATCACTGGAACTGAACAATACATGGAACTGAACAATACAGAGCAAACTTGAACAAATATAAACTTTTTCTTGCAATTCATTTTCACACTTTAATCGTTGTAAATACCTAAAGAGTTACATATGTCAAGTAAGAAAACATATAAGTGGCTACATGTGGTGTGATAGAACTTCAAGGCCCTAGGCATAGTTGTCTATAAAAATCTCATACAGCAATCATGAGAACAGCAACATGAAAACAAGTAAGAAGAACCCGTCAAAGTCTAGAACTCTTGATTAGTTTGATTTCATAATAACCCAATTGATGAATTGCAAAAAGCAAGTGCATATTTACTATCTGGATGGCAGGCTACACTAATAAACAAGGTATGCAAAGTGGTGCAATGGATCGCTGGGTCCTACCACCTTGGTGAAAACTTAATGGGACCCGAGGGGTATATATGCCTCCAGCAAAGGCTTCAGCAGATACCATTAGGAAACAGGCTTTGACCCCATAGGTGATATCTTTTCCCTTCAAGGTTTAGTCATAGAACATCACTGGAACAGAACAATACATCCACACAGAGCAAACGTGAACTAATATAAACTTTTTCTTGCAATTAATTTTCACACTTTAATCGTTGTAAATACCTGAAGAGTTACATATGCCAAGTAAGAAAACATATAAGTGGCAACATGTGGTGTGATAGAACTTCAAGGCCCTAGGCATAGTTGTCTATAAAAATCTCATACAGCAATCATGTTGTGTGATAGAACTTCAAGGCCCTAGGCATAGTTGTCTATTAAAATCTCATACAGCAATCATGTGAAAAGCAACATAAAAGCAAATAAGAAGAACCCGTCAAAGTCTAGAACTCTTGATTAGTTTGATTCCATAATAACCCAATGGATGAATTGCAAAAAGCAAGTGCATATTTACTATCTGGAGGGCAGACTACACGAATAAAAAATGGTATACAAAGTGGTGCAATGGATCGTTGGGTCCTACCACATTGGTGAAAACTTGTTGGGACCCGAGGGGTATATATGCCTCCAGCAAAGGCTTCAGCAGATACCATTGGGGAACAGGCTTTGACCCCATAGGTGATATCTTTTCCCTTCAAGGTTTAGTCATAGAACATCACTGGAACAGAACAATACATCCGCACAGAGCAAACTTGAACTAATATAAACTTTTTCTTGCAATTCATTTTCACACTTTAATCGTTGTAAATACCTACAGAGTTACATATGCCAAGTAAGAAAACATAAAAGTGGCTACATGTTGTGTGATAGAACTTCAAGGCCCTAGGCATAGTTGTCTATAAAAATCTCATACAGCAATCATGAGAACAGCAACATGAAAACAAATAAGAAGAACCCGTCAAAGTCTAGAACTCTTGATTAGTTTGATTCCATAATAACCCAATGGATAAATTGCAAAGCAAGTGCATATTTATTATCTGGAGGGCAGTCTACACGAATAAACAAGGTATGCAAAGGGGAGAAATGGATCGCTGGGTCCTACCACCTTGGTGAAAACTTGATGGGACCCGAGGGGTATATATGCCTCCAGCAAAGGCATCAGCGGATACCATTGGGGAACAGGCTTTGACCCCATAGGTGATATCTTTTCCCTTCAAGGTTTAGTCATAGAACATCACTGGAACAGAACAATACATCCACACAGAGCAAACTTGAACTAATATAAACTTTTTCTTACAATTAATTTTCACACTTTAATCGTTGTAAATACCTGAAGAGTTACATATGCCAAGTAAGAAAACATATAAGTGGCTACATGTGGTGTGATAGAACTTCAAGGCCCTAGGCATAGTTGTCTATAAAAATCTCATACAGCAATCATGAGAACAGCAACATGAAAACAAGTAAGAAGAACCCGTCAAAGTCTAGAACTCTTGATTAGTTTGATTTCATAATAACCCAATGGATGAATTGCAAAAAGCAAGTGCATATTTACTATCTGGATGGCAGGCTACACTAATAAACAAGGTATGCAAAGTGGTGCAATGGATCGCTGGGTCCTACCACCTTGGTGAAAACTTGATGGGACCCGAGGGGTATATATGCCTCCAGCAAAGGCTTCAGCAGATACCATTAGGAAACAGGCTTTGACCCCATAGGTGATATCTTTTCCCTTCAAGGTTTAGTCATAGAACATCACTGGAACAGAACAATACATCCACACAGAGCAAACGTGAACTAATATAAACTTTTTCTTGCAATTCATTTTCACACTTTAATCGTTGTAAATACCTGAAGAGTAACATATGCCAAGTAAGAAAACATATAAGTGGCAACATGTGGTGTGATAGAACTTCAAGGCCCTAGGCATAGTTGTCTATAAAAATATCATACAGCAATCATGTTGTGTGATAGAACTTCAAGGCCCTAGGCATAGTTGTCTATAAAAATCTCATACAGCAATCATGAGAACAGCAACATGAAAACAAATAAGAAGAACCCGTCAAAGTCTAGAACTCTTGATTAGTTTGATTCCATAACAACCCAATGGATGAATTGCAAAAAGCAAGTGCATATTTACTATCTGGATGGCAGGCTACACAAATAGACAAGGTATGCAAAGTGGTGCAATGGATCGCTGGGTCCTACCACCTTGGTGAAAACTTGCTGGGACCCGAGGGGTATATATGCCTCCAGCAAAGGCTTCAGCAGATACCATTGGGGAACAGGCTTTGAACCTATAGGTGATATATTTTCCCTTCAAGGTTTAGTCATAGAACATCACTGGAACAGAACAATACATCCACACAGAGCAAACTTGAACTAATATAAACTTTTTCTTGCAATTAATTTTCACACTTTAATCATTGTAAATACCTAAAGAGTTATATATGCCAAGTAAGAAAACATATAAGTGGCTACATGTGGTGTGATAGAACTTCAAGGCCCTAGGCATAGTTGTCTATAAAAATCTCATACAGCAATCATGTAAAAAGAAAAATGAAAGCAAATAAGAAGAACCCGTCAAAGTCTAGAACTCTTGATTAGTTTGATTCCATAATAACCCAATGGATGAATTGCAAAAAGCAAGTGCATATTTACTATCTGGAGGGCAGACTACACGAATAAAAAAGGTATGCAAAGTGGTGCAATGGATCGCTGGGTCCTACAACCTTGGTGAAAACTTGTTGGGACCCGAGGGGTATACAGTATATGCCTCCAGCAAAGGCTTCAGCAGATACCATTGGGGAACAGGCTTTTGATAGGTGTTATCTTTTCCCTTCAAGGTTTAGTCATAGAACATCACTGGAAAAGAACAATACATCCACACAGAGCAAACTTGAACTAATATAAACTTTTTCTTACAATTAATTTTCACACTTTAATCATATAGTGAACAGTGGTGTTGTAAATACCTAAAGAGTTACATATGCCAAGTAAGAAAACATATAAGTGGCTACATGTGGTGTGATAGAACTTCAAGGCCCTAGGCATAGTTGTCTATAAAAATCTCATAGAGCAATCATGTAAAAAGAAAAATGAAAGCAAATAAGAAGAACCCGTCAAAGTCTAGAACTCTTGATTAGTTTGATTCCATAATAACCCAATGGATGAATTGCACAAAGCAAGTGCATATTTACAATCAGGAGGGCAGGCTACACTAATAAACAAGGTATGCAAAGTGGTGCAATGGATCGCTGGGTCCTACCACCTTGGTGAAAACTTGCTGGGACCCGAGGGGTATATATGCCTCCAGCAAAGGCTTCAGCAGATACCATTGCGGAACAGGCTTTGACCCCATAGGTGATATCTTTTCCCTCCAAGGTTTAGTCATAGAACATCACTGGAACAGAACAATACATCCACACAGAACAAACTTGAACTAATATAAACTTTTTCTTACAATTAATTTTCACACTTTAATCATATGGTGAACAGTCATGTTGTAAATACCTAAAGAGTTACATATGCCAAGTAAGAAAACATATAAGTGGCTACATGTGGTGTGATAGAACTTCAAGGCCCTAGGCATAGTTGTCTATAAAAATCTCATACAGCAATCATGTGAAAAGCAACATGAAAGCAAATAAGAAGAACCCGTCAAAGTCTAGAACTCTTGATTGGTTAAAGTGCATATTTACTATCTGGAGGGCAGACTACACGAATAAACAAGGTATTCAAAGTGGTGCAATGGATCGCTGGGTCCTACCACCTTGGTGAAAACTTGCTGGGACCCGAGGGGTATATATGCCTCCAGCAAAGGCTTCAGCAGATACCATTGGGGAACAGGCTTTGACCCCATAGGTGATATCTTTTCCCTTCAAGGTTTAGTCATAGAACATCACTGGAACAGAACAATACATCCATACAGAGCAAACTTGAACTAATATAAACTTTTTCTTGCAATTAATTTTCACACTTTAATCGTTGTAAATACCTAAAGAGTTACATATGCCAAGTAAGAAAACATATAAGTGGCTACATGTGGTGTGATAGAACTTCAAGGCCCTAGGCATAGTTGTCTATAAAAATCTCATACAGCAATCATGTGAAAAGCAACATGAAAGCAAATAAGAAGAACCCGTCAAAGTCTAGAACTCTTGATTAGTTTGATTCCATAATAACCCAATGAATGAATTGCAAAGCAAGTGCATATTTATTATCTGGAGGGCAGGCTAAACGAATAAACAAGGTATGCAAAGGGGCGAAATGGATCGCTGGGTCCTACCACCTTGGTGAAAACTTGCTGGGATCCGAGGGGTATATATGCCTCCAGCAAAGGCTTCAAAAGATACCATTGGGGAACAGGCTTTGACCCCATAGGTGATATCTTTTCCCTTCAAGGTTTAGTCATAGAACATCACTGGAACAGAACAATACATCCACACAGAGCAAGCTTGAACTAATACAAACTTTTTCTTACAATTAATTTTCACACTTTAATCGTTGTACCTACCTAAAGAGTTACATATGCCAAGTAAGAAAACATATAAGTGGCTACATGTGGTGTGATAGAACTTCAAGGCCCTAGGCATAATTGTCTATAAAAATCTCATACAGCAATCATGAGAACAGCAACATGAAAACAAGTAAGAAGAACCCGTCATAGTCTAGAACTCTTGATTAGTTTGATTCCAAAATAACCCAATGGATGAATTGCAAAAAGCAAGTGCATATTTACTATCTGGATGGCAGGCTACACTAATAAACAAGGTATGCAAAGTGGTGCAATGGATCGCTGGGTCCTACCACCTTGGTGAAAACTTGATGGGACCCGAGGGGTATATATGCCTCCAGCAAAGGCTTCAGCAGATACCATTAGGAAACAGGCTTTGACCCCATAGGTGATATCTATTCCCTTCAAGGTTTAGTCATAGAACATCACTGGAACAGAACAATACATCCACACAGAGCAAACGTTAACTAATATAAACTTTTTCTTGCAATTCATTTTCACACTTTAATCGTTGTAAATACCTGAAGAGTAACATATGCCAAGTAAGAAAACATATAAGTGGCAACATGTGGTGTGATAGAACTTCAAGGCCCTAGGCATAGTTGTCTATAAAAATATCATACAGCAATCATGTTGTGTGATAGAACTTCAAGGCCCTAGGCATAGTTGTCTATAAAAATCTCATACAGCAATCATGAGAACAGCAACATGAAAACAAATAAGAAGAACCCGTCAAATTCTAGAACTCTTGATTAGTTTGATTCCATAACAACCCAATGGATGAATTGCAAAAAGCAAGTGCATATTTACTATCTGGATGGCAGGCTACACAAATAGACAAGGTATGCAAAGTGGTGCAATGGATCGCTGGGTCCTACCACCTTGGTGAAAACTTGCTGGGACCCGAGGGGTATATATGCCTCCAGCAAAGGCTTCAGCAGATACCATTGGGGAACAGGCTTTGAACCTATAGGTGATATATTTTCCCTTCAAGGTTTAGTCATAGAACATCACTGGAACAGAACAATACATCCACACAGAGCAAACTTGAACTAATATAAACTTTTTCTTGCAATTAATTTTCACACTTTAATCATTGTAAATACCTAAAGAGTTATATATGCCAAGTAAGAAAACATATAAGTGGCTACATGTGGTGTGATAGAACTTCAAGGCCCTAGGCATAGTTGTCTATAAAAATCTCATACAGCAATCATGTAAAAAGAAAAATGAAAGCAAATAAGAAGAACCCGTCAAAGTCTAGAACTCTTGATTAGTTTGATTCCATAATAACCCAATGGATGAATTGCAAAAAGCAAGTGCATATTTACTATCTGGAGGGCAGACTACACGAATAAAAAAGGTATGCAAAGTGGTGCAATGGATCGCTGGGTCCTACAACCTTGGTGAAAACTTGTTGGGACCCGAGGGGTATACAGTATATGCCTCCAGCAAAGGCTTCAGCAGATACCATTGGGGAACAGGCTTTTGATAGGTGTTATCTTTTCCCTTCAAGGTTTAGTCATAGAACATCACTGGAAAAGAACAATACATCCGCACAGAGCAAACTTGAACTAATATAAACTTTTTCTTGCAATTCATTTTCACACTTTAATTGTTGTAAATACCTAAAGAGTTACATATGCCAAGTAAGAAAACATATAAGTGTCTACATGTGGTGTGATATAACTTCAAGGCCCTAGGCATAGTTGTCTATAAAAATCTCATACAGCAATCATGTGAAAAGCAACATGAAAGCAAATAAGAAGAACCCGTCAAAGTCTAGAACTCTTGATTAGTTTGATTCCATAATAACCCAATGGATGAACTGCACAAAGCAAGTGCATATTTACTATCTGGATGGCAGACTACACGAATAAACAAGGTATGCAAAGTGGTGCAATGAATCGCTGGGTCCTACCACCTTGGTGAAAACTGGCTGGGACCCGAGGGGTATATATGCCTCCAGCAAAGGCTTCAGCAGATACCATTGGGGAACAGGCTTTGACTCCATAGGTGATATCTTTTCCCTTCAAGGTTTAGTCATAGAACATCACTGGAACAGAACAATACATCCACACAGAGCAAACTTGAACTAATATAAACTTTTCTTACAATTAATTTTCACACTTTAATCGTTGTACATACCTAAAGAGTTACATATGCCAAGTAAGAAAACATATAAGTGGCTACATGTGGTGTGATAGAACTTCAAGGCCCTAGGCATAGTTGTCTATAAAAATCTCATACAGCAATCATGTGAAAAGCAACATGAAAGCAAATAAGAAGAACCCGTCAAAGTCTAGAACTCTTGATTAGTTTGATTCCATAATAACCCAATGGATGAATTGCAAAGCAAGTGCATATTTATTATCTGGAGGGCAGGCTAAACGAAAAAACAAGGTATGCAAAGGGGCGAAATGGATCGCTGGGTCCTACCACCTTGGTGAAAACTTGCTGGGATCCGAGGGGTATATATGCCTCCAGCAAAGGCTTCAAAAGATACCATTGGGGAACAGGGTTTCACACCATAGGTGATATCTTTTCCCTTCAAGGTTTAGTCATAGAACATCACTGGAACAGAACAATACATCCGCACAGAGCAAACTTGAACTAATACAAACTTTTTCTTGCAATTCATTTTCACACTTTAATCGTTGTAAATACCTAAAGAGTTACATATGCCAAGTAAGAAAACATATAAGTGGCTACATGTGGTGTGATAGAACTTCAAGGCCCTAGGCATAGTTGTCTATAAAAATCTCATACAGCAATCATGAGAACAGCAACATGAAAACAAGTAAGAAGAACCCGTCAAAGTCTAGAACTCTTGATTAGTTTGATTTCATAATAACCAAATGGATGAATTGCAAAAAGCAAGTGCATATTTACTATCTGGATGGCAGGCTACACTAATAAACAAGGTATGCAAAGTGGTGCAATGGATCGCTGGGTCCTACCACCTTGGTGAAAACTTGATGGGACCCTAGGGGTATATATGCCTCCAGCAAAGGCTACAGCAGATACCATTGGGAAACAGGCTTTGACCCCATAGGTGATATATTTTCCCTTCAAGGTTTAGTCATAGAACATCACTGGAACAGAACAATACATCCACACAGAGCAAATGTGAACTAATATAAACTTTTTCTTGCAATTAATTTTCACACTTTAATCGTTGTAAATACCTGAAGAGTTACATATGCCAAGTAAGAAAACATATAAGTGGCAACATGTGGTGTGATAGAACTTCAAGGCCCTAGGCATAGTTGTCTATAAAAATCTCATACAGCAATCATGTTGTGTGATAGAACTTCAAGGCCCTAGGCATAGTTGTCTATAAAAATCTCATACAGCAATCATGAGAACAGCAACATGAAAACAACTAAGAAGAACCCGTCAAAGTCTAGAACTCTTGATTAGTTTGATTCCATAATAACCCAATGGATGAACTGCAAAAAGCAAGTGCATATTTATTATCTGGAGGGCAGACTACACGAATAAACAAGGTATGCAAAGTGGTGCAATGGATCGCTGGGTCCTACCACCTTGGTGAAAACTTGCTGGGACCCGAGGGGTATATATGCCTCCAGCAAAGGCTTCAGCAGATACCATTGGGGAACAGGCTTTGACCCCATACGTGATATCTTTTCCCTTCAAGGTTTAGTCATAGAACATCACTGGAACAGAACAATACATCCACACAGAGCAAACTTGAACTAATATAAACTTTTTCTTACAATTAATTTTCACACTTTAATCATATAGTGAACAGTGGTGTTGTAAATACCTAAAGAGTTACATATGCCAAGTAAGAAAACATATAAGTGGCTACATGTGGTGTGATAGAACTTCAAGGCCCTAGGCATAGTTGTCTATAAAAATCTCATACAGCAATCATGTGAAAAGCAACATAAAAGCAAATAAGAAGAACCCGTCAAAGTCTAGAACTCTTGATTAGTTTGATTCCATAATAACCCAATAGATGAATTGCAAAGCAAGTGCATATTTATTATCTGGAGGGCAGGCTAAACGAATAAACAAGGTATGCAAAGGGGCGAAATGGATCGCTGGGTCCTACCACCTTGGTGAAAACTTGCTGGGATCCGAGGGGTATATATGCCTCCAGCAAAGGCTTCAAAAGATACCATTGGGGAACAGGCTTTGACACCATAGGTGATATCTTTTCCCTTCAAGGTTTAGTCATAGAACATCACTGGAACAGAACAATACATCCACACAGAGCAAACTTGAACTAATATAAACTTTTTCTTACAATTAATTTTCACACTTTAATCATATAGTGAACAGTGGTGTTGTAAATACCTAAAGAGTTACATATGCCAAGTAAGAAAACATATAAGTGGCTACATGTGGTGTGATAGAACTTCAAGGCCCTAGGCATAGTTGTCTATAAAAATCTCATACAGCAATCATGTGAAAAGCAACATGAAAGCAAATAAGAAGAACCCGTCAAAGTCTAGAACTCTTGATTAGTTTGATTCCATAATAACCCAATGGATGAATTGCAAAAAGCAAGTGCATATTTACTATCTGGAGGGCAGACTACACGAATAAAAAAGGTATGCAAAGTGGTGCAATGGATCGCTGGGTCCTACCACCTTGGTGAAAACTTGCTGGGATCCGAGGGGTATATATGCCTCCAGCAAAGGCTTCAAAAGATACCAGTTGGGAACAGGCTTTGACCCCATAGGTGATATCTTTTCCCTTCAAGGTTTAGTCATAGAACATCACTGGAACAGAACAATACATCCGCACAGAGCAAACTTGAACTAATATAAACTTTTTCTTGCAATTCATTTTCACAGTTTAATCGTTGTAAATACCTACAGAGTTACATATGCCAAGTAAGAAAACATAAAAGTGGCTACATGTTGTGTGATAGAACTTCAAGGCCCTAGGCATAGTTGTCTATAAAAATCTCATACAGCAATCATGAGAAGAGCAACATGAAAACAAATAAGAAGAACCCGTCAAAGTCTAGAACTCTTGATTAGTTTGATTCCATAATAACCCAATGGATGAATTGCAAAGCAAGTGCATATTTATTATCTGGAGGGCAGGCTACACGAATAAACAAGGTATGCAAATGGGAGAAATGGATCGCTGGGTCCTACCACCTTGGTGAAAACTTGCTGGGACCCGAGGGGTATATATGCCTCCAGCAAAGGCATCAGCAGATACCATTGGGGAACAGGCTTTGACCCCATAGGTGATATCTTTTCCCTTCAAGGTTTAGTCATAGAACATCACTGGAACTGAACAATACATGGAACTGAACAATACAGAGCAAACTTGAACAAATATAAACTTTTTCTTGCAATTCATTTTCACACTTTAATCGTTGTAAATACCTAAAGAGTTACATATGTCAAGTAAGAAAACATATAAGTGGCTACATGTGGTGTGATAGAACTTCAAGGCCCTAGGCATAGTTGTCTATAAAAATCTCATACAGCAATCATGAGAACAGCAACATGAAAACAAGTAAGAAGAACCCGTCAAAGTCTAGAACTCTTGATTAGTTTGATTTCATAATAACCCAATTGATGAATTGCAAAAAGCAAGTGCATATTTACTATCTGGATGGCAGGCTACACTAATAAACAAGGTATGCAAAGTGGTGCAATGGATCGCTGGGTCCTACCACCTTGGTGAAAACTTAATGGGACCCGAGGGGTATATATGCCTCCAGCAAAGGCTTCAGCAGATACCATTAGGAAACAGGCTTTGACCCCATAGGTGATATCTTTTCCCTTCAAGGTTTAGTCATAGAACATCACTGGAACAGAACAATACATCCACACAGAGCAAACGTGAACTAATATAAACTTTTTCTTGCAATTAATTTTCACACTTTAATCGTTGTAAATACCTGAAGAGTTACATATGCCAAGTAAGAAAACATATAAGTGGCAACATGTGGTGTGATAGAACTTCAAGGCCCTAGGCATAGTTGTCTATAAAAATCTCATACAGCAATCATGTTGTGTGATAGAACTTCAAGGCCCTAGGCATAGTTGTCTATTAAAATTTCATACAGCAATCATGTGAAAAGCAACATAAAAGCAAATAAGAAGAACCCGTCAAAGTCTAGAACTCTTGATTAGTTTGATTCCATAATAACCCAATGGATGAATTGCAAAAAGCAAGTGCATATTTACTATCTGGAGGGCAGACTACACGAATAAAAAATGGTATACAAAGTGGTGCAATGGATCGTTGGGTCCTACCACATTGGTGAAAACTTGTTGGGACCCGAGGGGTATATATGCCTCCAGCAAAGGCTTCAGCAGATACCATTGGGGAACAGGCTTTGACCCCATAGGTGATATCTTTTCCCTTCAAGGTTTAGTCATAGAACATCACTGGAACAGAACAATACATCCGCACAGAGCAAACTTGAACTAATATAAACTTTTTCTTGCAATTCATTTTCACACTTTAATCGTTGTAAATACCTACAGAGTTACATATGCCAAGTAAGAAAACATAAAAGTGGCTACATGTGGTGTGATAGAACTTCAAGGCCCTAGGCATAGTTGTCTATAAAAATCTCATACAGCAATCATGAGAACAGCAACATGAAAACAAGTAAGAAGAACCCGTCAAAGTCTAGAACTCTTGATTAGTTTGATTTCATAATAACCCAATTGATGAATTGCAAAAAGCAAGTGCATATTTACTATCTGGATGGCAGGCTACACTAATAAACAAGGTATGCAAAGTGGTGCAATGGATCGCTGGGTCCTACCACCTTGGTGAAAACTTAATGGGACCCGAGGGGTATATATGCCTCCAGCAAAGGCTTCAGCAGATACCATTAGGAAACAGGCTTTGACCCCATAGGTGATATCTTTTCCCTTCAAGGTTTAGTCATAGAACATCACTGGAACAGAACAATACATCCACACAGAGCAAACGTGAACTAATATAAACTTTTTCTTGCAATTAATTTTCACACTTTAATCGTTGTAAATACCTGAAGAGTTACATATGCCAAGTAAGAAAACATATAAGTGGCAACATGTGGTGTGATAGAACTTCAAGGCCCTAGGCATAGTTGTCTATAAAAATCTCATACAGCAATCATGTTGTGTGATAGAACTTCAAGGCCCTAGGCATAGTTGTCTATTAAAATTTCATACAGCAATCATGTGAAAAGCAACATAAAAGCAAATAAGAAGAACCCGTCAAAGTCTAGAACTCTTGATTAGTTTGATTCCATAATAACCCAATGGATGAATTGCAAAAAGCAAGTGCATATTTACTATCTGGAGGGCAGACTACACGAATAAAAAATGGTATACAAAGTGGTGCAATGGATCGTTGGGTCCTACCACATTGGTGAAAACTTGTTGGGACCCGAGGGGTATATATGCCTCCAGCAAAGGCTTCAGCAGATACCATTGGGGAACAGGCTTTGACCCCATAGGTGATATCTTTTCCCTTCAAGGTTTAGTCATAGAACATCACTGGAACAGAACAATACATCCGCACAGAGCAAACTTGAACTAATATAAACTTTTTCTTGCAATTCATTTTCACACTTTAATCGTTGTAAATACCTACAGAGTTACATATGCCAAGTAAGAAAACATAAAAGTGGCTACATGTTGTGTGATAGAACTTCAAGGCCCTAGGCATAGTTGTCTATAAAAATCTCATACAGCAATCATGAGAACAGCAACATGAAAACAAATAAGAAGAACCCGTCAAAGTCTAGAACTCTTGATTAGTTTGATTCCATAATAACCCAATGGATAAATTGCAAAGCAAGTGCATATTTATTATCTGGAGGGCAGGCTACACGAATAAACAAGGTATGCAAAGGGGAGAAATGGATCGCTGGGTCCTACCACCTTGGTGAAAACTTGATGGGACCCGAGGGGTATATATGCCTCCAGCAAAGGCATCAGCGGATACCATTGGGGAACAGGCTTTGACCCCATAGGTGATATCTTTTCCCTTCAAGGTTTAGTCATAGAACATCACTGGAACAGAACAATACATCCACACAGAGCAAACTTGAACTAATATAAACTTTTTCTTACAATTAATTTTCACACTTTAATCGTTGTAAATACCTGAAGAGTTACATATGCCAAGTAAGAAAACATATAAGTGGCTACATGTGGTGTGATAGAACTTCAAGGCCCTAGGCATAGTTGTCTATAAAAATCTCATACAGCAATCATGAGAACAGCAACATGAAAACAAGTAAGAAGAACCCGTCAAAGTCTAGAACTCTTGATTAGTTTGATTTCATAATAACCCAATGGATGAATTGCAAAAAGCAAGTGCATATTTACTATCTGGATGGCAGGCTACACTAATAAACAAGGTATGCAAAGTGGTGCAATGGATCGCTGGGTCCTACCACCTTGGTGAAAACTTGATGGGACCCGAGGGGTATATATGCCTCCAGCAAAGGCTTCAGCAGATACCATTAGGAAACAGGCTTTGACCCCATAGGTGATATCTTTTCCCTTCAAGGTTTAGTCATAGAACATCACTGGAACAGAACAATACATCCACACAGAGCAAACGTGAACTAATATAAACTTTTTCTTGCAATTCATTTTCACACTTTAATCGTTGTAAATACCTGAAGAGTAACATATGCCAAGTAAGAAAACATATAAGTGGCAACATGTGGTGTGATAGAACTTCAAGGCCCTAGGCATAGTTGTCTATAAAAATATCATACAGCAATCATGTTGTGTGATAGAACTTCAAGGCCCTAGGCATAGTTGTCTATAAAAATCTCATACAGCAATCATGAGAACAGCAACATGAAAACAAATAAGAAGAACCCGTCAAAGTCTAGAACTCTTGATTAGTTTGATTCCATAACAACCCAATGGATGAATTGCAAAAAGCAAGTGCATATTTACTATCTGGATGGCAGGCTACACAAATAGACAAGGTATGCAAAGTGGTGCAATGGATCGCTGGGTCCTACCACCTTGGTGAAAACTTGCTGGGACCCGAGGGGTATATATGCCTCCAGCAAAGGCTTCAGCAGATACCATTGGGGAACAGGCTTTGAACCTATAGGTGATATATTTTCCCTTCAAGGTTTAGTCATAGAACATCACTGGAACAGAACAATACATCCACACAGAGCAAACTTGAACTAATATAAACTTTTTCTTGCAATTAATTTTCACACTTTAATCATTGTAAATACCTAAAGAGTTATATATGCCAAGTAAGAAAACATATAAGTGGCTACATGTGGTGTGATAGAACTTCAAGGCCCTAGGCATAGTTGTCTATAAAAATCTCATACAGCAATCATGTAAAAAGAAAAATGAAAGCAAATAAGAAGAACCCGTCAAAGTCTAGAACTCTTGATTAGTTTGATTCCATAATAACCCAATGGATGAATTGCAAAAAGCAAGTGCATATTTACTATCTGGAGGGCAGACTACACGAATAAAAAAGGTATGCAAAGTGGTGCAATGGATCGCTGGGTCCTACAACCTTGGTGAAAACTTGTTGGGACCCGAGGGGTATACAGTATATGCCTCCAGCAAAGGCTTCAGCAGATACCATTGGGGAACAGGCTTTTGATAGGTGTTATCTTTTCCCTTCAAGGTTTAGTCATAGAACATCACTGGAAAAGAACAATACATCCACACAGAGCAAACTTGAACTAATATAAACTTTTTCTTACAATTAATTTTCACACTTTAATCATATAGTGAACAGTGGTGTTGTAAATACCTAAAGAGTTACATATGCCAAGTAAGAAAACATATAAGTGGCTACATGTGGTGTGATAGAACTTCAAGGCCCTAGGCATAGTTGTCTATAAAAATCTCATAGAGCAATCATGTAAAAAGAAAAATGAAAGCAAATAAGAAGAACCCGTCAAAGTCTAGAACTCTTGATTAGTTTGATTCCATAATAACCCAATGGATGAATTGCACAAAGCAAGTGCATATTTACAATCAGGAGGGCAGGCTACACTAATAAACAAGGTATGCAAAGTGGTGCAATGGATCGCTGGGTCCTACCACCTTGGTGAAAACTTGCTGGGACCCGAGGGGTATATATGCCTCCAGCAAAGGCTTCAGCAGATACCATTGCGGAACAGGCTTTGACCCCATAGGTGATATCTTTTCCCTCCAAGGTTTAGTCATAGAACATCACTGGAACAGAACAATACATCCACACAGAACAAACTTGAACTAATATAAACTTTTTCTTACAATTAATTTTCACACTTTAATCATATGGTGAACAGTCATGTTGTAAATACCTAAAGAGTTACATATGCCAAGTAAGAAAACATATAAGTGGCTACATGTGGTGTGATAGAACTTCAAGGCCCTAGGCATAGTTGTCTATAAAAATCTCATACAGCAATCATGTGAAAAGCAACATGAAAGCAAATAAGAAGAACCCGTCAAAGTCTAGAACTCTTGATTGGTTAAAGTGCATATTTACTATCTGGAGGGCAGACTACACGAATAAACAAGGTATTCAAAGTGGTGCAATGGATCGCTGGGTCCTACCACCTTGGTGAAAACTTGCTGGGACCCGAGGGGTATATATGCCTCCAGCAAAGGCTTCAGCAGATACCATTGGGGAACAGGCTTTGACCCCATAGGTGATATCTTTTCCCTTCAAGGTTTAGTCATAGAACATCACTGGAACAGAACAATACATCCATACAGAGCAAACTTGAACTAATATAAACTTTTTCTTGCAATTAATTTTCACACTTTAATCGTTGTAAATACCTAAAGAGTTACATATGCCAAGTAAGAAAACATATAAGTGGCTACATGTGGTGTGATAGAACTTCAAGGCCCTAGGCATAGTTGTCTATAAAAATCTCATACAGCAATCATGTGAAAAGCAACATGAAAGCAAATAAGAAGAACCCGTCAAAGTCTAGAACTCTTGATTAGTTTGATTCCATAATAACCCAATGAATGAATTGCAAAGCAAGTGCATATTTATTATCTGGAGGGCAGGCTAAACGAATAAACAAGGTATGCAAAGGGGCGAAATGGATCGCTGGGTCCTACCACCTTGGTGAAAACTTGCTGGGATCCGAGGGGTATATATGCCTCCAGCAAAGGCTTCAAAAGATACCATTGGGGAACAGGCTTTGACCCCATAGGTGATATCTTTTCCCTTCAAGGTTTAGTCATAGAACATCACTGGAACAGAACAATACATCCACACAGAGCAAGCTTGAACTAATACAAACTTTTTCTTACAATTAATTTTCACACTTTAATCGTTGTACCTACCTAAAGAGTTACATATGCCAAGTAAGAAAACATATAAGTGGCTACATGTGGTGTGATAGAACTTCAAGGCCCTAGGCATAATTGTCTATAAAAATCTCATACAGCAATCATGAGAACAGCAACATGAAAACAAGTAAGAAGAACCCGTCATAGTCTAGAACTCTTGATTAGTTTGATTCCAAAATAACCCAATGGATGAATTGCAAAAAGCAAGTGCATATTTACTATCTGGATGGCAGGCTACACTAATAAACAAGGTATGCAAAGTGGTGCAATGGATCGCTGGGTCCTACCACCTTGGTGAAAACTTGATGGGACCCGAGGGGTATATATGCCTCCAGCAAAGGCTTCAGCAGATACCATTAGGAAACAGGCTTTGACCCCATAGGTGATATCTATTCCCTTCAAGGTTTAGTCATAGAACATCACTGGAACAGAACAATACATCCACACAGAGCAAACGTTAACTAATATAAACTTTTTCTTGCAATTCATTTTCACACTTTAATCGTTGTAAATACCTGAAGAGTAACATATGCCAAGTAAGAAAACATATAAGTGGCAACATGTGGTGTGATAGAACTTCAAGGCCCTAGGCATAGTTGTCTATAAAAATATCATACAGCAATCATGTTGTGTGATAGAACTTCAAGGCCCTAGGCATAGTTGTCTATAAAAATCTCATACAGCAATCATGAGAACAGCAACATGAAAACAAATAAGAAGAACCCGTCAAATTCTAGAACTCTTGATTAGTTTGATTCCATAACAACCCAATGGATGAATTGCAAAAAGCAAGTGCATATTTACTAACTGGATGGCAGGCTACACAAATAGACAAGGTATGCAAAGTGGTGCAATGGATCGCTGGGTCCTACCACCTTGGTGAAAACTTGCTGGGACCCGAGGGGTATATATGCCTCCAGCAAAGGCTTCAGCAGATACCATTGGGGAACAGGCTTTGAACCTATAGGTGATATATTTTCCCTTCAAGGTTTAGTCATAGAACATCACTGGAACAGAACAATACATCCACACAGAGCAAACTTGAACTAATATAAACTTTTTCTTGCAATTAATTTTCACACTTTAATCATTGTAAATACCTAAAGAGTTATATATGCCAAGTAAGAAAACATATAAGTGGCTACATGTGGTGTGATAGAACTTCAAGGCCCTAGGCATAGTTGTCTATAAAAATCTCATACAGCAATCATGTAAAAAGAAAAATGAAAGCAAATAAGAAGAACCCGTCAAAGTCTAGAACTCTTGATTAGTTTGATTCCATAATAACCCAATGGATGAATTGCAAAAAGCAAGTGCATATTTACTATCTGGAGGGCAGACTACACGAATAAAAAAGGTATGCAAAGTGGTGCAATGGATCGCTGGGTCCTACAACCTTGGTGAAAACTTGTTGGGACCCGAGGGGTATACAGTATATGCCTCCAGCAAAGGCTTCAGCAGATACCATTGGGGAACAGGCTTTTGATAGGTGTTATCTTTTCCCTTCAAGGTTTAGTCATAGAACATCACTGGAAAAGAACAATACATCCGCACAGAGCAAACTTGAACTAATATAAACTTTTTCTTGCAATTCATTTTCACACTTTAATTGTTGTAAATACCTAAAGAGTTACATATGCCAAGTAAGAAAACATATAAGTGTCTACATGTGGTGTGATATAACTTCAAGGCCCTAGGCATAGTTGTCTATAAAAATCTCATACAGCAATCATGTGAAAAGCAACATGAAAGCAAATAAGAAGAACCCGTCAAAGTCTAGAACTCTTGATTAGTTTGATTCCATAATAACCCAATGGATGAACTGCACAAAGCAAGTGCATATTTACTATCTGGATGGCAGACTACACGAATAAACAAGGTATGCAAAGTGGTGCAATGAATCGCTGGGTCCTACCACCTTGGTGAAAACTGGCTGGGACCCGAGGGGTATATATGCCTCCAGCAAAGGCTTCAGCAGATACCATTGGGGAACAGGCTTTGACTCCATAGGTGATATCTTTTCCCTTCAAGGTTTAGTCATAGAACATCACTGGAACAGAACAATACATCCACACAGAGCAAACTTGAACTAATATAAACTTTTCTTACAATTAATTTTCACACTTTAATCGTTGTACATACCTAAAGAGTTACATATGCCAAGTAAGAAAACATATAAGTGGCTACATGTGGTGTGATAGAACTTCAAGGCCCTAGGCATAGTTGTCTATAAAAATCTCATACAGCAATCATGAGAACAGCAACATGAAAACAAGTAAGAAGAACCCGTCAAAGTCTAGAACTCTTGATTAGTTTGATTTCATAATAACCCAATGGATGAATTGCAAAAAGCAAGTGCATATTTACTATCTGGATGGCAGGCTACACTAATAAACAAGGTATGCAAAGTGTTGCAATGGATCGCTGGGTCCTACCACCTTGGTGAAAACTTGATGGGACCCGAGGGGTATATATGCCTCCAGCAAAGGCTTCAGCAGATACCATTGGGGAACAGGCTTTGACTCCATAGGTGATATCTTTTCCCTTCAAGGTTTAGTCATAGAACATCACTGGAACAGAACAATACATCCGCACAGAGCAAACTTGAACTAATATAAACTTTTCTTACAATTAATTTTCACACTTTAATCGTTGTACATACCTAAAGAGTTACATATGCCAAGTAAGAAAACATATAAGTGGCTACATGTGGTGTGATAGAACTTCAAGGCCCTAGGCATAGTTGTCTATAAAAATCTCATACAGCAATCATGAGAACAGCAACATGAAAACAAGTAAGAAGAACCCGTCAAAGTCTAGAACTCTTGATTAGTTTGATTTCATAATAACCCAATGGATGAATTGCAAAAAGCAAGTGCATATTTACTATCTGGATGGCAGGCTACACTAATAAACAAGGTATGCAAAGGGGAGAAATGGATCGCTGGGTCCTACCACCTTGGTGAAAACTTGCTGGGACCCAAGGGGGTATATATGCCTCCAGCAAAGGCATTAGCGGATACCATTGGGGAACAGGCTTTGACCCCATAGGTGATATCTTTTCCCTTCAAGGTTTAGTCATAGAACATCACTGGAACAGAACAATACATCCACACAGAGCAAACTTGAACTAATATAAACTTTTTCTTGCAATTAATTTTCACACTTTAATCGTTGTACATACCTAAAGAGTTACATATGCCAAGTAAGAAAACATATAAGTGGCTACATGTGGTGTGATAGAACTTCAAGGCCCTAGGCATAGTTGTCTATAAAAATCTCATACAGCAATCATGAGAACAGCAACATGAAAACAAGTAAGAAGAACCCGTCAAAGTCTAGAACTCTTGATTAGTTTGATTTCATAATAACCCAATGGATGAATTGCAAAAAGCAAGTGCATATTTACTATCTGGATGGCAGGCTACACTAATAAACAAGGTATGCAAAGTGGTGCAATGGATCGCTGGGTCCTACCACCTTGGTGAAAACTTGATGGGACCCGAGGGGTATATATATGCCTCCAGCAAAGGCTTCAGCAGATACCATTAGGAAACAGGCTTTGACCCCATAGGTGATATCTATTCCCTTCAAGGTTTAGTCATAGAACATCACTGGAACAGAACAATACATCCACACAGAGCAAACGTGAACTAATATAAACTTTTTCTTGCAATTCATTTTCACACTTTAATCGTTGTAAATACCTGAAGAGTAACATATGCCAAGTAAGAAAACATATAAGTGGCAACATGTGGTGTGATAGAACTTCAAGGCCCTAGGCATAGTTGTCTATAAAAATATCATACAGCAATCATGTTGTGTGATAGAACTTCAAGGCCCTAGGCATAGTTGTCTATAAAAATCTCATACAGCAATCATGAGAACAGCAACATGAAAACAAATAAGAAGAACCCGTCAAATTCTAGAACTCTTGATTAGTTTGATTCCATAACAACCCAATGGATGAATTGCAAAAAGCAAGTGCATATTTACTATCTGGATGGCAGGCTACACAAATAGACAAGGTATGCAAAGTGGTGCAATGGATCGCTGGGTCCTACCACCTTGGTGAAAACTTGCTGGGACCCGAGGGGTATATATGCCTCCAGCAAAGGCTTCAGCAGATACCATTGGGGAACAGGCTTTGAACCTATAGGTGATATATTTTCCCTTCAAGGTTTAGTCATAGAACATCACTGGAACAGAACAATACATCCACACAGAGCAAACTTGAACTAATATAAACTTTTTCTTGCAATTAATTTTCACACTTTAATCATTGTAAATACCTAAAGAGTTATATATGCCAAGTAAGAAAACATATAAGTGGCTACATGTGGTGTGATAGAACTTCAAGGCCCTAGGCATAGTTGTCTATAAAAATCTCATACAGCAATCATGTAAAAAGAAAAATGAAAGCAAATAAGAAGAACCCGTCAAAGTCTAGAACTCTTGATTAGTTTGATTCCATAATAACCCAATGGATGAATTGCAAAAAGCAAGTGCATATTTACTATCTGGAGGGCAGACTACACGAATAAAAAAGGTATGCAAAGTGGTGCAATGGATCGCTGGGTCCTACAACCTTGGTGAAAACTTGTTGGGACCCGAGGGGTATACAGTATATGCCTCCAGCAAAGGCTTCAGCAGATACCATTGGGGAACAGGCTTTTGATAGGTGTTATCTTTTCCCTTCAAGGTTTAGTCATAGAACATCACTGGAAAAGAACAATACATCCGCACAGAGCAAACTTGAACTAATATAAACTTTTTCTTGCAATTCATTTTCACACTTTAATTGTTGTAAATACCTAAAGAGTTACATATGCCAAGTAAGAAAACATATAAGTGTCTACATGTGGTGTGATATAACTTCAAGGCCCTAGGCATAGTTGTCTATAAAAATCTCATACAGCAATCATGTGAAAAGCAACATGAAAGCAAATAAGAAGAACCCGTCAAAGTCTAGAACTCTTGATTAGTTTGATTCCATAATAACCCAATGGATGAACTGCACAAAGCAAGTGCATATTTACTATCTGGATGGCAGACTACACGAATAAACAAGGTATGCAAAGTGGTGCAATGAATCGCTGGGTCCTACCACCTTGGTGAAAACTGGCTGGGACCCGAGGGGTATATATGCCTCCAGCAAAGGCTTCAGCAGATACCATTGGGGAACAGGCTTTGACTCCATAGGTGATATCTTTTCCCTTCAAGGTTTAGTCATAGAACATCACTGGAACAGAACAATACATCCACACAGAGCAAACTTGAACTAATATAAACTTTTCTTACAATTAATTTTCACACTTTAATCGTTGTACATACCTAAAGAGTTACATATGCCAAGTAAGAAAACATATAAGTGGCTACATGTGGTGTGATAGAACTTCAAGGCCCTAGGCATAGTTGTCTATAAAAATCTCATACAGCAATCATGAGAACAGCAACATGAAAACAAGTAAGAAGAACCCGTCAAAGTCTAGAACTCTTGATTAGTTTGATTTCATAATAACCCAATGGATGAATTGCAAAAAGCAAGTGCATATTTACTATCTGGATGGCAGGCTACACTAATAAACAAGGTATGCAAAGTGTTGCAATGGATCGCTGGGTCCTACCACCTTGGTGAAAACTTGATGGGACCCGAGGGGTATATATGCCTCCAGCAAAGGCTTCAGCAGATACCATTGGGGAACAGGCTTTGACTCCATAGGTGATATCTTTTCCCTTCAAGGTTTAGTCATAGAACATCACTGGAACAGAACAATACATCCGCACAGAGCAAACTTGAACTAATATAAACTTTTCTTACAATTAATTTTCACACTTTAATCGTTGTACATACCTAAAGAGTTACATATGCCAAGTAAGAAAACATATAAGTGGCTACATGTGGTGTGATAGAACTTCAAGGCCCTAGGCATAGTTGTCTATAAAAATCTCATACAGCAATCATGAGAACAGCAACATGAAAACAAGTAAGAAGAACCCGTCAAAGTCTAGAACTCTTGATTAGTTTGATTTCATAATAACCCAATGGATGAATTGCAAAAAGCAAGTGCATATTTACTATCTGGATGGCAGGCTACACTAATAAACAAGGTATGCAAAGGGGAGAAATGGATCGCTGGGTCCTACCACCTTGGTGAAAACTTGCTGGGACCCAAGGGGGTATATATGCCTCCAGCAAAGGCATCAGCGGATACCATTGGGGAACAGGCTTTGACCCCATAGGTGATATCTTTTCCCTTCAAGGTTTAGTCATAGAACATCACTGGAACAGAACAATACATCCACACAGAGCAAACTTGAACTAATATAAACTTTTTCTTGCAATTAATTTTCACACTTTAATCGTTGTACATACCTAAAGAGTTACATATGCCAAGTAAGAAAACATATAAGTGGCTACATGTGGTGTGATAGAACTTCAAGGCCCTAGGCATAGTTGTCTATAAAAATCTCATACAGCAATCATGAGAACAGCAACATGAAAACAAGTAAGAAGAACCCGTCAAAGTCTAGAACTCTTGATTAGTTTGATTTCATAATAACCCAATGGATGAATTGCAAAAAGCAAGTGCATATTTACTATCTGGATGGCAGGCTACACTAATAAACAAGGTATGCAAAGTGGTGCAATGGATCGCTGGGTCCTACCACCTTGGTGAAAACTTGATGGGACCCGAGGGGTATATATGCCTCCAGCAAAGGCTTCAGCAGATACCATTAGGAAACAGGCTTTGACCCCATAGGTGATATCTATTCCCTTCAAGGTTTAGTCATAGAACATCACTGGAACAGAACAATACATCCACACAGAGCAAACGTGAACTAATATAAACTTTTTCTTGCAATTCATTTTCACACTTTAATCGTTGTAAATACCTGAAGAGTAACATATGCCAAGTAAGAAAACATATAAGTGGCAACATGTGGTGTGATAGAACTTCAAGGCCCTAGGCATAGTTGTCTATAAAAATATCATACAGCAATCATGTTGTGTGATAGAACTTCAAGGCCCTAGGCATAGTTGTCTATAAAAATCTCATACAGCAATCATGAGAACAGCAACATGAAAACAAATAAGAAGAACCCGTCAAAGTCTAGAACTCTTGATTAGTTTGATTCCATAACAACCCAATGGATGAATTGCAAAAAGCAAGTGCATATTTACTATCTGGATGGCAGGCTACACAAATAGACAAGGTATGCAAAGTGGTGCAATGGATCGCTGGGTCCTACCACCTTGGTGAAAACTTGCTGGGACCCGAGGGGTATATATGCCTCCAGCAAAGGCTTCAGCAGATACCATTGGGGAACAGGCTTTGAACCTATAGGTGATATATTTTCCCTTCAAGGTTTAGTCATAGAACATCACTGGAACAGAACAATACATCCACACAGAGCAAACTTGAACTAATATAAACTTTTTCTTGCAATTAATTTTCACACTTTAATCATTGTAAATACCTAAAGAGTTATATATGCCAAGTAAGAAAACATATAAGTGGCTACATGTGGTGTGATAGAACTTCAAGGCCCTAGGCATAGTTGTCTATAAAAATCTCATACAGCAATCATGTAAAAAGAAAAATGAAAGCAAATAAGAAGAACCCGTCAAAGTCTAGAACTCTTGATTAGTTTGATTCCATAATAACCCAATGGATGAATTGCAAAAAGCAAGTGCATATTTACTATCTGGAGGGCAGACTACACGAATAAAAAAGGTATGCAAAGTGGTGCAATGGATCGCTGGGTCCTACAACCTTGGTGAAAACTTGTTGGGACCCGAGGGGTATACAGTATATGCCTCCAGCAAAGGCTTCAGCAGATACCATTGGGGAACAGGCTTTTGATAGGTGTTATCTTTTCCCTTCAAGGTTTAGTCATAGAACATCACTGGAAAAGAACAATACATCCACACAGAGCAAACTTGAACTAATATAAACTTTTTCTTACAATTAATTTTCACACTTTAATCATATAGTGAACAGTGGTGTTGTAAATACCTAAAGAGTTACATATGCCAAGTAAGAAAACATATAAGTGGCTACATGTGGTGTGATAGAACTTCAAGGCCCTAGGCATAGTTGTCTATAAAAATCTCATAGAGCAATCATGTAAAAAGAAAAATGAAAGCAAATAAGAAAAACCCGTCAAAGTCTAGAACTCTTGATTAGTTTGATTCCATAATAACCCAATGGATGAATTGCACAAAGCAAGTGCATATTTACAATCTGGATGGCAGACTACACGAATAAACAAGGTATGCAAAGTGGTGCAATGAATCGCTGGGTCCTACCACCTTGGTGAAAACTGGCTGGGACCCGAGGGGTATATATGCCTCCAGCAAAGGCTTCAGCAGATACCATTGGGGAACAGGCTTTGACTCCATAGGTGATATCTTTTCCCTTCAAGGTTTAGTCATAGAACATCACTGGAACAGAACAATACATCCACACAGAGCAAACTTGAACTAATATAAACTTTTCTTACAATTAATTTTCACACTTTAATCGTTGTACATACCTAAAGAGTTACATATGCCAAGTAAGAAAACATATAAGTGGCTACATGTGGTGTGATAGAACTTCAAGGCCCTAGGCATAGTTGTCTATAAAAATCTCATACAGCAATCATGAGAACAGCAACATGAAAACAAGTAAGAAGAACCCGTCAAAGTCTAGAACTCTTGATTAGTTTGATTTCATAATAACCCAATGGATGAATTGCAAAAAGCAAGTGCATATTTACTATCTGGATGGCAGGCTACACTAATAAACAAGGTATGCAAAGTGTTGCAATGGATCGCTGGGTCCTACCACCTTGGTGAAAACTTGATGGGACCCGAGGGGTATATATGCCTCCAGCAAAGGCTTTAGCAGATACCATTGGGGAACAGGCTTTGACTCCATAGGTGATATCTTTTCCCTTCAAGGTTTAGTCATAGAACATCACTGGAACAGAACAATACATCCGCACAGAGCAAACTTGAACTAATATAAACTTTTCTTACAATTAATTTTCACACTTTAATCGTTGTACATACCTAAAGAGTTACATATGCCAAGTAAGAAAACATATAAGTGGCTACATGTGGTGTGATAGAACTTCAAGGCCCTAGGCATAGTTGTCTATAAAAATCTCATACAGCAATCATGAGAACAGCAACATGAAAACAAGTAAGAAGAACCCGTCAAAGTCTAGAACTCTTGATTAGTTTGATTTCATAATAACCCAATGGATGAATTGCAAAAAGCAAGTGCATATTTACTATCTGGATGGCAGGCTACACTAATAAACAAGGTATGCAAAGGGGAGAAATGGATCGCTGGGTCCTACCACCTTGGTGAAAACTTGCTGGGACCCAAGGGGGTATATATGCCTCCAGCAAAGGCATCAGCGGATACCATTGGGGAACAGGCTTTGACCCCATAGGTGATATCTTTTCCCTTCAAGGTTTAGTCATAGAACATCACTGGAACAGAACAATACATCCACACAGAGCAAACTTGAACTAATATAAACTTTTTCTTGCAATTAATTTTCACACTTTAATCGTTGTACATACCTAAAGAGTTACATATGCCAAGTAAGAAAACATATAAGTGGCTACATGTGGTGTGATAGAACTTCAAGGCCCTAGGCATAGTTGTCTATAAAAATCTCATACAGCAATCATGAGAACAGCAACATGAAAACAAGTAAGAAGAACCCGTCAAAGTCTAGAACTCTTGATTAGTTTGATTTCATAATAACCCAATGGATGAATTGCAAAAAGCAAGTGCATATTTACTATCTGGATGGCAGGCTACACTAATAAACAAGGTATGCAAAGTGGTGCAATGGATCGCTGGGTCCTACCACCTTGGTGAAAACTTGATGGGACCCGAGGGGTATATATGCCTCCAGCAAAGGCTTCAGCAGATACCATTAGGAAACAGGCTTTGACCCCATAGGTGATATCTATTCCCTTCAAGGTTTAGTCATAGAACATCACTGGAACAGAACAATACATCCACACAGAGCAAACGTGAACTAATATAAACTTTTTCTTGCAATTCATTTTCACACTTTAATCGTTGTAAATACCTGAAGAGTAACATATGCCAAGTAAGAAAACATATAAGTGGCAACATGTGGTGTGATAGAACTTCAAGGCCCTAGGCATAGTTGTCTATAAAAATATCATACAGCAATCATGTTGTGTGATAGAACTTCAAGGCCCTAGGCATAGTTGTCTATAAAAATCTCATACAGCAATCATGAGAACAGCAACATGAAAACAAATAAGAAGAACCCGTCAAATTCTAGAACTCTTGATTAGTTTGATTCCATAACAACCCAATGGATGAATTGCAAAAAGCAAGTGCATATTTACTATCTGGATGGCAGGCTACACAAATAGACAAGGTATGCAAAGTGGTGCAATGGATCGCTGGGTCCTACCACCTTGGTGAAAACTTGCTGGGACCCGAGGGGTATATATGCCTCCAGCAAAGGCTTCAGCAGATACCATTGGGGAACAGGCTTTGAACCTATAGGTGATATATTTTCCCTTCAAGGTTTAGTCATAGAACATCACTGGAACAGAACAATACATCCACACAGAGCAAACTTGAACTAATATAAACTTTTTCTTGCAATTAATTTTCACACTTTAATCATTGTAAATACCTAAAGAGTTATATATGCCAAGTAAGAAAACATATAAGTGGCTACATGTGGTGTGATAGAACTTCAAGGCCCTAGGCATAGTTGTCTATAAAAATCTCATACAGCAATCATGTAAAAAGAAAAATGAAAGCAAATAAGAAGAACCCGTCAAAGTCTAGAACTCTTGATTAGTTTGATTCCATAATAACCCAATGGATGAATTGCAAAAAGCAAGTGCATATTTACTATCTGGAGGGCAGACTACACGAATAAAAAAGGTATGCAAAGTGGTGCAATGGATCGCTGGGTCCTACAACCTTGGTGAAAACTTGTTGGGACCCGAGGGGTATACAGTATATGCCTCCAGCAAAGGCTTCAGCAGATACCATTGGGGAACAGGCTTTTGATAGGTGTTATCTTTTCCCTTCAAGGTTTAGTCATAGAACATCACTGGAAAAGAACAATACATCCGCACAGAGCAAACTTGAACTAATATAAACTTTTTCTTGCAATTCATTTTCACACTTTAATTGTTGTAAATACCTAAAGAGTTACATATGCCAAGTAAGAAAACATATAAGTGTCTACATGTGGTGTGATATAACTTCAAGGCCCTAGGCATAGTTGTCTATAAAAATCTCATACAGCAATCATGTGAAAAGCAACATGAAAGCAAATAAGAAGAACCCGTCAAAGTCTAGAACTCTTGATTAGTTTGATTCCATAATAACCCAATGGATGAACTGCACAAAGCAAGTGCATATTTACTATCTGGATGGCAGACTACACGAATAAACAAGGTATGCAAAGTGGTGCAATGAATCGCTGGGTCCTACCACCTTGGTGAAAACTGGCTGGGACCCGAGGGGTATATATGCCTCCAGCAAAGGCTTCAGCAGATACCATTGGGGAACAGGCTTTGACTCCATAGGTGATATCTTTTCCCTTCAAGGTTTAGTCATAGAACATCACTGGAACAGAACAATACATCCACACAGAGCAAACTTGAACTAATATAAACTTTTCTTACAATTAATTTTCACACTTTAATCGTTGTACATACCTAAAGAGTTACATATGCCAAGTAAGAAAACATATAAGTGGCTACATGTGGTGTGATAGAACTTCAAGGCCCTAGGCATAGTTGTCTATAAAAATCTCATACAGCAATCATGAGAACAGCAACATGAAAACAAGTAAGAAGAACCCGTCAAAGTCTAGAACTCTTGATTAGTTTGATTTCATAATAACCCAATGGATGAATTGCAAAAAGCAAGTGCATATTTACTATCTGGATGGCAGGCTACACTAATAAACAAGGTATGCAAAGTGTTGCAATGGATCGCTGGGTCCTGCCACCTTGGTGAAAACTTGATGGGACCCGAGGGGTATATATGCCTCCAGCAAAGGCTTCAGCAGATACCATTGGGGAACAGGCTTTGACTCCATAGGTGATATCTTTTCCCTTCAAGGTTTAGTCATAGAACATCACTGGAACAGAACAATACATCCGCACAGAGCAAACTTGAACTAATATAAACTTTTCTTACAATTAATTTTCACACTTTAATCGTTGTACATACCTAAAGAGTTACATATGCCAAGTAAGAAAACATATAAGTGGCTACATGTGGTGTGATAGAACTTCAAGGCCCTAGGCATAGTTGTCTATAAAAATCTCATACAGCAATCATGAGAACAGCAACATGAAAACAAGTAAGAAGAACCCGTCAAAGTCTAGAACTCTTGATTAGTTTGATTTCATAATAACCCAATGGATGAATTGCAAAAAGCAAGTGCATATTTACTATCTGGATGGCAGGCTACACTAATAAACAAGGTATGCAAAGGGGAGAAATGGATCGCTGGGTCCTACCACCTTGGTGAAAACTTGCTGGGACCCAAGGGGGTATATATGCCTCCAGCAAAGGCATCAGCGGATACCATTGGGGAACAGGCTTTGACCCCATAGGTGATATCTTTTCCCTTCAAGGTTTAGTCATAGAACATCACTGGAACAGAACAATACATCCACACAGAGCAAACTTGAACTAATATAAACTTTTTCTTGCAATTAATTTTCACACTTTAATCGTTGTACATACCTAAAGAGTTACATATGCCAAGTAAGAAAACATATAAGTGGCTACATGTGGTGTGATAGAACTTCAAGGCCCTAGGCATAGTTGTCTATAAAAATCTCATACAGCAATCATGAGAACAGCAACATGAAAACAAGTAAGAAGAACCTGTCAAAGTCTAGAACTCTTGATTAGTTTGATTTCATAATAACCCAATGGATGAATTGCAAAAAGCAAGTGCATATTTACTATCTGGATGGCAGGCTACACTAATAAACAAGGTATGCAAAGTGGTGCAATGGATCGCTGGGTCCTACCACCTTGGTGAAAACTTGATGGGACCCGAGGGGTATATATGCCTCCAGCAAAGGCTTCAGCAGATACCATTAGGAAACAGGCTTTGACCCCATAGGTGATATCTATTCCCTTCAAGGTTTAGTCATAGAACATCACTGGAACAGAACAATACATCCACACAGAGCAAACGTGAACTAATATAAACTTTTTCTTGCAATTCATTTTCACACTTTAATCGTTGTAAATACCTGAAGAGTAACATATGCCAAGTAAGAAAACATATAAGTGGCAACATGTGGTGTGATAGAACTTCAAGGCCCTAGGCATAGTTGTCTATAAAAATATCATACAGCAATCATGTTGTGTGATAGAACTTCAAGGCCCTAGGCATAGTTGTCTATAAAAATCTCATACAGCAATCATGAGAACAGCAACATGAAAACAAATAAGAAGAACCCGTCAAAGTCTAGAACTCTTGATTAGTTTGATTCCATAACAACCCAATGGATGAATTGCAAAAAGCAAGTGCATATTTACTATCTGGATGGCAGGCTACACAAATAGACAAGGTATGCAAAGTGGTGCAATGGATCGCTGGGTCCTACCACCTTGGTGAAAACTTGCTGGGACCCGAGGGGTATATATGCCTCCAGCAAAGGCTTCAGCAGATACCATTGGGGAACAGGCTTTGAACCTATAGGTGATATATTTTCCCTTCAAGGTTTAGTCATAGAACATCACTGGAACAGAACAATACATCCACACAGAGCAAACTTGAACTAATATAAACTTTTTCTTGCAATTAATTTTCACACTTTAATCATTGTAAATACCTAAAGAGTTATATATGCCAAGTAAGAAAACATATAAGTGGCTACATGTGGTGTGATAGAACTTCAAGGCCCTAGGCATAGTTGTCTATAAAAATCTCATACAGCAATCATGTAAAAAGAAAAATGAAAGCAAATAAGAAGAACCCGTCAAAGTCTAGAACTCTTGATTAGTTTGATTCCATAATAACCCAATGGATGAATTGCAAAAAGCAAGTGCATATTTACTATCTGGAGGGCAGACTACACGAATAAAAAAGGTATGCAAAGTGGTGCAATGGATCGCTGGGTCCTACAACCTTGGTGAAAACTTGTTGGGACCCGAGGGGTATACAGTATATGCCTCCAGCAAAGGCTTCAGCAGATACCATTGGGGAACAGGCTTTTGATAGGTGTTATCTTTTCCCTTCAAGGTTTAGTCATAGAACATCACTGGAAAAGAACAATACATCCACACAGAGCAAACTTGAACTAATATAAACTTTTTCTTACAATTAATTTTCACACTTTAATCATATAGTGAACAGTGGTGTTGTAAATACCTAAAGAGTTACATATGCCAAGTAAGAAAACATATAAGTGGCTACATGTGGTGTGATAGAACTTCAAGGCCCTAGGCATAGTTGTCTATAAAAATCTCATAGAGCAATCATGTAAAAAGAAAAATGAAAGCAAATAAGAAAAACCCGTCAAAGTCTAGAACTCTTGATTAGTTTGATTCCATAATAACCCAATGGATGAATTGCACAAAGCAAGTGCATATTTACAATCTGGAGGGCAGGCTACACTAATAAACAAGGTATGCAAAGTGGTGCAATGGATCGCTGGGTCCTACCACCTTGGTGAAAACTTGCTGGGACCCGAGGGGTATATATGCCTCCAGCAAAGGCTTCAGCAGATACCATTGCGGAACAGGCTTTGACCCCATAGGTGATATCTTTTCCCTCCAAGGTTTAGTCATAGAACATCACTGGAACAGAACAATACATCCACACAGAACAAACTTGAACTAATATAAACTTTTTCTTACAATTAATTTTCACACTTTAATCATATGGTGAACAGTCGTGTTGTAAATACCTAAAGAGTTACATATGCCAAGTAAGAAAACATATAAGTGGCTACATGTGGTGTGATAGAACTTCAAGGCCCTAGGCATAGTTGTCTATAAAAATCTCATACAGCAATCATGTGAAAAGCAACATGAAAGCAAATAAGAAGAACCCGTCAAAGTCTAGAACTCTTGATTGGTTAAAGTGCATATTTACTATCTGGAGGGCAGACTACACGAATAAACAAGGTATTCAAAGTGGTGCAATGGATCGCTGGGTCCTACCACCTTGGTGAAAACTTGCTGGGACCCGAGGGGTATATATGCCTCCAGCAAAGGCTTCAGCAGATACCATTGAGGAACAGGCTTTGACACCATAGGTGATATATTTCCTTTTTAAGGTTTAGTCATAGAACATCACTGGAACAGAACAATGCATCCACACAGAGCAAACTTGAACTAATATAAACTTTTTCTTACAATTAATTTACACACTTTAATCATATAGTGAACAGTAGTGTTGTAAATACCTAAAGAGTTACATATGCCAAGTAAGAAAACATATAAGTGGCTACATGTGGTGTGATAGAACTTCAAGGCCCTATGCATAGTTGTCTATAAAAATCTCATACAGCAATCATGAGAACAGCAACATGAAAACAAGAAGAACCCGTCAAAGTCTAGAACTCTTGATTAGTTTGATTCCATAATAACCCAATGGATGAACTGCAAAAAGCAAGTGCATATTTACTATCTGGATGGCAGAATACACGAATAAACAAGGTATGCAAATTGGTGCAATGGATCACTGGGTCCTAACACCTTGGTGAAAACTTGCTGGGATACGAGGGGTATATGTGCCTCCAGCAAAGGCTTCAGCAGATACCATTGGGGAACAGGCTTTGACTCCATAGGTGATATCTTTTCCCTTCAAGGTTTAGTCATAGAACATCACTGGAACAGAACAATACATCCATACAGAGCAAACTTGAACTAATATAAACTTTTTCTTGCAATTAATTTTCACACTTTAATCGTTGTAAATACCTAAAGAGTTACATATGCCAAGTAAGAAAACATATAAGTGGCTACATGTGGTGTGATAGAACTTCAAGGCCCTAGGCATAGTTGTCTATAAAAATCTCATACAGCAATCATGTGAAAAGCAACATGAAAGCAAATAAGAAGAACCCGTCAAAGTCTAGAACTCTTGATTAGTTTGATTCCATAATAACCCAATGAATGAATTGCAAAGCAAGTGCATATTTATTATCTGGAGGGCAGGCTAAACGAATAAACAAGGTATGCAAAGGGGCGAAATGGATCGCTGGGTCCTACCACCTTGGTGAAAACTTGCTGGGATCCGAGGGGTATATATGCCTCCAGCAAAGGCTTCAAAAGATACCATTGGGGAACAGGCTTTGACCCCATAGGTGATATCTTTTCCCTTCAAGGTTTAGTCATAGAACATCACTGGAACAGAACAATACATCCACACAAAAAGTTTGTATTAGTTCAAGCTTGCTCTGTGTGGATGTATTGTTCTGTTCCAGTGATGTTCTATGACTAAACCTTGAAGGGAAAAGATATCACCTATGGGGTCAAAGCCTGTTCCCCAATGGTATCTTTTGAAGCCTTTGCTGGAGGCATATATACCCCTCGGATCCCAGCAAGTTTTCACCAAGGTGGTAGGACCCAGCGATCCATTTCGCCCCTTTGCATACCTTGTTTATTCGTTTAGCCTGCCCTCCAGATAATAAATATGCACTTGCTTTGCAATTCATTCATTGGGTTATTATGGAATCAAACTAATCAAGAGTTCTAGACTTTGACGGGTTCTTCTTATTTGCTTTCATGTTGCTTTTCACATGATTGCTGTATGAGATTTTTATAGACAACTATGCCTAGGGCCTTGAAGTTCTATCACACCACATGTAGCCACTTATATGTTTTCTTACTTGGCATATGTAACTCTTTAGGTATTTACAACGATTAAAGTGTGAAAATTAATTGCAAGAAAAAGTTTATATTAGTTCAAGTTTGCTCTCTTACAATTAATTTTCACACTTTAATCGTTGTACCTACCTAAAGAGTTACATATGCCAAGTAAGAAAACATATAAGTGGCTACATGTGGTGTGATAGAACTTCAAGGCCCTAGGCATAATTGTCTATAAAAATCTCATACAGCAATCATGAGAACAGCAACATGAAAACAAGTAAGAAGAACCCGTCATAATCTAGAACTCTTGATTAGTTTGATTCCAAAATAACCCAATGGATGAATTGCAAAGCAAGTGCATATTTATTATCTGGAGGGAATGCTAAACGAATAAACAAGGTATGCAAAGGGGCGAAATGGATCGCTGGGTCCTACCACCTTGGTGAAAACTTGCTGGGACCCAAGGGGTATATATGTCTCTTGCAAAGGATTCAGCAGATACCATTAGGGAACAGGCTTTGACCCCATAGGTGATATCTTTTCCCTTCAAGATTTAGTAATAGAACATCACTGGAACAGAACAATACATCCACACAGAGCAAACTTGAACTAATATAAACTTCTTCTTCCGATTAATTTTCACACTTTTATCATATAATGACCAGTGGTGTTGTAAATACCTACAGAGTTACATATGCCAAGTAAGAAAACATATAAGTGGCTACATGTGGTGTGATAGAACTTCAAGGCCCTAGGCATAGTTGTCTATAAAAATCTCATACAGCAATCATGTGAAAAGCAACATGAAAGCAAATAAGAAGAACCCGTCAAAGTCTAGAACTCTTGATTAGTTTGATTCCATAATAACCCAATGATGAATTGCAAAAAGCAAGTGCATATTTACTATCTGGATGGCAGACTACACGAATAAACAAGGTATGCAAAGTGGTGCAATGGATCGCTGGGTCCTACCACCTTGGTGAAAACTTGCTGGGACCCGAGGGGTATATATGCCTCTAGCAAAGGCTTCAGCAAATACCATTGGGGAACAATCTTTGACCCCAGAGGTGATATCTTTTCTCTTCAAGGTTTAGTCATAGAACATCACTGGAACAGAACAATACATCCACACAGAGCAAACTTGAACTAATATAAACTTCTTCTTACGATTAATTTTCACACTTTTATCATATAGTGAACAGTGGTGTTGTAAATACCTAAAGAGTTACATATGCCAAGTAAGAAAACATATAAGTGGCTACATGTGGTGTGATAGAACTTCAAGGCCCTAGGCATAGTTGTCTATAAAAATCTCATACAGCAATCATGAGAACAGCAACATGAAAACAAGTAAGAAGAACCCGTCAAAGTCTAGAACTCTTGATTAGTTTGATTTCATAACCCAATGGATGAATTGCAAAAAGCAAGTGCATATTTACTATCTGGATGGCAGGCTACACGAATAAACAAGGTATGCAAAGTGGTGCAATGGATCGCTGGGTCCTACCACCTTGGTGAAAACTTGCTGGGACCCGAGGGGTATATATGCCTCCAGCAAAGGCTTCAGCAGATACCATTGGGGAACAGGCTTTGACTCCATAGGTGATATCTTTTCCCTTCAAGGTTTAGTCATAGAACATCACTGGAACAGAACAATACATCCATACAGAGGAAACTTGAACTAATATAAACTTTTTCTTGCAATTAATTTTCACACTTTAATCGTTGTAAATACCTAAAGAGTTACATATGCCAAGTAAGAAAACATATAAGTGGCTACATGTGGTGTGATAGAACTTCAAGGCCCTAGGCATAGTTGTCTATAAAAATCTCATACAGCAATCATGTGAAAAGCAACATGAAAGCAAATAAGAAGAACCCGTCAAAGTCTAGAACTCTTGATTAGTTTGATTCCATAATAACCCAATGGATGAATTGCAAAGCAAGTGCATATTTATTATCTGGAGGGCAGGCTAAACGAATAAACAAGGTATGCAAAGGGGCGAAATGGATCGCTGGGTCCTACCACCTTGGTGAAAACTTGCTGGGATCCGAGGGGTATATATGCCTCCAGCAAAGGCTTCAAAAGATACCATTGGGGAACAGGCTTTGACCCCATAGGTGATATCTTTTCCCTTCAAGGTTTAGTCATAGAACATCACTGGAACAGAACAATACATCCGCACAGAGCAAACTTGAACTAATATAAACTTTTTCTTGCAATTCATTTTCACACTTTAATCGTTGTAAATACCTGTGAGGGACCAAGAGGCAAGAACAAGGAACACAAGCTTTGCAAAAGAAAATGGGTCTTTATTTGAACCCAAGAAAAAAAATAACTTTACAAACTCATAAACTTCTTACAACAAAAATAAACAAACAGAAAATGAGATCAAACAATTAGACAAAAAAAAACAAACAAACAACTAAAACTACTGACCTGCTCAATTGAACAAAGCAACAGCTTATAAAGGAAAGGATGGGCCCATTACAAATTAAGAGGGGAAACAATTCAACTTTACATTCAACATATAACTATAAGTAAATCAAAGTCAAATCAAACAAAGGTATACAATAAATAAAGATAAGGAAAGCAAAATGTAATCAAATATCATAAATGTACAACCAAATAAATCAATTGACAAAGACATTAACGTTTCTTCCTTCCCCGGGCAATTCCAGCAAATGGTATGTTCGGGCGGAACCAATAACGCTTAAATTCTCTGTTCCTGCCCGGACTCTAATCCTTGTTACGCCAGGATGCGGCTGCAGCGGACCATGTCTAAAGTTCCTCACAAACGGTAAACTTAAACTCAAAATAGAAACAAATATAAGTAACATATACAACGTAACTAATTTGTGTGCACTTCAAATCAGTAACAATGTATATAAAATGTGCTATAAATGTAAACATGTGAAAACCTAACAATAAAGAAATAATTAATATGGTTTGTTTTGTGTGATTATTATGATCCATCATTATACTGAAACAAATTAATATAAATAACAAAATAAGTTTAAATAAAAATTCTTAAAATGTAAATCCTTTATGTAAATGTATGCTTGTTGGCGTGTGTGTATGTGCGTGCATGTACATCCACATTACCGCTCTTGTGCGGCCACCACTCGGGCCGTCACAATACCTAAAGAGTTACATATGCCAAGTAAGAAAACATATAAGTGGCTACATGTGGTGTGATAGAACTTCAAGGCCCTAGGCATAGTTGTCTATAAAAATCTCATACAGCAATCATGTGAAAAGCAACATAAAAGCAAATAAGAAGAACCCGTCAAAGTCTAGAACTCTTGATTAGTTTGATTCCATTATAACCCAATGGATGAATTGCAAAAAGCAAGTGCATATTTACTATCTGAAGGGCAGACTACACGAATAAAAAAGGTATGCAAAGTGGTGCAATGGATCGCTGGGTCCTACCACCTTGGTGAAAACTTGCTGGGACCCGAGGGGTATATATGCCTCCAGCAAAGGCTTCAGAAGATACCATTGGGGAACAGGCTTTGACCCCAAAGGTGATATCTTTTCCCTTCAAGGTTTAGTCATAGAACATCACTGGAACAGAACAATACATCCACACAGAGCAAACTTGAACTAATATAAACTTTTTCTTACAATTAATTTTCACACTTTAATCGTTGTACATACCTAAAGAGTTACATATGCCAAGTAAGAAAACATATAAGTGGCTACATGTGGTGTGATAGAACTTCAAGGCCCTAGGCATAGTTGTCTATAAAAATCTCATACAGCAATCATGAGAACAGCAGCATGAAAACAAGTAAGAAGAACCCGTCAAAGTCTAGAACTCTTGATTAGTTTGATTTCATAATAACCCAATGAATGAATTGCAAAAAGAATGTGCATATTTACTATCTGGATGGCAGGCTACACTAATAAACAAGGTATGCAAAGTGGTGCAATGGATCGCTGGGTCCTACCACCTTGGTGAAAACTTGATGGGACCCGAGGGGTATATATGCCTCCAGGGGCTCGTTCTTCGTAGGTCGCTAACTCAGTTAGCTGGATTTGATTGTTGACGATTTGGCATGATCTTGGATCGTTTGGTTCTTCAAAGCTCATCCTGGACTTGCTGTCATAGCAACAGATGCGCAAGCTCAAACCTGCTCGGGAGCAGGCTTATTTCATGTAAACAGGATTAGATCGCGGCTTCATAAGCGGAGCTGATACGGGAAGTCCAGCGCAGCGCGATACTGCACTTTCTGAGATGTTTTTTTTTTTTTTTTCTCGTGACTCGTGAGATTGTCGTTTACATTATTAAATTGTTGGAAACGCACATTTATTTTCGACTTGTCGGAGTCTGGCTTTAAATACAGCACAAACTGTTTGCATTGCCCTAAGATTATTTGCGAGTGGCTCTTTCCTTTACACTATTGGAGATACGGAGAACTTGATGGAAAGTGCTGTCTGTCGTGTCATTTGGAGTTTACCTGGCGCTTTTAGGTTTAAAAAACAGTTAGTTTTTTTTTTTTTTTTTTTTTTTGCATTTCCAAGCCACTTAAGACCCAATGTTGTAAAGCAGTTTTTTTTAAAGCAATTTCTTTAGGCTATCATCATTTTTTATGAAGATCATACAATCATGACCATGCCGATTACAGTATGTCATTTAGGCTTCACTAACGTGATTGGTACCATAGACTATAGGCTGCCATCAAGGCCTCAATAAAGGGGATTATGTGAACAGAAAGGGGGTTCACAATGTAAATGTGCAGCCCAGTTACAATTGGGATTCTTAATATTCCAGATTAATAATATTATATCAAATAAAAAAAGGCAGTTGACTAAAATCTTCCATAATCACAAATGTGAAAGCAAAACGGCCAGGATCTGTGCATGACTTAAGAATTTTCAGAGATTCACATTCCTGCACATTATTTGAAAGTGGTAAGGAAAGTTCCACAATTAAATATCAAGCTCACTGTATTACATACACTTATTGATCCTAACAGAACTGCATTTTTTCATAAGTGATTATGACATGTTCCTGCAGACAGGTGTTTTATGACCCCATTCCCTGACCCAAACCAGTTACAATGCAGCTCTAGCCAGGACAAGGGCACACAATAAAAATGAACTTCAGCTAACTAAAGGGAAGATTTCAGTGTCTGAAAAGTCTGAGGGTTGCACACCTGACAGGGCCTGTGACATTGCTGCATGTGCCATATTACACAACATTGCCAAAAAAAAAAAAAAATTAAATGTTTAATAAAAGACAAATATGCTTAGTTCCTTGAGTTTTATTTAAATTGTTCTTCGTAAAGAAAAGCCAGTGGTCAAGTGCCTGCAACAAGAGATATTAGACACATGCCTCATGCAACAAATAAAAAGGAAAAGTTGGCTATACACTGCCCACCTGTAGGCCTATGTCTCCTCTGTCTGTGCAGACTCTTCTGTAGGCCTTTCTATAGATGTGGAATCCTGCAACTTATATTGCAGCCATAAAGCATACAAGTATAAATGAAGTAAAGTTATTTATGCACTTGCAGGTAGGCTAGTTCCTCCATATGACAGTTATCTGAGAGGCTTTATTCAGTGTCCAGTGCAATGGAAACAAATAGACATTACAAAGTCTTATACTTTCTTTCCTTTGGAAAGGTAGAAAATGTCCACTTACTGCACATATTTCAGCCACCACTTTCTTGGGAACAGATACAAGTGTGTATTATGTAAAAGTGCACAAAAGAGGAAAACACAATGTCATTACAATGAACTACACTCGGGAAAATGTGATCAATAACTCATGGCAAAATATTTTTACATTAACATAAGTTTATCAGTTTTCACTTTCACAAGTCAAAGCAATTCATCACTTTTAATGCGGCCTTCATTTAATGCAGCAATATGTACAATTATTTTACAGTGTAGGCTACTAAGATCTTTTCTTTTTTTCAGCCTTTTTCTTGGTTGCTTTTATAAAAAGACAACCATTTATTCAACAGTGCCTTTTATAGAAGAGAAGAGACTATAATATAACTAAAAATTACCATTAGGCTATGTAGAATATTTTTGTACTTCACTTTTATTTGTTCCCATGTTCTAGTGTGGTGACTCTGACATTACAATGAAAAAAGTAGCCTAATTATGCAATTATTAAAATACAAATAAGGCTAATAAGTGATTAAAACATCTAACATGGCCACTTCTAACTGATTTAAATTGTCTGCTACTTTTTGCCAGCCCTCTCTCCTGGCTTTTGCAGACTTTGTGTTCCCTGGCGTTTTGATTAAACATTAAAATTCCGAATAAACTTCGACTATTAGTTCTTGCTCTGCTGAGGAGAAAAACTGTGCGCGCTCTTTGGCCACGCTGAACAGCCAATAGCAGCGTTGCTGATCAATGTTTCTACGATCGATACATATCCCCTTTTAAACCAGCGCATGAACGCGCAGTTATATCAGATAACTCAATCCAGCGATACTAATCATAAACAACAGGTGAGTTCGAAGAACCCAATTAGCCGGATCATGGTTAGCACGATGATATCATCTTGGATGTGTCATTTGATCTCGGATGTAATAAGCAACGTACGAAGAACGAGCCCCAGCAAAGGCTTCAGCAGATACCATTAGGGAACAGGCTTTGACCCCATAGGTGATATCTTTTCCCTTCAAGGTTTAGTCATAGAACATCACTGGAACAGAACAATACATCCACACAGAGCAAACGTGAACTAATATAAACTTTTTCTTGCAATTAATTTTCACACTTTAATCGTTGTAAATACCTAAAGAGTTACATATGCCAAGTAAGAAAACATATAAGTGGCAACATGTGGTGTGATAGAACTTCAAGGCCCTAGGCATAGTTGTCTATAAAAATCTCATACATCAATCATGTTGTGTGATAGAACTTCAAGGCCCTAGGCATAGTTGTCTATTAAAATCTCATACAGCAATCATGTGAAAAGCAACATAAAAGCAAATAAGAAGAACCCGTCAAAGTCTAGAACTCTTGATTAGTTTGATTCCATAATAACCCAATGGATGAATTGCAAAAAGCAAGTGCATATTTACTATCTGGAGGGCAGACTACACGAATAAAAAATGGTATACAAAGTGGTGCAATGGATCGTTGGGTCCTACCACATTGGTGAAAACTTGTTGGGACCCGAGGGGTATATATGCCTCCAGCAAAGGCTTCAGCAGATACCATTGGGGAACAGGCTTTGACCCCATAGGTGATATCTTTTCCCTTCAAGGTTTAGTCATAGAACATCACTGGAACAGAACAATACATCCACACAGAGCAAACTTGAACTAATATAAACTTTTTCTTACAATTCATTTTCACACTTTAATCGTTGTACATACCTAAAGAGTTACATATGCCAAGTAAGAAAACATATAAGTGTCTACATGTGGTGTGATAGAACTTCAAGGCCCTAGGCATAGTTGTCTATAAAAATCTCATACAGCAATCATGTGAAAAGCAACATGAAAGCAAATAAGAACAACCCGTCAAAGTCTAGAACTCTTGATTAGTTTGATTCCATAATAACCCAATGGATGAATTGCAAAGCAAGTGCATATTTATTATCTGGAGGGCAGGCTAAACGAATAAACAAGGTATGCAAAGGGGCGAAATGGATCGCTGGGTCCTACCACCTTGGTGAAAACTTGCTGGGATCCGAGGGGTATATATGCCTCCAGCAAAGGCTTCAAAAGATACCATTGGGGAACAGGCTTTGACCCCATAGGTGATATCTTTTCCCTTCAAGGTTTAGTCATAGAACATCACTGGAACAGAACAATACATCCACACAGAACAAACGTGAACTAATATAAACTTTTTCTTGCAATTAATTTTCACACTTTAATCGTTGTACATACCTAAAGAGTTACATATGCCAAGTAAGAAAACATATAAGTGGCTACATGTGGTGTGATAGAACTTCAAGGCCCTAGGCATAGTTGTCTATAAAAATCTCATACAGCAATCATGAGAACAGCAACATGAAAACAAGTAAGAAGAACCCGTCAAAGTCTAGAACTCTTGATTAGTTTGATTTCATAATAACCCAATGGATGAATTGCAAAAAGCAAGTGCATATTTACTATCTGGATGGCAGGCTACACTAATAAACAAGGTATGCAAAGTGGTGCAATGGATCGCTGGGTCCTACCACCTTGGTGAAAACTTGATGGGACCCGAGGGGTATATATGCCTCCAGCAAAGGCTTCAGCAGATACCATTAGGGAACAGGCTTTGACCCCATAGGTGATATCTTTTCCCTTCAAGGTTTAGTCATAGAACATCACTGGAACAGAACAATACATCCACACAGAGCAAACGTGAACTAATATAAAACATTTTTTGCAATTAATTTTCACACTTTAATCGTTGTAAATACCTAAAGAGTTACATATGCCAAGTAAGAAAACATATAAGTGGCAACATGTGGTGTGATAGAACTTCAAGGCCCTAGGCATAGTTGTCTATAAAAATCTCATACAGCAATCATGTTGTGTGATAGAACTTCAAGGCCCTAGGCATAGTTGTCTATAAAAATCTCATACAGCAATCATGTGAAAAGCAACATAAAAGCAATTAAGAAGAACCCGTCAAAGTCTAGAACTCTTGATTAGTTTGATTCCATAATAACCCAATAGATGAATTGCAAAAAGCAAGTGCATATTTACTATCTGGAGGGCAGAATACACGAATAAAAAATGGTATACAAAGTGGTGCAATGGATCGTTGGGTCCTACCACCTTGGTGAAAACTTGCTGGGACCCGAGGGGTATATATGCCTCCAGCAAAGGCTTCAGCAGATACCATTGGGGAACAGGCTTTGACCCCATTGGTGATATCTTTTCCCTTCAAGGTTTAGTCATAGAACATCACTGGAACAGAACAATACATCCACACAGAGCAAACTTGAACTAATATAAACTTTTTCTTACAATTAATTTTCACACTTTAATCGTTGTACATACCTAAAGAGTTACATATGCCAAGTAAGAAAACATATAAGTGGCTACATGTGGTGTGATAGAACTTCAAGGCCCTAGGCATAGTTGTCTATAAAAATCTCACACAGCAATCATGAGAACAGCAACATGAAAACAAGTAAGAAGAACCCGTCAAAGTCTAGAACTCTTGATTAGTTTGATTTCATAATAACCCAATGGATGAATTGCAAAAAGCAAGTGCATATTTACTATCTGGATGGCAGGCTACACTAATAAACAAGGTATGCAAAGTGGTGCAATGGATCGCTGGGTCCTACCACCTTGGTGAAAACTTGATGGGACCCGAGGGGTATATATGCCTCCAGCAAAGGCTTCAGCAGATACCATTAGGAAACAGGCTTTGACCCCATAGGTGATATCTTTTCCCTTCAAGGTTTAGTCATAGAACATCACTGGAACAGAACAATACATCCACACAGAGCAAACGTGAACTAATATAAACTTTTTCTTGCAATTCATTTCACACTTTAATCGTTGTAAATACCTGAAGAGTTACATATGCCAAGTAAGAAAACATATAAGTGGCAACATGTGGTGTGATAGAACTTCAAGGCCCTAGGCATAGTTGTCTATAAAAATCTCATACAGCAATCATGTTGTGTGATAGAACTTCAAGGCCCTAGGCATAGTTGTCTATAAAAATCTCATACAGCAATCATGAGAACAGCAACATGAAAACAAATAAGAAGAACCCGTCAAAGTCTAGAACTCTTGATTAGTTTGATTCCATAATAACCCAATGGATGAATTGCAAAAAGCAAGTGCATATTTACTATCTGGATGGCAGAATACACGAATAAACAAGGTATGCAAATTGGTGCAATGGATCACTGGGTCCTACCACCTTGGTGAAAACTTGCTGGGATCCGAGGGGTATATATGCCTCCAGCACAGGCTTCAAAAGATACCAGTGGGGAACAGGCTTTGACCCCATAGGTGATATCTTTTCCCTTCAAGGTTTAGTCATAGAACATCACTGGAACAGAACAATACATCCACACAGAGCAAACTTGAACTAATATAAACTTTTTCTTGCAATTCATTTTCACACTTTAATCGTTGTAAATACCTACAGAGTTACATATGCCAAGTAAGAAAACATAAAAGTGGCTACATGTTGTGTGATAGAACTTCAAGGCCCTAGGCATAGTTGTCTATAAAAATCTCATACAGCAATCATGAGAACAGCAACATGAAAACAAATAAGAAGAACCCGTCAAAGTCTAGAACTCTTGATTAGTTTGATTCCATAATAACCCAATGGATAAATTGCAAAGCAAGTGCATATTTATTATCTGGAGGGCAGGCTACACGAATAAACAAGGTATGCAAAGGGGAGAAATGGATCGCTGGGTCCTACCACCTTGGTGAAAACTTGCTGGGACCCAAGGGGGTATATATGCCTCCAGCAAAGGCATCAGCGGATACCATTGGGGAACAGGCTTTGACCCCATAGGTGATATCTTTTCCCTTCAAGGTTTAGTCATAGAACATCACTGGAACAGAACAATACATCCACACAGAGCAAACTTGAACTAATATAAACTTTTTCTTGCAATTAATTTTCACACTTTAATCGTTGTACATACCTAAAGAGTTACATATGCCAAGTAAGAAAACATATAAGTGGCTACATGTGGTGTGATAGAACTTCAAGGCCCTAGGCATAGTTGTCTATAAAAATCTCATACAGCAATCATGAGAACAGCAACATGAAAACAAGTAAGAAGAACCCGTCAAAGTCTAGAACTCTTGATTAGTTTGATTTCATAATAACCCAATGGATGAATTGCAAAAAGCAAGTGTATATTTATTATCTGGATGGCAGGCTACACTAATAAACAAGGTATGCAAAGTGGTGCAATGGATCGCTGGGTCCTACCACCTTGGTGAAAACTAGCTGGGACCCGAGGGGTATATATGCCTCCAGCAAAGGCTTCAGCAGATACCATTGGGGAACAGGCTTTGACCCCATACGTGATATCTTTTCCCTTCAAGGTTTAGTCATAGAACATGACTGGAACAGAACAATACATCCACACAGAGCAAACTTGAACTGATATAAACTTTTTCTTACAATTAATTTTCACACTTTAATCATATAGTGAACAGTGGTGTTGTAAATACCTACAGAGTTACATATGCCAGGTAAGAAAACATAAAAGTGGCTACATGTTGTGTGATAGAACTTCAAGGCCCTAGGCATAGTTGTCTATAAAAATCTCATACAGCAATCATGAGAACAGCAACATGAAAACAAATAAGAAGAACCCGTCACAGTCTAGAACTCTTGATTAGTTTGATTCCATAATAACCCAATGGATGAATTGCAAAGCAAGTGCATATTTATTATCTGGAGGGCAGGCTACACGAATAAACATGGTATGCAAAGGGGCGAAATGGATCGCTGGGTCCTACCACCTTGGTGAAAATTTGCTGGGACCCGAGGGGTATATATGCCTCCAGCAAAAGCATCAGCGGATACCATTGGGGAACAGGCTTTGACCCCATAGGTGATATCTTTTCCCTTCAAGGTTTAGTCATAGAACATCACTGGAACTGAACAATACATGGAACTGAACAATACAGAGCAAACTTGAACTAATATAAACTTTTTCTTGCAATTAATTTTCACACTTTAATCGTTGTACATACCTAAAGAGTTACATATGCCAAGTAAGAAAACATATAAGTGGCTACATGTGGTGTGATAGAACTTCAAGGCCCTAGGCATAGTTGTCTATAAAAATCTCATAAAGCAATCATGAGAACAGCAACATGAAAACAAGTAAGAAGAACCCGTCAAAGTCTAGAACTCTTGATTAGTTTGATTTCATAATAACCCAATGGATGAATTGCAAAAAGCAAGTGTATATTTATTATCTGGATGGCAGGCTACACTAATTAACAAGGTATGCAAAGTGGTGCAATGGATCGCTGGGTCCTACCACCTTGGTGAAAACTAGCTGGGACCCGAGGGGTATATATGCCTCCAGCAAAGGCTTCAGCAGATACCATTGGGGAACAGGCTTTGACCCCATACGTGATATCTTTTCCCTTCAAGGTTTAGTCATAGAACATGACTGGAACAGAACAATACATCCACACAGAGCAAACTTGAACTGATATAAACTTTTTCTTACAATTAATTTTCACACTTTAATCATATAGTGAACAGTGGTGTTGTAAATACCTACAGAGTTACATATGCCAGGTAAGAAAACATAAAAGTGGCTACATGTTGTGTGATAGAACTTCAAGGCCCTAGGCATAGTTGTCTATAAAAATCTCATACAGCAATCATGAGAACAGCAACATGAAAACAAATAAGAAGAACCCGTCACAGTCTAGAACTCTTGATTAGTTTGATTCCATAATAACCCAATGGATGAATTGCAAAGCAAGTGCATATTTATTATCTGGAGGGCAGGCTACACGAATAAACAAGGTATGCAAAGGGGCGAAATGGATCGCTGGGTCCTACCACCTTGGTGAAAATTTGCTGGGACCCGAGGGGTATATATGCCTCCAGCAAAAGCATCAGCGGATACCATTGGGGAACAGGCTTTGACACCATAGGTGATATCTTTTCCCTTCAAGGTTTAGTCATAGAACATCACTGGAACTGAACAATACATGGAACTGAACAATACAGAGCAAACTTGAACTAATATAAACTTTTTCTTGCAATTAATTTTCACACTTTAATCGTTGTAAATACCTAAAGAGTTACATATGCCAAGTAAGAAAACATATAAGTGGCTACATGTGGTGTGATAGAACTTCAAGGCCCTAGGCATAGTTGTCTATAAAAATCTCATACAGCAATCATGTGAAAAGCAACATAAAAGCAAATAAGAAGAACCCGTCAAAGTCTAGAACTCTTGATTAGTTTGATTCCATAATAACCCAATGGATGAACTGCAAAAAGCAAGTGCATATTTACTATCTGGAGGGCAGACTACACGAATAAACAAGGTATGCAAAGTGGTGCAATGGATCGCTGGGTCCTACCAAATTCGTGAAAACTTGCTGGGACCCGAGGGGTATATATGCCTCCAGCAAAGGCTTCAGCAGATTCCATTTGGGAACAGGTTTTGACCCCATACGTGATATCTTTTCCCTTCAAGGTTTAGTCATAGAACATCACTGGAACAGAACAATACATCCACACAGAGCAAACTTGAACTAATATAAACTTTTTCTTGCAATTCATTTTTACACTTTAATCGTTGTAAATACCTAAAGAGTTACATATGCCAAGTAAGAAAACATATAAGTGGCTACATGTGGTGTGATAGAACTTCAAGGCCCTAGGCATAGTTGTCTATAAAAATCTCACACAGCAACCATGTGAAAAGCAACATGAAAGCAAATAAGAAGAACCCGTCAAAGTCTAGAACTCTTGATTAGTTTGATTCCATAATAACCCAATGGATGAATTGCAAAAAGCAAGTGCATATTTACTATCTGGATGGCAGACTACACGAATAAACAAGGTATGCAAAGTGGTGCAATTGATCGCTGGATCCTACCACCTTGGTGAAAACTTGCTGGGACCCGAGGGTTATATATGCCTCCAGCAAAGGCTTCAGCAGATACCATTGGGGAACAGGCTTTGACTCCATAGGTGATATCTTTTCCCTTCAAGGTTTAGTCATAGAACATCACTGGAACAGAACAATTCATCCACACAGAGCAAACTTGAACTAATATAAACTTTTTCTTGCAATTAATTTTCACACTTTAATCGTTGTAAATACCTAAAGAGTTACATATGCCAAGTAAGAAAACATACAAGTTGCTACATGTGGTGTGATAGAACTTCAAGGCCCTAGGCATAGTTGTCTATAAAAATCTCATACAGCAATCATGTGAAAAGCAACATGAAAGCAAATAAGAAGAACCCGTCAAAGTCTAGAACTCTTGATTAGTTTGATTCCATAATAACCCAATGGATGAATTGCAAAGCAAGTGCATATTTATTATCTGGAGGGCAGGCTAAACGAATAAACAAGGTATGCAAAGGGGCAAAATGGATCGCTGGGTCCTACCACCTTGGTGAAAACTTGCTGGGATCCGAGGGGTATATATGCCTCCAGCAAAGGCTTCAAAAGATACCAGTGGGGAACTGGCTTTGACCCCATAGGTGATATCTTTTCCCTTCAAGGTTTAGTCATAGAACATCACTGGAACAGAACAATACATCCGCACAGAGCAAACTTGAACTAATATAAACTTTTTCTTGCAATTCATTTTCACACTTTAATCATTGTAAATACCTACAGAGTTACATATGCCAAGTAAGAAAACATAAAAGTGGCTACATGTTGTGTGATAGAACTTCAAGGCCCTAGGCATAGTTGTCTATAAAAATCTCATACAGCAATCATGAGAACAGCAACATGAAAACAAATAAGAAGAACCCGTCAAAGTCTAGAACTCTTGATTAGTTTGATTCCATAATAACCAAATGGATGAATTGCAAAGCAAGTGCATATTTATTATCTGGAGGGCAGGCTACACGAATAAACAAGGTATGCAAAGGGGAGAAATGGATCGCTGGGTCCTACCACCTTGGTGAAAACTTGCTGGGACCCAAGGGGGTATATATGCCTCGAGCAAAGGCATCAGCGGATACCATTGGGGAACAGGCTGTTGTTAAATCTATAAATGAATCTGCACAGCTGGGTGTCTGCAGGCAGATGTGTGAGTCAGTCAATACAATTGAAAATGTAGCCTAATGTGCAAAATGTTATTTATTTTCACAACAATGCATGCGACCAAAACTGAACATGATTTGAGAGCAACAACACGTTAACACATCCACATTGGGGAATGCTTACACAAAGCACAAACAACCACCCCCAAAAGTCATCCATAGGATTGCTCTTTGTTACATATTTTGTCCCAAAAATAAATCAGTTACAATGCAGAGCAGACACAGAAATGAAGGGGCAACACCATAAAACATCCACAATGCAGAACAAATACAAAAACACACACATATATAGGCCTACACACATATAACACCAAGTTCAGGTTTGACTGTATTGTAAAAAACAATGATACTTCAGATACTTTGACCAATTTTTTTTTTTTTTTTTGTTATAAAAATGATTTTATGTCTAAACACAAATCTAAATGAAAACTTGTGAAAAGATGAATACCTACAATATGTGGAAATGGCAAACGAGCCAGTGAGTGATGCACTGCAGCCATCTAGTGGTTGTCCTTGAAACGTCATGTTATTTTAATATTAAATGTGTTTGCTTTCCAGTAGATGGCATCAATCTTCCACTAAAACATGGCACATTGTCCGTGCTATCTCCATGAGCGAAATTAAGAATTTAAATTAGATATAAATTATAACAAATGTAAATACATTTTGCATACAAGAATTACATTACATATGAAGACTAAATTTCATCTTTGAATATAATTGCATTATTTTATATTATGTATCTGTATTATTATTCTTTATTACTATTCTTTATTAGTTTACTATTCTTTATTAGTTGTATTATCTTATGAAGTTTAAAATGCACAAGTTAGACTATAGATTGCATGGACACGTGTTTAAGGAACATATTTTGGACAAGGAGGGTAGCTCTGAGGATTTTGTTTTCTGCTTAAAGGTATGTGTGCAATGCAATGTTCACTTAGCAGAGTTCCAATGATGATGATACTTCAAATGTGTACAGTTGGTATGCTCTTTGCGAGAAGAGGAATGTTTCAACTAATGCAAATGTACCATTTGTGTACCACTAATGTATTAATGTATATACAGAAGGATAGTGGATTGCACCATGTGTAAGAATTAGGTTTACATTCCATTTTTAAACATCAGCTATATGTTTTTGATACCTTAAAAGGAAGACAAAAGTTGCTCAGTTGTGTATTTAAGCTCAATCTTACTGTACTGCAGCAGAGAAACATGGAAACGCATAGACCTGGTATGAATATAACATCTTCTCAGAGTTTCTCTCCTGACATATAAGAATAAAATTCTTCTTGGCAAGATAACTGGTGTCCGGTCCTGTGAATCTAATAATAAGGGGAAAAGACTAAATTCCAAGTCTACAATTGGCGTCACGAACAGGATTGATGTCTTCAGGCCTTTGTTTGATCATTCAAGGTAAGACCTTGTTTTATTCTAAATAATTATAAGTCTGCCTGATGATTAAACATAGACTGAAACTGCTTAAAAGAACTGTGCTATTTAAAGTACCAGTTGTGTTGCCAATGAATATATGTCAGATATAATAATAAAAGAAAAAAATGGAATTCAATTAAGTAATTAAATTTAATTTGGAATTTTTAAGTTCCTCTGAAAAGTAAATCTCTAAAGTATTTGATATGCTGAGATAGAGATAGTCTTCTTTCTAAAAAAAAAAAAAAAGGACTATCTAGTCAAAAAAATCGAGAAATTAGCTGTAAGACGGTTAAGCTAGGAAATTTGAGGATACTTGATTAATAGGAGCGGTTAGATGTAGGGAGTTTCCAAAGAAAGGAGTAAAAATAGTCTCTAAAGACATCAACGCTGGAATTAATACAAGTATGAAAAGGCAGCAAGACTTGATTGACAGGAGTAGTTAAGTGTGACGAGCGCCATAGAAAGGGTTAAAAATAAGCTCTAAGGACATTAACACTGGAGTAATACAAGTAAAAGCGCCATTGTAACTAGATAAGATCGCAGGCATTTCTGATTTTGACTGTAAGCTGATCAAATACTTGAGTATAGCCTACTATTCTGAGCAAGCTAAAAGAAAAAGAAAAATTAAAAGAAATCAATCTGAGATAAAACTAAAAAGAAAAAAAGATACTGAAAATATAAGGGTTAACTTTATTTTTAATTATTTTTATTTTTTCCCCTGAAGTTCATATAGTGTTTAGAGAAGAGAGAGAGAGAAGCAGGGGTAGCAGTAGCCCCTTCTGAGAATTCACTCTAAACACACACACACATACAGTTGGAAGAGGGAAAGAGAGTGCAGCCCCTCTCTTCAGAAGTTGCTATACCTCCATACACACTCACTCACACACACATACATACAAAGCCCTGCTGTTCTGAGCACACAAATAACAAATAATTAACAAATAATTTGCAAGATGGAAGAAAGTGGCTGTAACAGTAGAACAATATCTGCTTGGTACCTGGAAAGGAAGAACAAGAAACAAGCTAAGCTTTTGAAAAAAGGGCTGGATATCAATGCAACTATGGATGCACAGTTACACTGGTTTGAGTCTCAAAAAGACAAGATAAAATCACAAGCATTCCCAATACTGGCAGCTCATTGGATTTTGAAACAAGGTGGAATTTGTTGCGATATAAATGGAGGTCCAGTACCATTTGCTGAAGTAATGAAGCCTCAAATTGAAGCATTTAATAAGTTAAAAAAAATCATGTCTATTAAATGTTCAGATGGAGAAAATTTAACCAGTGATGACTTATTTGATCCAGATTGGACAAATATAATAACTGAAGCTGAAAGAAAATATTCACAATCACCAGTGAAATCTGCAACCACAGTAACGCCTCCTCCTTACAAACCAATTTATCCAGCTTTGCCTGAACAATATACAAGTTCATCTAAACCTCTGACACAGCCTCAAACTTTAGGACCAAATGGAGGTCCAGTTGACAAAATGTATATTGCATCTGCACAGGCAGCTCCAATAATAACAAGATCTAAATCAGCCCAGCAAAACAGGGACATGATGCGATGTACACCAGCCCGTAATTATGGATCTGACTGGGGCGATGAGACCAGGGATGACGATATGATCACAGTTGACAAGATCGGTCCTGAATTTTCTTCACCTGCTGTTAAAAGGGAAGAATTACAATCTGAAATGATGACAGAAGAGAGACCATTCACACCAGGAGAACGTCAAGCCATTCTCACAGCCTTGCCTCCTCTGAAGCGACAAGATCCAAACACAGAGTTTTGGCGAGAATTAGACTCTCTGGTTGAAGCACATCAAATGACATTAAAATATATACACACCATTGTGAAAGCTAAAATCCCAAGAGACAGATGGGAACGCTTGCCAGCTTCGATAACAACAGCCCAATGGATAAATTTGTGGGTTGATGACCAAGGACGACCACTGGGTCTTTGGCAGGCATTAGATGTGTTTCGAAAAGAAATCCAAGAAATCTTGGGCAGTGGGAAAGTTCCTTTCACATTAGTGACGTTGATTAAGCAAAAGGATGATGAATCTCCAGATGAATATGCTCTGCGTAAGTGGAATGCTTATGAGAGATGGTCTCTCTGTTCCAAGAAACAGCCTGACAGAGATGATGTGCAGTTCACTGACACACTTGTGGATGGACTTAGCTCAAAATACCAACAAGCCTTATCACTTGGAGTCAATCCAGGTGAGACATTTGATCAAATTATGCAATGGGCTGGGCGATTAGAGATGGCTACGAGATCAAACAAGGAAGAAGGAAACAAGTCAAATCGAAAAGGAGTGGCAACAGCTCAATTCAACATGGACATAAAGAAGAGGATGATTTTCTGCACCAACTGTGGAAAGCCTCGCCACACAATAAAAGATTGTTGGGCTAAAGGAGGTGGAGCAGAAGGTCAAGGTCCATCATTTAGACAGGCCAGTGAAAAGAAACATGATGAAACCCCTCAAGGGAAAATGTTTACTGAACCACAAGTCCGTCAGCTCATTGAGGGAATCGTGCGTCCGCAATAGGAATCAGCGGCCCCCTGTATTAGTAAGAAAAGAGACAATCGCCTTTTCGTTAATGCATTAATAGGGGGCCACCCATGTGATATGTTGGTCGACACAGGAGCTTCGATTTCAATAACAGATCTGAACCTACCTACAACCGATGAAACTATGGAAGTTGAAGGAGTTGGAGGAGCTATCACTAAATTTCGCAAAAGTATACAAGTTCCTTTGCAAATACATGAAGATGAAGTCTTATGGACATCTTTCTGGGTAGGGCCGAATTCACAAGGAAGCCTTATTGGCATGGACATTCTTCCATTGTTGAACATGATCATATTCACTGACAGTCGTCAAATCGCTACAACAGCTGGGATAATACCACATGAAGATCGCACATGTAATTTAACATCTGTTGGTACAGCAAAACCAATTATCAGAGATTGGGGAAAAGACGGTGTGTGGGGTCTTCTGTGCAGTTTATATCCAGATGTTTGGGCTAAACACAAATTGGATTGCGGTAAAGCCAACATTGACCCTGTCGTAATTGAGGGACTGATACATGCCCCTCATAAACAATACCCTATCCGACCTGAAGCAAGACAAGCCGTGGAAGAGATAGTGGCAGATTTGGAATCTGAAGGAATCTTCAGACAATCTTCATCAACCACTAATAGTCCTGTATGGCCTGTCAAGAAATCGGATAACTCATGGAGATTAACCATTGATTACACAAGACTCAACAGTGTAACACCAAAACCGCATCCTATTGTGGCCAATCCAGCCACCATTCTGAATGATATCCCAGGAAATGCAAGAATATTTACAGTACTAGATGTACTGTCGGCATTCTGGTCTATACCTATTGACGAGAGATCTCAAGAGAAATTGGCCTTCACAGTGGGGGCAAAACAGTTTGTCTGGAACCGACTACCACAAGGGCTAAATATATCTCCTGTAGTCTTCCATAGAACTTTGGATCAGTTCTTAACGGAGCGAAAAGCTGAAATTGAGAGTTCAGGAAGTGTTTGCATCCAATATGTTGATGACCTGTTGATTGCAAGCCCAGACGAAAAGAGTCATATATTTGCTCTGAATGTTGTCTTACAAGCCCTTAAGAAAGGAGGATTCAAAGTCAACCCCGACAAAGCACAGCTGGCTAAAACCAAGGTAATCTACTTGGGCCAAGAAATATCTGTCGAGGGAAGGAGAATGACAACAGAGCGTGTAGAGGCATTACGACAACTTCCAAAACCTTTAACAGTTACAGGAATACGGAAGGTGATGGGACTGTTCAACTACTGTCGCCAGTATATACCTGATTTTGCCAGCATCACTAGCCCTCTCATTGACTTGTACAAGGGAGGAAAGCCTGGAGTGGAAAAGATAAACTGGACGCCGGAAGCTGAGGAAGCATTTACTTCTATGAAAGAGAAACTGACATCAGCCCCAGCCTTGGGACTTCCTGATGGACGGTTGCAGTTTCATTTGTGGACCAGGGTGGGAGATGAGACGTATTCAGCAGTTCTGTGTCAAAAACCAGGTGATAGATACAGACCAGTTGGATATTTTTCCACAAAGATTCCTGTCACAATGATTGGTCAACCACGATGTATACAAGCTCTTGATGGTGCTACGTGGGCAGTGGACGCTGTTGAAAATCTGATAGGAGCACAAACTATCATACTGCACACTCCACACAGTATAGTGACACTGTTGAACAACACAAACATCAAAACCATAACTGACGCAAGAAGAGCAAAATGGGAAGCAACTTTGTTGAACAAGGATCTGAGAGTGGAAATCATCAGAGACACTTCTCTCAACCCTGCAACAATGATGTTGGAACCACATGAGGGAATACCACATGAGTGTGAAAAACAAGTAGAAGAAGATAGTTTTGGTCCAGTAAATCCAATCCCTCTTGAAAATCCAGACAAAGAGTTATGGGTCGATGGATCCAGTTATTATGTTGATGGAAAACGACATACTGGATGGGCTGTAGTGGAAGCTGATGGAACTGTTGTGAAGAAAGGAGCTCTTTCGGGGCAATTTTCAGCACAAGTAGCTGAGCTCATAGCACTTACGGAAGCTCTTGAACTATCGGAAGGAGATCGAGTTAACATCTACACAGATAGTCGTTATGCTTTTGGGGTGGTCCATGACTATTTGGCTCTGTGGAAAAGACGTGGACTTATCACTAGCAGTGGGAGCGAAATACAACATGCTTCCATAATTCGTCGTTTGATTGCAGCATGTCACTTACCCAGAGAAGCAGCCGTGATCAAAGTAAAATCACATCAATCTGACAAGTCCAAAGAAAGTCAAGGGAACACGGCAGCAGATGCAGCAGCTAGAGAAGCAGCTCTACTTCCTCTTACTCCTGTTACCTTGGTAAAGGAAAACAGCAAAGATAATCCTGAGTTCCATCTTCTGTCATATCAAATGGAGACAGATGAAGAGAAAGAACAATGGATAAAAGCGGGAGCAAAAGAAGATGATCAGGGTATTTGGAGAATTCCAACAGGACAAGTGGTGATGCCTATTGGAACAAGAAGAGAACTAATGCAGCTGTATCATGGAAAAGTGCATGCTGGAGCAAAAGCAATGAAAACTCAAATCAGCGAGACGTGGTGGTGGCCACGAATGATGAGAGACATTGATGATTACTGTAGGAGATGCTTAATTTGCATGAAAGCAAATGTGGGAAAATCTGTAAAGGTGCGAATGTCACATGCACCCAGACCAACAGGTCCATGGACACACCTCCAAATCGATTTCACAGGACCTTTATCACCCAGTGGAGGGTATCAATACATTCTAGTACTCATGGACAGATTTACTAGGTGGGTGGAAGCATTCCCTACGAGAACTTGCACTGCCGAAGCGGCAGCACGAGTAATGGTGGAAGAAGTTTTTCCTCGCTGGGGTCTTCCATATGAAATTGATTCTGATAATGGAACTCACTTCACTGGAAAACTGATGAAGGAAGCAATGAAATTGATGGGGATCAAACAGAAATTTCACATTCCCTATCGACCTCAAAGCTCAGGATTGGTAGAGAGAATGAACAGATCGTTAAAAACCGCTCTTACCAAAGCCATTCTGCAAACTGGCCAAGGTTGGCATAAGTTATTACCTGCTATTCTGTGGAACTTGAGAGCAACACCAAACAGAGTAACAGGACTAACTCCTTTTGAACTGATGACTGGAAGAGCAATGGTCCTACCTCCTGATGCTCCGCCTCCTGCCGGAACAGGAGGAGATGGTCCTACCTTTGTTCCAAGAGAAGTTAAGACGCTATCTCACAATGCTGGACAAAGCTACTAAAGACAATAATAAGAAAGTGAGAGAAGCTCAACAGCAATGGGATGAAAAACATACCACTACTGACATTCCACACATTCCCGAGTTAGGCAGTTTTGTTATGGTCAAACGCATTGCTAGGAAAGGTTTAGAGCCTAGATGGGAGGGACCATATGAGATACTCTTAACAACTGATACAAGTGTCTGCCTTAAAGGGAAGGGTGTAGGAACTGATAGATGGTATCATTGGTCACAAGTTAAACCTTGCTTAGTGAATGAACAAAATGATAATGACGGCTTATGGCCTGATATTGAGCACTGTTCATCCATTAGCTTTAAAGATTGGGAACAAAGAAGTGATGTTTAATTATTTCTCTGCTTCCATTTCAGGAATCAATTCCATTGACATTGATTAGAGATGGTTGCAAGTTATTCTCGATACCCAACGACAATGGTATGCTTATTCTTAATTTTACTTGGCATTTACCAAGAAAGCCAAGCTTTATGGACTCCCCGAGTTCAGGAGATCACTCGGAATGCAACTCTGAAAACTGGCCAACATTTTACTCTACCCTTTATTTCCAGATGGGGATTATGGGATTGGGTGCCACGTAATGATAAAGACCTTGCTAAATACCATGAGGGTATCTTTGGCGGATGTAACTTTCACCATCAGTGTTACAAAAGCAGAGTAATTTGGCCTGTGAAAGACGGGGGGTATGCTGGTAGTGCTCAAAGAAGAGAAATTTGTTCAAAAGAACAATGTGAAGTTATAGGGTTAGACCTTATAACATCTACTAATGTGGAAATCAATTTCATTTTGAATCGTACTCACATGCTTACAATATGGGACTCATTGGCCCAAGGTTGTATTTATCCCATAGTGTTGCCATGTGAAGGGTTTCTGAGGGATGCTTCCTCGGGGACAACAAGATTCAAGGGAAATTATATGCGAGTATGGCATTCAGAAGATGAGAATGAATATTGTGAGACTGAACTAGAAACTGGGGAAATTGGAAGGTGTTTCTATCTTTCTGCGGAAAGGACAAATAAAGCTAAAACATGCCCAAATACAACTATTGCACCAGCTCATGGTATTTTGTAGGCAAAAGAAACCAGAACCTTGATAAATGAAGCCCACATGGTGCGACAACGCATTAATTATAACTTGAAATCCCTTCTTAATGTATTTGATCAGTCTTATTGTGGAAATTTTACACAAATAAGGAGTTGGTTGGAAAAAGAAGTTAAATATTATACTTCTAAGGATCCTCTGAGTAGTAAAAGTCGTAAATCTCGAAGTATATGGGGAGACATAGCGGGGGTATTTGGTTCTGTCAATTCAATTAGTAATACTGCTCAAATTAATCAACTAAGCGAGTACACTCAGTGGGTGGGAACAATGAGTGGGAAAGGACTCACTAAGGCCCTTCAAGGTACTCTACATATTATAGCAGCGGGTCAGCATCTTAATAATGCTGCAAAGGAATTGGCAGATGCATTAACAGAATCGTCGGATTTTGAGACACATCGTGCGGCGTGTTTATTTTTAGCCCAGAATTTAAAGGATCAAATGGTAGAGGATATTCAAGTCATTCGAATGGGTCAAGTTCCTGAGCGAATAGTGGAATCTTTGTTATTGGTTTTTGGTAATCAACTTAATTTGACTTCTGCTAAACATGTCCCATTAGTTAAAATCACCATTAATGAAAATTCGTTGTCAGGTTCTGGAACATTACCTTTGACTATGATATGGCCTCAGTATGGGAAGCGCAATATTATGACAGTTAGGCGATTCCAATCAATGGGTGTTAGACAAGGAAATTCAGTAATTAGATTAGGAAGGAATGGATATTGGGCTGAAGGTGAACCACCAATGATTTCTACCATAGACTGTTGTGTTGAGGAACATGAGTGGGTAATTTGCTCATGCTCTACAATGTTTAGTCTATCTCTTAATGGTTCTGCAGTTTGGGAAGTAGTTCCTTTAGATCAAGCCACAGGTGCATGGCAGGTGTCAGAAGCACAGTGGTGCATATTACATGATGGAATAAGTGAAAATATGATATACGGAGGGAAGTTGTGTCCAATTTCTCCTGATCCATTTTGCCTTGAGATTCTCTATCCTTTTCACTTGGGTGAAATTCATGTTCCACATGTGCATTTGTTGCAGTTAGAGCCACAATGGTGGAATAATGATTTAGTAGAAGAAAGGAATTATGAACTCTTTGAGATGGTTAGAAGAGTTAAAAAGAGTGTTAAAGCAGCTCAAGAGGAGGGAATTCAAGCAATGGGTCATGTTATCGTAGCAAACGGGATAGCTAAATTGATGTCTGAGAGAAAATTGACGCAAATTCCAGGAACTCTTTCATGGTCGGAATGGATAGTTTTGACTATGGTAGGAGTTTTGGTGATTCTGTTAGTAATACAACTCATCATATGTGTTACTAGAAGGACGAGAACCAAACCTGTTAAATTGGTTATTACTAATCAAATGGATAGAACCAAGAATGGGACATACGGAGTGAAATAGGAGATTTTACACATTCTACACTACTTACAAAACACAACCTCACAAACAATGAACACTCGCTTACTGATTTTCAACCCCAAGGGATAGGATCCTTTAACATCAACGTTTATTTTGGTTGTTGTTTTGGTCGGGAACTTGAGGAGTTAAGTACTTAACGAGTCAAGGCACCGGCAGAAGAATTATTAGTTTTTCATTTTCTTAGATGATTGGGGTTCATTTTAAACGCTTGCACATAGACGTTATATGACACATAGTATGCGGGGACATAACATGGGTTGGAGTTCTTTGTTATTTGTTTTGTTTTGTTTTCTGTTTCTATTCTTCTGTCCTTTATGTCTATTTCTTGGTCTGCTATTTTTCCTCCTCACTATCACTTCAATAGGGTCGCAACCTGGGAATGATGGTGTGGAACTAACGGCCGTAGTTCCAGTGGAGGGAGATGAAGACTAAATTTCATCTTTGAATATAATTGCATTATTTTATATTATGTATCTGTATTATTATTCTTTATTACTATTCTTTATTAGTTTACTATTCTTTATTAGTTGTATTATCTTATGAAGTTTAAAATGCACAAGTTAGACTATAGATTGCATGGACACGTGTTTAAGGAACATATTTTGGACAAGGAGGATTGAGGATTGAGGATTTTGATTTCTGCTTAAAGGTATGTGTGCAATGCAATGTTCACTTAGCAGAGTTCCAATGATGATGATACTTCAAATGTGTACAGTTGGTATGCTCTTTGCGAGAAGAGGAATGTTTCAACTAATGCAAATGTACCATTTGTGTACCACTAATGTATTAATGTATATACAGAAGGATAGTGGATTGCACCATGTGTAAGAATTAGGTTTACATTCCATTTTTAAACATCAGCTATATGTTTTTGATACCTTAAAAGGAAGACAAAAGTTGCTCAGTTGTGTATTTAAACTCAATCTTACTGTACTGCAGCAGAGAAACATGGAAACGCATAGACCTGGTATGAATATAACATCTTCTCAGAGTTTCTCTCCTGACATATAAGAATAAAATTCTTCTTGGCAAGATAACTGGTGTCCGGTCCTGTGAATCTAATAATAAGGGGAAAAGACTAAATTCCAAGTCTACAACATACGAGAAACGAGAGTTACTTTACGTATGTTTAAAAAAAATTACACTTGTTATTAATCAGTCCTATGAGTTATGAGCTCAGTTTGTAGAAATAATACTTGCATTCAATTAGGAAGAGCTCACAGTAGCTTCTGGTGTCACACACACACACACACACACACACACACACACACACACACACACACACACACACACACACACACACCTACTGATTTCATTAAAAGGCAAGTGGGAAATGTTATGGATATGTTATTACGGTCATGTTTTTCATTGTTTTTAAGTACAATCCTTGTTGCCCATACAATAATAGGCTAGAGTAAAACATTTTACTTTTATCCATATTATATAAGATATTTTCATTGCATTTTTCAATGGGACAATGAAACACAGGTAGGACCTACTTCCAAAATCAGAGCTCTTAAATAGGCATACATAGCCTATATAAAACACCAAACTCCATGTCAGCATATTGTAGCCTATGGGGTCCGTGTACGTTTTGATAGTTTGTTTTCCAATTTGAAATGAAATAAGCAGAAACGAGAAAACGGCCCCTTTATTCGTTTTTTCAAAAATAATAGTCCTTTACTATGGCTACAGATTCTTAAACTGTACAGGGCAGGTCCGGGCTTTCTTCTGTGCAACTTTACGCGTTTCACAGAAATCTTTACATCAGAAATATTAATTATTAGTCTGCCACCAGCCTGTTTTATTTATACTGTTAGACCTTACCGGGTTTTTTTTACAGTAAAATACTGGCAACACTGTTGCCAGTAATTTACTGTTAATTGTGCAGTTCTTTACTGTAAAAATGCACTAAAACTAATTTCACTTGCAGAAACCGACTGCCTTAAATTGACCAACTGTCATTTAAATGTATTAACTAAAATGTTTAATGCATTAATAACGTGAGCAAAGTATTACTGTGAACTTCTTTCATTTGAAACCACAACAAAACTTTTGTAAATAAAGAAATTTCCACTGGACCAGCAACTACAGTCACCGCCTGTTAAATAAAGCAACATGCAGCAAATCATCAATGTTTGTAGATCTTCTCCTGGACTGAAGCACAGGCTCTACTCTTCTGCACAATGGTGACCCAAAAAATGTATTTTACAGTAAACTACTGGCAACAGTGTTGCCAGTATATACCTGTTTTATAACGTACAGTTTATTACTGTTAAAATACATTTTGTGGGTGTGTCTTTTTATCTTACACTGTTAACCCTTTCAACCCCACAGGAAAATCCACACTACAAAGAGTAAAGGTAACATTGAGACAGTGTTGCAGTGAGATAATTAAGTGAATATGTAAGTGATTGTTGAGCATTAGTGATGAACACCTGCTGTTAGTACAGAAAATAGAGAAACACAAGAACTACAACTGACTTCCAGTCATTACACATTATTACACTTATTATTAACCAGTATGACTTTATTTCTGTCATACAGTACATCTACAGAAGTTGTTATTGAGATGTTTAATTGAAAATGTTTGGTTTGAAGTTACCATTATAGAGATCAGTGCTTGCTTTAGTTAGGATGCTGATGCTAAAACATTAGTTTTTCTTTTGCTGCGTTGTTGCAAGTCACACTTGTGCACACACAAAGTTTATGACTTATTGCGGTTATAATGATTATTATGACAAAATCATCATATTGCCTGCTCATTCACTAAGGAATTCATCCTCAATTAAAAGTGTTACTTTAGCACCACTGTGAAACCACAACAATAAATTACAATGATTCATTTTTTTTAACACATCATGCATAACCTGAGAAACAGAGCTACACTGTCTTTTAGAAACACAGAGATATCACAATTTAGCAAATGAATCTCAACAACGGTGGCAATATATATTTTTTTACTCATGCAGCAGTGCATGCTGGGAGTTTTAAAATATCCTGGAACCCAGCATGCATTGCGACATGAAACTTTTGATTGTCACCACTGTTGAGATTCATGTGCTGATTGTTGATGTCTGTGTGTGTCTGAGTCAAGCATGAGTTTTTTAATGCACTACATGATTACAATATTCTTCAGAACACCTGATTACAGAAGTATTGATTTTATGTTGTAGATTTACAGATATATGCTAAAGATTTGACTTTTTCTTGCCACATCAAATGTGTTTTATAAACTCACTGTTACAGCAGTCAGAGAGAGATGAATGGTAAGAAGTCAAGGGACAAGAGACCAACTAAAGCAAATACTAATCTCCATCATGGTGACAACAAACTTTATTATTAACTAAATCTCTGTTAATTCTCAACAATAACTTTTGTACATGTGTGAAAGAAATAATCATGAACTGGTTTGTAAACTGTTTTCACACTCAGTGTTCCTGGAAGTCAATTGTAGTTTTTGTGTTTCTCTTTTTTCTGTTCTTGTTTCTCTGTCCTTCAGTGATTCTGCTTATCAGGTGTTCATCAGTTTCTCAATTCACTCACTTCTTTTCATTCACTCTGTCAAGGGGACTATATTAATGAACTAATGTAGGGAATAGTGAATGAGGGTATAGGGTGTGATTGGGAAAACAGCCTCTGAGTGTCGATTTTGAGCGCTGTTAATTTACAGTATATTCCTGTAGGCTAGTTTTGTTTTCTACGGTATATTACTGTTTAAATGGAAAATGGTATGATACTGTCAGAATTTGGCCTTTTTTTTACAGCAAGGGATAACAGTGTAGCTGTGTGTGGTGAAGCTGCGCTTGACAGCGCCGAGCGGGAGAGGCTCACTGACCAATGTTCAGATCAGCAGTCAGAACTTTTCTTTTAGACGCTCCGTTTTGACACGGGATGGTGATTGCAAATACTGTAATGCCAATCGGCTGAGGGTGGGTACCGATGATGGTGAAATACATTTTTACTGAAACTGTAATCATATCCGCGACCCGTGAGAATTGACAGGACGATATAGCGGAGGAAATTAAAGGCGCAAGAGAACTTCTGTTAACAAAAACATAAATAAAAAACTGTTTAATATAAGTGACTTTGTCTTTGTTTTATTGTTTTTGTTGTTTTTAGTCAAATAATTGTGAACCACAAACTGAGCCTTCGTTTTAAAGGGCAATTTTTCAAATATATTTTATTTATTTGTTATATTATGGGTATTTTATAATACAGCATAAATAAAAACAAGCACACCTAATATGTATGCCTATAGGCTAAACACCACAGTTTTTTGGTTTTGTTTGTGTGAACTTTTATCCCCAACCATATTTCTTCATGCATGGGCTCCACTCCAGGGGTCACGCTCAGCACCCCTACTTCCCATGGTACTAACAAACAGTATGCTGACCCAGTTTATATGTAAAATCTTTGGTAGGCTATATGTAATCTATATGTAATATCTAAAAACACTTTACAGTGTGATGGAAATAAACTTTTCTTAAAGTGTCTTGTATATCACCACAGATTTATTGGCACCCTTCTATCTGTGTTGTACACTGTTAACCCTTGCTGTAAAAAAAGGCCAAATTCGGACAATATCATACCATTTTCCATTAAAACAGTAATATACCGTAGAAAATAAAACTAGCCTACAGGAATATACTGTGAATTAACAGTGCTCAAAATTGACACTCAGAGGCTGTTTTCCCAATCACACCCTATACCCTCATTCACTATTCCCTACATTAGTTCACTAATATAGTCCCCTTGACAGAGTGAAGGAAAAGAAGAGAGTGAATTGAGAAACTGATGAACACTGATAAGCAGAATCACTGAAGGACAGAGAAACAAGAACAGAAAAAAGAGAAACACAGAAACTACAACTGACTTCCAGCTACACTGAGTGTGAAACCAGTTTACAAACCAGTTTACGATTATTTCTTTCATAAATGTACAAAAGTTCTTGTTGAGAATTAGCAGAGATTTAGTTAATAATAAAGTTTGTTGTCACCATGATGGAGATCAGTATTTGCTTTAGTTGGGCTCTTGTCCCTTGACTTCTAACCATTCATCTCTCTCTGACTGCTTTAACAGTGAGTTTATAAAACACATTTGTTATAGCAAGAAAAGGTCAAGAGGAAGATGATTAGTTGTTTTTGGCTTTTGTGATTATTTAACATTCATCCTGGACATGTCTGATCTTTCCTGTATATATTCTTTAAATTCATGGGTATTTCATATTTATCTGTGAATCTACAACATGAAATCAATATCTCTGTAATCATGTCTTCTGAACAATATTATAACCATAGAGTGCATTAAAACATTTTTAACTTCTGCTTGACACAGACACACACAGATACCAACAATCAGCATATGAATCTCAGCAATGGTGACAATCAAAAGTTTCATGTCGCATTGCATGCTGGGTTCCAGGATAATATAAAACTCCCAGCATGCACTGCTGCATGAATAATAAAAAAATATTGCCACCATTCTTGAGATTCATGTGCTAAATTGTGATATCTCTGTGTTTCTAAAAGACAGCATAGCTCTGTTTTTTTTTTTTTTATGCATGATGTGTTAAAAAAAAAGTCATTGTAATGTATTGCTGTGGTTTCACAGTGGTGATAATGTAACACTTTTGATTGAGGATTAAACTCTGAATGAGTAGGAATGAATTCCTTAGTGAATGAACAGGCTATATGATCATTTTATCACCATAATCAACATAACCACAATCATTCATAAACTGTGTGCGCACAAGTGTGATTTACAAAAACACAGCTCAAGCAGCAAAAGAAACACTAATGTTTTAGCATCAGCATCCCAACTAAAGCAAGCATTGATCTCTATAATAGTAACTTCAAACCAAACATTTTCAATTAAACATCTCAACAACAACTTCTGTAGATGTATGACAGAAATAAAGTCATAAAAATAAGTGTAATAATGTGTAATGGCTCGAAGTCAGTTGAAGTTCTTGTGTTTCTCTATTTTCTGTTCTAACAGCAGGTGTTCATCACTAATGCTCAACAATCACTTACATATTCTCTTAATTATCTCACTGCAACACTGCGTCAGTGTAACTTTTTACTCTTTGTAGTGTGGATTTTCCTGTGAGGTTGTAAGGGTTAACAGTGTAAGATAAAAAGACACACCCACAAAATGTATTTTAACAGTAATAAACTGTAAGTTATAAAACAGGTTTATACTGGCAACACTGTTGCCAGTAGTTTACTGTAAAATCTTGTTTTTTGGGTCACCATTGTGCAGAAGAGTAGAGCCTGTGCTTCAGTCCAGGAGAAGATCTAGAGACATTGATGATATGCTGCATGTTGCTTTATTTAAAAGGTGGTGACTGTGTAGTTGCTGGTCCAGAGGAAATCTCTTTATTTACCAAATTTTTTTGTGGTTTCAAATGATAAGTTCACAGTAGTTCAACAAGTTCAACAGTGTTCAACAAGTTCAACAGTGTTGCCAGTATTTTACTGTAAAAAACCCCGGTAAGGTCTAACAGTGTACTGTAGGCTATACTGTAATAGACTGTAATGATTAAATACAATTGTCCTGCAGAATGATGAGTTTTTTTGTAAGAAAAACATTGGAGCAAATGTCGAATTGTTTTTTGAAATTTAAATTATCAACGTAAGAGGCTTTAGGCTGTCTGATTAACTCTGTATGAACAAACACCCAGCTTTGCAGTATAGGTGGCACAGAAGCAGCATCTGACCCTGCATAGATTTACATGTAATAGATTACATGTAATTGCATAGCAATTTCATTCTAAGAGGCTATTAAATGTGAAGTGACAACATGAAACACTACTTTCAAAATATAAAAAAAACACCAGTAGTTGGTGGCAAGTCAGCCTGATAATGATTAAATACCAATTTTATCCCCATCAGATCACTCATTTTCTGATGCAGAAAAGTTAGTTCATGCATTTATGACCTCGAGACTAGATTACTGTAATGCTTTATTAGCTGGTTGTCCTGCATCCTCAATAAACAAGCTACAGTTAGTCCAAAATGCAGCCGCTAGAGTTCTTACTAGATCAAGAAAATATGTCCAAAATGCAGCCGCTAGAGTTCTTACAAGAAAATATAATCTATAACACCGATTTTAATATCACTACATTGGTATTAACTACCGTATTAACTACAAGGTATTGCTACTGACTTATAAAGCCCTAAACGGCTTAGCTCCAGTCTATTTAACGGATCTTCTATCGCCCTACAATCCATCGCGCTCTTTAAGATCACTAAATTCGAGGCTTTTGGTCATACCTAGGATAGGTCCACCAAAGAAGGGAGAGCATTTTCACATTTAGCTCCAAAACTCTGGAATAGTCTTCCTGATACTGTTCGTTGCTCAGACTCGCTCTCCCAGTTTAAAACTAGATTAAAAACGCATCTCTTCAGCCAGGCATTCATATAATACTTTTAATCTTACAGTTAAATCCAGTCTCCAGTTCATAAACGCCAGAGGAGAACTGGCCCCCGACTGAGCCTGGGTTCTCCCAAGGTTTTTTTTTTTTTTCTCCATAGGTCACCTGATGGAGTTTTTCGGTTCCTTGCCACTGTTGCCTTTGGCTTGCTCAGTTGGGGATATTTTGGGGATATTTAATTTTAATTTTATCAATCAATAAATTCCATTAGAAATAAACCTTGTTGTATTATTTTAATTTAATACTGTGAAGCTGCTTTGATACAATCTGTATTGTGAAAAGCGCTAAACAAATACACTTGACTTGACTTGACTTGACAATTTACATATATTACTTTATATATATATATATATACACACACACATATAAAGACAGGATCACTTACTGGTGGAACCCAAATGGAAGTTCAGTCCTGGCTGTATAATCAAACAATAAAAACGAGAAACAATGCATGCCATCAAGAACATTTATTGATTCCACAGGAACTTGATCCAGTTTCCCCCATTTTTACTAATAAATACTTTGTGTTAATTCAGAGAACATTCAAAGAAAAGTAAGGCAAACTATTAAGCATGAACTCAAACAGGATCAATTAAGATTTTCAAAGCATTTTGGACAATAGACAATTGTCTATTACAGTATACAGTACAACACAGATAGAAGGGTGCCAATAAATCTGTGGTGATATACAAGACACTTTAAGAAAAGTTTATTTCCATCACACTGTAAAGTGTTTTTAGATTACATATAGCCTACCAAACATTTTACATATAAACTGGGTCAGCATACTGTTAATTACAGTTAGTACCATGGGAAGTAGGGGTGCTGAGCGTGACCCCTGGAGTGGAGCCCATGAAGAAATATGGTTGGGGATAAAAGTTCACACAAACAAAACCAAAAAACGGTGGTGTTTAGCCTATAGGCATACATATTACGTGTGCTTGTTTTTATTTATGCTGTATTATAAAATACCCATAATATAACAAATAAATAAAATATATTTGGAAATTGCCCTTTAAAACAAAGGCTCAGTTTGTGGTTCACAATTATTTGACTAAAAACAACAAAAACAATAAAACAAAGACAAAGTCACATATTAAACAGTTTTTTATTTATGTTTTTGTTAACAGAAGTTCTCTTGCGCCTTTAATTGCCTCCGCTATCGTCCTGTCAATCATCTGTCTCATTCTCGCGGGTCGCGGATATGATTACAGTTTCAGTAAAAATGTATTTCACCATCATCGGTACCCACCCTCGGCCGATTGGCATTAAGGTATTTGCAATCACCATCCCGTGGCAAAACGGAGCGTCTAAAAGAAAAGTTCTGACTGCTGATCTGAACATTGGTCAGTGAGCCTCTCCCGCTCGGCGCTGTCAAGCGCAGCTTCACCACACACAGCTAAATAAAACAGGCTGGTGGCAGACTAATAATTAATATTTCTGATGAAAAGATTTCTGTGAAACGCGTAAAGTTGCACAGAAGAAAGCCCGGACCTGCCCTACAGTTTAAGAATCTGTAGCCATAGTAAAGGACTATTATTTTGTTGAACAGACCCTGACCTGAGCGACAACTGATGACGTCACATGCTCAGATTTGCTTGACCAATCGGCGGAAGGGGGCGTGTCAGGCCGCCCACCTGTGGAAAACGAATTTTGAAGTCATTTATTCGTTTTTTGCCTGTGAACTAAAAAATGAAAAATCAAGCCGAAATCTCGTTTTTTCGTTTTTTTGAAAAAAACGAATAAAGGGGCCGTTTTCTCGTTTCTGCTTATTTCATTTCAAATTGGAAAACAAACTATCAAAACGTACACGGACCGTGCAGCTTTGTTTTTTGTTTAAAATAAAAGAGCAGAAATGGCTATATTTTGTTTTCAAAATGTATTGTTGTCATCAAATCATAATAATAGAAAATTGGACGACATTTCCGATCGTTTTTTAATTTGTAATATTTATTTGTACGTTTATTGTATTTCATTTGACTGATCCTATCTGTACCCGAAAGTAAATTACACCGTCGTGCGAAGTCATAGATAGCCGATATGTCGGACATGTGACACGGTCAGACATGTATTTATCATTGAGTCCAGAGAAAATTTGGTTGCTAATGCGGGGCTAGCATGTGTTGTGGTGTCTCATGAATGGCTGTGTGCTGCCCTGAGTCAAACTTGTGTTAACCCCATCTCTTTATGATGTTCTGATGCAGAGACCTATCCCTGCCTCTGCTTAATAATTTTTATTTTTAAAAATTAAAATAAATTTATTAAATGATGTTTCTGCACAAGTTCAGCAGACAGTGAGGTTCGGGTTTGTTCCGATCAGAGCTCGTGAGCGGAGAGCTGAATATTCCGCTCCGCTCGCTCATTCCGCTCAGGGTCGCTAGCTCGCTCAACCCAGAATGGCCTGAGCCTGGTTCGAAAATATGTGGAATAAGAGCTGCCTCCGACTAATTTTTTTTTTTTCTAGACGACTAGTAGGCTAGTTGTTCATTTTAAGCCATTCGTGGACAATCGCCTCTTTTAATTAGCCTACTTAAATATGCTATAAATATGCAATTGGTTGATAAAACATTGATCAAAATTAAGATACAATTTATACAAAACGAAAATCTTTTAAAAAGAGTTTTCTACAAAAAAAAAAAAACTTAATGAAGTGGTCAAAATCATGTTTGACCAAAAACAGCGCCGTTGCTAGGAGGGCGCCAGCGCCTCTGCCTCGCGAGTGGATGATAGCCCTGAAGACGCCTAGCAATGATATACCTTTAGTGGTAGTATACCTTTAGTTAAGTTATACCTTAAGAGTCTTAGTAGCGCGCTAAGAGAACGCAGCCCAGGTATGATGCGTATGATGCGTAATGGAGATTCCAGAGCGCTCTTCTTTGGTCAGAACCATGGAGAGCGATCGCGGATAGGTCCGTCCTATGCACCGAAACTTTTAACTATGCAACAAAATATTTAAAGAGCATCAAGCTATTAAAATCTAGATTACGTATACGCACAGATAATATAACAGTAGGCTATATTAGTCTTTTTTTTATTATTAGGTTAAACAGTGATTGGATAATGTTTTTAATTTAAAGTTTTTAATTTAAGGCCCACCCAACAATTGGTCTGGCCCATCCAAAACTGGAATCCTGGCGAATTCAAAAGAACAAAAGTTTTTTTGACTGCTCACTCACTCTTGAGCGTCTGGCGCGAGTGATTTCAATGTTAAGTCAATGTAAGACGCGTTTACACGCGTCTAAATGTCCTGAATGAGGCGTTGAATGAGGCGTTTAGCGCGGAGCGGTAGACGCGAATGAGGCGAATTGACTAACACAGATTTATAATGCATCTGTCTTTTCTATCATTTCACTGTATCTCAGCATCGCGATGTAAAGTTAACGTTATTACTTTAACAGCAGCAGTAAAACTGTTTCTACTGTGATGGTTTAACTTTGCAATCAATCCGTGGTTCAGCAGAGGCCGATATGACAATAGATGACATTGCGGCTAATTTATCTGATCCTGTCCATTAGCTTTGATCCATGTACGGCTTTTCAGAATGTCACCAAGTACAAATATTTAGGCCTATGTAATATTTCAGCGCGAAAACTCTAGCTAGCTAGCTGGAAACAATGAAAAGGGTCCAGAGCAGCATCATCATATTTTACAGGACCGTCACAAAAAAAAAAAAAAAATGCAAATGAGAATGTTACTACAAGTACGATGGACGGCAACTCCCAACTTCAGCAGAACTCACAGTCCCAGTTTGACTCAAATGAACAAGGACCACAGTGTTGGGAAAGATAAGCTATTAGAGTAAAAATATTGCGTTAGGCTACTTCATGAGTTAATAAGAAAAAAGATTTTACAATTCCTGCAAATGCAGTGATGAAGTTCATGTTCTCATGATTTATTTTTATGAATAAATGTTTCAAAACACCCCCCCCCCCCCTCTGTTTTTTCTCAAATCGCACCCATATATATATATATATATATAAGTAGCGATAGTTCATTCTAAGTTTATTCAAGTGGAAGAATGTGACTAATAAACTAACTCAATGATAAATACATGTCTGACCGTGTCGGACATTAATAGGTTACATGTCCGACATATCGGCTATCTATGACTTCGCACGACGGTGTAATTTACTTCCGGGTACAGATAGGATCAGTCAAATGAAATACAATAAACGTACAAATAAATATTACAAATTAAAAAACGATCAGAAATGTCGTCCAATTTTCTGATACTATTATTTGATGACAACAATACATTTGGAAAACAAAATATAGCCATTTCTGCTTTTTTTCTTTTAAACAAAAAACAAGGCTGCACCCTTTTTTAAATTGCATCTTTCATTCCGAAATAGAATAATGAATGAACGAAAAAGTACACGGACCCTGCACCCTTTTTTAAATTTCATCTTTCATTCTGAAATAGAATAATGAATGAACGAAAAAGTACACGGACCGACCACGGACCTAATCGGCGGAAGGGGGCGTGTCAGGCCGCCCACATGTGGAAAACGAATTTTGAAGTCATTTATTCGTTTTTTGCCTGTGAACTAAAAAACGAAAAATCAAGCCGAAATCTAGTTTTTTCGGTTTTTTTGAAAAAACGAAAAAACGAATAAAGGGGCCGTTTTCTCGTTTCTGCTTATTTCATTTCAAATTGGAAAACAAACTATCAAAATTTTTTTTTTTTTTTTTTTATTAAATGCTTGTAGAAGATAACAGGAAAAAAGAAAAGAAAAAGAAAGAAAGAAAAAAAAAAGCACAAAAACATTAACAACAGTCATTGTCATTACATTACAACCATACTCCAGAGACCGTCAGTCCAGATTAAGTTCCTTCAGTCCAGATTAAGTGCCAAGTCCTTAAACACAGCCACTGTTCTTATAGCTTTTAAGTTTTTAGAGAACTCAATAGACTCAAAGTAAATTTTCATTTCATGTTTAAATCTCAAAAAAAGAGGATTACATTTAGAAAATTTACATTTGTGAATGTGAAATTTAGCTAACAGAAAAATAAGGTTTATAAAATAATTAGCACTTTCCTTATCACATTCATGAAAACCAAAAATTACATTTCTGTATGTTAATTCAAAGTCAGGATTCACATAACATTTGATAAAATCACAAATGTCACACCAAAATGTCACTGTGAAAGAGCAGTTCCAAAATAAATGTAAAGTAGTCTCAGGTTTCTCTGAACAGAAAGAACAGAGGGTATCAATGTCATTCTTAAGTCTTTTGAGAGAGCACTTATCTGGGTAAAACCTATGAATTAATTTAAAGGTAATTTCTCTCATTTTGTTAGTTATCAGGTATTTATGAGGTAATGTCCAAACTTTTTTCCATGGAATATCACTTACAAAACCATTCCAATAAGAAATTACATATGGCACAGAAACCAACTCCTCCTGAAACAAGACTCGAATTTTCTTATTGTTTTTGGATTTAGAAGAAGAAAGGCATTGTTTACCTACAAATGTCGTACACAGATCCACTGAGCGACAAAGTGATGAAAAAGAAAAACCTTTAAAAAGCATGATAACTCCTTGTGGCACTGCATCAGCCACGATGGCAAACTCTTTTGGAGTAACAGGAATTCCATGCTTTACCAAGAACTCAGAATAATTGCAAATTGAACCATATTGATTGAAAAGTTGAGATACAAAAATAATTCCATTACTAACCCAATTATCAAAGAAAAGAGATTTATGTTTATACAGTAGGTCCTTATTATTCCAAATTATATAAGAGTGAGGAGTAAAATTATGTTTAAAGATGAGGGACCAAGCTAATAACATTTGCCTATGAAAAAGGGATAATTTGACAGGGATTTTCATTATGCTATAATTACAGGTTAATAAGAATTTTAAACCTCCTAGTTTGGAAAAAATAACATTAGGGATCAAATTCCAGATGGATGCGGGCTTATTAATAAAGTTTTTTATCCAGTTTATTTTAAAGGTCTGGTTTAAAGTAGTAAAGTCTAGAAAGTTTAACCCCCCCTTCTCAATAGTGTTCATAAGTACAGATTTTCTGATAAAATGAGTTTTATTCTTCCAAACAAAGTTGAGCAGCATGGTATCAATTTTTTTAAGAATGGCGGTGTCAACACTCAAAGAAAGAGCAGCGTATGTTAAGCGTGACAAGCCCTCAGCTTTGGCTAGTAAAATTCTTCCCTTTAACGACAGATCTCGCTGCAGCCACATATAAAGTTTTTTCTGTGTACTCTCAATTAATGGATTAAAATTTACAGAGCATCTTTCTAGTTCATTTTTTGTTATAATAATACCTAAATATGATACCTGATCTCTAATTTGAATATTACAAATTTGTGACAGATTACACTCTTTGATGGACATGAGTTCACATTTTGAAAGGTTCAAGACTAAGCCTGATGCTTTGGAGAATTGCTGGATATATTCTAATGCTAACGGAACTTGACTAGCATCATGCAAAAAAAGTGTGGTATCATCAGCCAACTGACTGATGAGTATCTGTTTGTCAGCAATAGTGATACCACGAAGACCACTATTAGAAACATAAGATGCAAATATCTGGGAAACTAGTAAAAACAGATAAGGGGATATTGGACATCCTTGTCTAATACCACGTGACAAGTAAAATCTAGGAGAAGTACCGTATTTTAATTTGATTGAACTATTACAATTATAATAAAGGGTTCTTACAGCCTTACAAAAATACTCACCAAATCCGAACTTTTGTACCGACTTAAAAATAAAATGATGCTCTACTGAGTCGAAAGCTTTATAAAAATCCAGGAAAAGAATAAAACTATTATGTTCCACCAAGTTTTTATAATCAAATAAGTCTAAAACTAATCTAATGTTATTCATTATGTGTCGGTCTCTCATAAATCCAGACTGAGTCTCATCTATAACGCTATCCAAACAATCTTTAATTCTTTTAGCAAATATTATGGCAAAAATTTTATAATCGTTGTTAAGGAGTGTGATGGGCCGCCAATTGTCCAAATTGGTAAGATCTTTCTTTGGTTTAGGAATTAGTGTGATGATACCCTGCGTTAACGAGGTAGAGCTTCTTTATCAATACTCTCTTTAAAAACATTTGTTAAAAAAGGAGAAAGTTCATTAGCAAATAATTTGTACAGCTCAGCTGTGAGTCCATCACATCCTGGGGATTTATTGTTTTTCAAGCTCTTGATAGCACTTTGTACTTCTTCATGAGTTAAAATTCCATCACAACACATTCTATCACTTTCGGAAATAGCTTTAACATTATTAACTGAGTCCAGAAACAAAATCGATGTCTGCTCTGTACATTTTGAACTATACAGATTTTTATAAAAATTGGCACTAAAATTGGCTATATCCTTTGGATCTTTTATAATTTTGCCATCAACACATAATTTCTCAATTGTTGAAAGGGTAAAATTTCGTTTTTCAAGCTTAAAGAAATATGCCGAATTGAGTTCACCTTCACTGTTAGACCTTACCGGGGTTTTTTACAGTAAAATACTGGCAACACTGTTGCCAGTAATTTACTGTTAATTGTACAGTATGTTACTGTAAAAATGCACTAAAACTCGAGTTAACTAATTTCACTTGCAGAAACCGACTGTCTTAAATTAACCAACTGTCATTTAAAAGTATTAACTAAAATTTATAATGCATTAATAAAGTGAGAAAAGGATTACTGTGAACTTATTTCATTTGAAACCACAAAAAAATTTGGTAAATAAAGAGATTTCCTCTGGACCAGCAACTACACAGTCACCACCTTTTAAATAAAGCAACATGCAGCATATCATCAATGTCTCTAGATCTTCTCCTGGACTGAAGCACAGGCTCTACTCTTCTGCACAATGGTGACCCAAAAAACAAGATTTTACAGTAAACTACTGGCAACAGTGTTGCCAGTATAAACCTGTTTTATAACTTACAGTTTATTACTGTTAAAATACATTTTGTGGGTGTGTCTTTTTATCTTACACTGTTAACCCTTACAACCTCACAGGAAAATCCACACTACAAAGAGTAAAAAGTTACACTGACGCAGTGTTGCAGTGAGATAATTAAGAGAATATGTAAGTGATTGTTGAGCATTAGTGATGAACACCTGCTGTTAGAACAGAAAATAGAGAAACACAAGAACTTCAACTGATTTCGAGCCATTACACATTATTACACTTATTTTTATGACTTTATTTCTGTCATACATCTACAGAAGTTGTTGTTGAGATGTTTAATTGAAAATGTTTGGTTTGAAGTTACCATTATAGAGATCAATGCTTGCTTTAGTTGGGATGCTGATGCTAAAACATTAGTGTTTCTTTTGCTGCTTGAGCTGTGTTTTTGTAAATCACACTTGTGCGCACACAGTTTATGAATGATTGTGGTTATGTTGATTATGGTGATAAAATGATCATATAGCCTGTTCATTCACTAAGGAATTCATTCCTACTCATTCAGAGTTTAATCCTCAATCAAAAGTGTTACATTATCACCACTGTGAAACCACAGCAATACATTACAATGACTTTTTTTTTAACACATCATGCATAAAAAAAAAAAAACAGAGCTATGCTGTCTTTTAGAAACACAGAGATATCACAATTTAGCACATGAATCTCAAGAATGGTGGCAATATTTTTTTATTATTCATGCAGCAGTGCATGCTGGGAGTTTTATATTATCCTGGAACCCAGCATGCAATGCGACATGAAACTTTTGATTGTCACCATTGCTGAGATTCATATGCTGATTGTTGGTATCTGTGTGTGTCTGTGTCAAGCAGAAGTTAAAAATGTTTTAATGCACTCTATGGTTATAATATTGTTCAGAAGACATGATTACAGAGATATTGATTTCATGTTGTAGATTCACAGATAAATATGAAATACCCATGAATTTAAAGAATATATACAGGAAAGATCAGACATGTCCAGGATGAATGTTAAATAATCACAAAAGCCAAAAACAACTAATCATCTTCCTCTTGACCTTTTCTTGCTATAACAAATGTGTTTTATAAACTCACTGTTAAAGCAGTCAGAGAGAGATGAATGGTTAGAAGTCAAGGGACAAGAGCCCAACTAAAGCAAATACTGATCTCCATCATGGTGACAACAAACTTTATTATTAACTAAATCTCTGCTAATTCTCAACAAGAACTTTTGTACATGTATGAAAGAAATAATCGTAAACTGGTTTGTAAACTGGTTTCACACTCAGTGTAGCTGGAAGTCAGTTGTAGTTTCTGTGTTTCTCTTTTTTCTGTTCTTGTTTCTCTGTCCTTCAGTGATTCTGCTTATCAGTGTTCATCAGTTTCTCAATTCACTCTCTTCTTTTCCTTCACTCTGTCAAGGGGACTATATTAGTGAACTAATGTAGGGAATAGTGAATGAGGGTATAGGGTGTGATTGGGAAAACAGCCTCTGAGTGTCAATTTTGAGCACTGTTAATTCACAGTATATTCCTGTAGGCTAGTTTTATTTTCTACGGTATATTACTGTTTTAATGGAAAATGGTATGATATTGTCCGAATTTGGCCTTTTTTTACAGCAAGGGTTAACAGTGTTCTTCAAGCCATCTTTTCCTGGATCTTATATAAGCACCCCTAGCCTTCGATAAATATAAATCATCTAATTTAGTTTGCAGAGCTGCAATTTCAGATTTCTCCTCCAAAGACAGACAACTAAAGTTACAGGTTTGAGATAATTTCATGATCAGGCTGTCCTCAAGAACTCTTCTCTTTTTAGCTAAGACTGCTCCAATGTTTCTTAAGTAAACTCCAATTTCAAATTTTAGAAGCTCCCAATTGGTACAAAAAGAGTTTTGAATTGTGGCTGCTTTCCAATATTGAGCAATTAATTCTTTAATTTTATTATTTACATCTGGTAATTCTAAGAGTGAACTGTTCAGTTTCCACAAAGAGGCTTTGCTATGGCCTGGAGCATAGTCTGCCGCTAAAGGGGTATTAATATAGATAGTTTTATGGTCGGTCAAAGGGGTATATTGAATGCCAACATTTAAATCAAAATTGGACATACATTTTGAGCCAATAATCAATTCGAGATTGACTAGACCCACTTTTGTTGGCCCAGGTAAACTCTACATTGTTAGGGTATCTTTCTCTCCAAATGTCCACCAATTCAAACTTATTTATTAATCCTAACAATGCAGGGCTAAGACACGCAGTTCCCTTTGGCGGATATCTATCCAAATAATTATTTAAAGATACATTAAAGTCCCCTCCTAGTATGAAAAAAGCATTAGGGAATTTATTCGACCAATGTGTGAGTTTCTTATCTAACTTATCATAGAAACATTTATTATCCTGAGAAGTATTGTACCCATATATATTTCCCAGAATTATTGTTTGTTGGTTAAGTGAAATCACTAATAAATGAAAGTGGCCCAAACTATCTGAATCTGAACCTAATATATCCCCATTAAACGTATTTCTCAAAATGCTTACTCCAGCAGAGCGTTCAGTGCCATGTGAACTCCAAATATCATTACCCCACTGAGATTTCCACCATTTGTAATCATCTTTAGTAGAATGACACTCCTGAAGAAAACAAAAATCTGACTTGTGTTTTTTAGCAAACAAAAAAAGAGCTTTCCTTTTGACACTATCCCTGAGCCCTCTGGCATTAAAAGAAACTAATGACAATGACATAAAAAACGAACAATATGAAAGAGAAAATAAAACAAGCTAAGTAACTGAATGAACCACTTGTTCAACTAACTTTCCTCAAAAAGTGCAAACAACCACAAGAAAAAAACTGCACACCCGGTACTGGAGTATTCATATTTTAAGTTCAGAAAGAAAAAAAAGATAAAATATAAATTTCTGTTTTCAAGTTGTAACGTTTCAAAGCATAAAGTTATAAGAGAAAAAGAAAGTATTAAAAAGCCTTCAATAAAATAATATTTATCTGTGTATAAGGGAGATTGTAGCTATTGATAAAGTAGTCTATTGCTTAAACCATAAGAGAAAAGCATCAAATCCCCCTTCAAAAAAAAAAAAAAAAATCCTAAGCAGATCGCACGTTAATCATTGAAAGAAACGGTTGAATATGAATAAACGTTACTACTAAGTAGGTTTGTTGGCTAAATCTTTAGCAGACAGTCTTTTACCCTCGATGACAGCGAAGGGACCGTGAAAGCCAGCCCTCTTCCCTTCCCTCCTCGCCTTCTCTACTGTCGGCCACAGAAGAGTCCTTGCATCCTTATCTTTCTGCGAGAGATCCTCGAAGACCTTAATCTTCTTCTCCCTGAGCAAGTCGGAGGTTTTGGCGTCTTTCCAAACTTTGTCCCGCTGGGAACGCGATGAGAAAAGGACAATTATGCGACGGGAGGACTTTTGCGCAGCAGAACGAGGGCCCAGTCGATGAGCGATGTCAATTCCGAAATGCAGATCAGCAGCGATGCTTGGGGAAACCTGGCTAAAGAGGTCGATGATTATCCGCTTCACGTTCTCTCCTGAATTCTCCGGAATTCCAGCGACACGCAGATTCCACCTTCTCTTGTAAGCATCCAAATCATTACACTTATCACGAAGTTCGACGTTTTCTTTCTCCAGTTTTCCGATTTTCCTTTGCATTTCGTCAGATTTTTCATTCAAACACTTAACCTGTTCACCGTGGAATTCGAGAGAGCTGATTATCTGTTTAATAGAGTTCGAGTTCTCAATCACCGTCTTTTCAACTCCTTGAATTCGACGCAAAGTTTCTTCGTGCATGGCCTCCATTCTCTGCATGAATCTCATTAGCATAGTATCACTCACCACTGGACTATCAGAACTTGGCTTGCTTTTTTTTGGCAGGATTGGGTTCAGGTGTATCGGGTAAAGGCACGAAACCGTCAGACTGTCCAGCAACTGTCTCCATATCAGTGCTTAGAGTTCTCCTTACATAACTGTGCATAGCGAGACGAGTTTCTTCTTTCTCTTCCATATTCTCAAGTCCGTGCAGTAGTTGTAGCAAAAGCACGTGAGAGCACGTCGATAGCTATAGCTTGGAGAAAAAAAGTGCGTCTGCAAAGATTAACAAAAAAATTTACAAAGAAAAAAAAGACTGTTAAAGTGCGGCTATTCAAAATTATTTCTGAACATGACTATTTTAAAAGTAAAACCAGGATTTGAGCAAAAGTTTTTAAGAGCTACTGCAAAACCGTCTTGTCACGACGCCATCTTGGCCCCCCTTCAAACTATCAAAACGTACACAGACCAAATCTGAGCATGTGACGTCATCAGTTATCGTTCAGGTCTGTTCAACGAAATAAAAGTCCTCTACTATGGCTACAGGGTCCGTGTACTTTTTGGTCATTTCATTTCCTGTTTGGAATGAAATAATGAGAAATAAAAACCAGCTCGTTTATTCGTTTTTTAGTTAAGTTTAAAAAACGAAAAATGAGATTTTGGCTCGATTTTTCATTTTTCGTTCTAGTTTAAAAATCGGATTATGGGTTCGATATTTCATTTGCACACGTGGGCAGCGCCAAAACGCCCCTTTCATCTGATTGGCCAAAACGCTCCGCCTTCCGTAAGCTACGCGCTTTTCTTTCTGTCAGGCAGAATAAGAGTCCGTACGAGTGCGGCTCTGACAAATGCACTTTAATAAAATAATGTCTGAAACCACCACTCGTGAACTACGCACAATATTTGAAGCAGAAATATGTTGCTGGTTCACGTAATTTGTGCTGCTGCGACTTGCAAGTGTGACTCCATTAAATGTGAGCCATATGACAGATTATTTTAGCATCATGTATTTCCCATTGATAAATACAGTGCAAATAGTTTAAATATCTCTTTGGATAAAAGGGAAGTGGAAATAAAAATCAATAATAGGCTGAACTGTACCATGATAATATGTCTGTAATATTAGATGTCCGTAGATGACCTACCCATAACTGTTACATTAGAGTTAGGGGATTACACAGTTTGTACAGTATAAAAATCATTATGTCTAAAGTTACCATATAACATGAAAACTCAACAACCCAATGGGAATATATATTGTGTAAAACATCCAGAGGTGGACAGTAACAAAGTACATTTACTTGAGTACTGTACTTAAGTACACTTTTTGAGTATCACTTTACTGGATTTTACTGTACTTGAAACGGATTTTCATTTTCAACATTGGGTTTGATCTTCTGAATCTGAATTTTGTCATTGTTTTGGTGCACACTAGCTTATAGATAACAGTAATGCTAACATATTCATACTAAAAGCCCAAAAACATTAAATCACACTACTGGAACTGTGTTCTAGAAATAAACTTGATATTGATATGAGGGTAGAAAGGCAGGCATAGATTCAGAGGCAAGGTTCTGTAAGTATTAGACACAACAATGCAACAATAATAAAACAATGCAGTGACATTTACTTTTAATAATTAGTACTTTTAAAAACGAGTAGGCTACTTCTGTACTTTTACTTAAGTAAAAATCAGTCTTTACAACTTTTACTTGTAACGGAGTAATATTTGACCAGTAGTATCTGTACTTTCACTCAAGTAAGGAAGTTGTGTAGCCTTTGTCTTTGTCCACCTCTGAAAACATCTGTTCATAATCTGTGATTACACAATTCCAATAGCCTACGGACAGCACCGGGAGGCGTCTGGAATAACTCTGCACTGATCAATCCGCATTTTTAAGCAGCTAATTTTACAATAGGCTCATATTCAAAATGTCCTTCTCATATAACGGCAACGACTGCACAAATGAACTTCCTTTGTGAAAAATAGCAGACCACCGTTTTAAATAGATAGATAGATAGATAGATAGATAGATAGATAGATAGACAGATAGACAGATAGACAGACAGATAGATAGACAGATAGATAGATAGATAGATAGATAGATAGATAGATAGATAGATAGATAGATAGATAGATAGATAGATAGATAGATAGATAGATAGATAGATAGATGTGCCTTTATGCGCTCGTCTTCACAAAAACTACATGCAGGGTTTTAAACATCTCGTGTGGACAAAATATTGTTTGTTTTGCAAAGCCATGGCAAAAAGCAGAATAACTTGTAGGCTATAGCCTATACTTGAAAGGAAAACATATTTGCCGAGTAAAAACAGAGTTTGTGTTGTTGAATCATATATTTTTTTCTAGTAGCTACATCTTAAAATATAGAGCTCATGACAAATAAAGTTCCAGATGGACAAACATTAAATGCAAAAACCAGTGTGAATAACAGTATCTTAAAATAGAGAGTGGATATGGCCTATTTATGAATGAAATAAATTGTCATTTAAACTGATGCAAACAGGGAAAGAGAGTAGAATACACCTATTATCCTGTCGCCCCCTCTAGTGGACAGCATTAAGTAGTACGGCCTTCATTGCTCAGATAACGCAAGTCAATGGATTTTTTGGGAAAGTAAGTCTGAACAGTGAGAAAAGATATAAGCGAGTCAGACCAGTCTGAAGGTCTGAGCTGAGTTTGGTGAAGCATTAAAGTTCTAGGCGGAGTCAATTTCTCATATTAATAATAATAATAATAATAATGTTCAAATATGATGGCTTTCTTAAGCCAACATAATAAAGAAAACTCAGAGAAACATCGACCAATTCAGTATGTAATAAAATTTTATTAGTTTTATAATAAAACTAATAACATTTTAAAGGTATGCCGTGCTCTTCAACTTGCATGATTTTAATGAATCCCAAACCTGGTAATTTTGTCAGTATTAGGCTAATGTACGTGATTCTAGCTTCTCTCTTTTCTGTCTTTCTTTTCATGTGAACTGAGTAGGCTACACATGCTTACATTCATAAATATAAACTTTATTTCTATTAAATTTTCTAAATTATTTATAGCATATGTCACACACGCCTACCTGCCTTTTGATGTAAATAAAAGACGAGAGTGGTAGCTTAAATGTTACGGACATATTATCATGGGACCGTTCAGCCTATTATTGATTTTTATTTAGGCTACACTTTTATTCAAAGAGACGGAACTATTTGCACTGTATTTATCAATGGGAAATACATGATGCTAAAATAATCTGTCATATGGCTCACATTATTGGGGTCGCTTGCAAGTCGCAGCAGCACAAATTACGTGAACCAGCAACATATTTCTGCTTCAAATATTGTGCGTAGTTCACAGTGAGTGGTGGTTTCAGACATTATTTTATTAAAGTGCATTTGTAAGAGCCGCACTCGTACTGACTCTTATTCTGCCTGACAGAAAGAAAAGCGTGTAGCTTACGGAAGGCGGAGCGTTTTGGCCAATCAGATGAAAGGGGCGTTTCGGCGCTGCCCACGTGTGCAAATGAAATATCGAACCCATAATCCGATTTTTAAACCACAAACGAAAAATGAAAAATCGAGCCAAAATCTCATTTTTCGTTTTTTAAACTTAGCTAAAAAACGAATAAACGAGCTGGTTTTTATTTCTCATTATTTCATTCCAAACAGGAAATAAAATGACCAAAAAGTACACGGACCCTACAGATTCTTAAACTGTACAGGGCAGGTCCTATTGGGCTTTCTTCTGTGCAACTTTACACGTTTCACAGAAATCTTTACTTCAGAGTGATCACGGGTGAATCTGACTGCAGTAGATGTGAAAGATATTAATAAAAGTGATGTTATTTCAGCCAGCGCACATACCTGTATTTTCTTCCTGTTTTCGGTCGAAGTCCATAGTAATCGATTGTCGAGTTCACGCGCGTGATCATAGGTAACTAAACCTATGCGTGTGAACTCGACAATCGATTACTGTGGCCTTAGACCGAAAACAGGATGTAAATACAGGTATGTGTGCTGGCTGAAAGAACATAATTTTTATTAATATCTTTCACATCTACTGCAGTCAGATTCACCCGTGATCACTCTGAAGGAATCACTCACATGGCTGGGCACTTGTAATGACACATCAAGAATGTTAAGAGGCTAAAAGCAGGTTTAAAACTTGCCCCATTGAAGTCAACAGGGTGCAAATTTTAAAAAGAGGATAACATGTGTAGGCAGCACCGATTTTTGTCGTTGTTCTCTGTATTGACAGCACTCCAAATTTACAAAAAAATTAGCTCAATGTTAAAATTGACCGGAGTTCTCCTTTAAATCTGTGTAATGAAGCTGCGCTTGACAGCGCCGAGTGGGAGAGGCTCACTGACCAATGTTCAGTCAGCAGTCAGAACTTTTCTTTTAGAACTTTTTCCTACAGAGTGTAACAGATGTGCAAGAATCATGATTCTGTTTTTCCCTGCACACAAAACTCCAGAAGCCTTGTCATTATAAATTTTGGCCAAACTTTTAACGTTTGACCTGTAAATGTAACTCATAGCCCTAGAGCCGCTAGGTCTGCGCTGTGTGGCAACTTTTACAGCTCTTCCGACACTTAATGGCATCTCAGAGACATCCCAGAACCTGAAACCAACATTCTTCTTCCCCTGTTGGGAGCTGCAAAGAGACCCACAGAGAAATAACAAAACTTTCTCCTGCTACGTGACATCACACACACACAAACGTTTCTTTACACTCATCATGTAAGTCATTACTAAGATGTATTTGATAGGTTTGTGCGTTGCATAACTGGTTAGCCATGTTATGTGATGGTTATGATTTTCTGATTTGTAACTTGGAAGTGTTTCTTCTAAGTAAATGTCTCAAATAGAGTCAGGGTCTGGTAACCTAACCCCCCCTGCTCTCTCTCTATGTGACATTCCAGACTGAGAAGTTACATCACACACATACATACACAAAGAGACCAACCTTTGTGTGTAACTTAGGATAAGAAATATCGTTTTAAATATATTAAATATTTTAAATATATAATTCCATTATGCATGTGTGGTTAGTTTGCTTTATAATAGAGGTGTGGTTTGCTAGTGTATAGTTTTGAATTCTAAATGTTCACTGAAAGAAGGTTCCTCAATAGTGTCTTGTAACCCGACCTCGACAAGGTCATAAACTTTATGACTCCAAAGCTGCAGCTCATCCAGCTCCTCTGCAAGCCAACATTCCAACACATTAACACACACACACACACACACACACACACACACACACACACACACACACACACACACACACACACAACACACACACACACACACACACACACACACACACACACACAAAACACACACACACACACACACACACACACACACACACACACACACACACACACACACACACACACACACACAAACAGGCGCACATATCTTTGTGGGGACTCTCCATAGACGTAATGGTTTTTATACAGTACAAACTGTATATTCTGTCCCCTTACACTAACCCTACCCCTAAACCTATCCATCACAGGAAACATTCTGCATTTTTACATTTTCAAAAAAATATCATTTAGTATGTTTATTAACCCATTTCCCTCATGGGGACCGCTGGCTGGTCCCCACAATGGAGGTGATCTCAGGTTTCACTATCCTTGTGGGGCCATTTGGTTCCCACAATGTAATATAAACAAACACACACACACACACACACACACACACACACACACACACACACACACACACACACACACATACTAACCCAATGGATGAATTGCAAAAAGCAAGTGCATATTTACTATCTGGATGGCAGGCTACACGAATAAACAAGGTATGCAAAGTGGTGCAATGGATCGCTGGGTCCTACCACCTTGGTGAAAACTTGCTGGGACCCGAGGGGTATATATGCCTCCAGCAAAGGCTTCAGCAGATACCATTGGGGATACAGGCTTTGACCCCATAGGTGATATCTTTTCCCTTCAAGGTTTAGTCATAGAACATCAATGGAACAGAACAATACCTCCACACAGAGCAAACTTGAACTAATATAAACTTTTTCTTACAATTAATTTTCACACTTTACAGTTTTTTACAATCACTTTGCTACTATTTTCAGAACCTTGATGTCATTTTTCACAACTCTAGACACAAAACTCACAACCAATGATCAAAATGCACATTTTTCAAAACTCTAACCCTTTTCTCAATTGCTTGGATACAATACACATAAAACTTAGATCATTTGTTCATTCAACAAAAATCACCTGTTCAATATGACACAACTTAACATCAAAGTACTGCTATTTCAAAAGGCAATTCACACATTACATTTCAAATGAGTGTCTATTCATTTCCTTACATTGATCTAACTATCAATTGATACAACTGCTCAAAATGATAAGTTACTGTTGCATTACTCTTAATGCATAGTTGTATGGAAACAGACAAACAATCTTCCATGTTTACAGTAAATCATGAAAGTTTCAAGATAACGATCCATGGATATTGTAGTCTAATTGGTCCTTGCTCCACGCTAATTGAGCATGAACCAATTAGACTACAATATCCATGGATGTAGCCTACTGTAATATTTGTATCATAATGCTTCATCAGTCTATGGTCCCAAATACTGTACCACCTTTTCAGACTATTTACAGTATTGACAGCACTGCACTGTATAGATAATCACTCTTTTGTTTCTTACAGTACAAGCAAGCAAGTTGAGGGACACTGCATTTGATGTTTTACAGTACTGTCTTTTCTTTTCTATTTCATAGCTAATTATTTTTGCTTTGATCCAAATAAACCTATGTTGTGATTGTACTGTAGTGTTTTGCATCAATATATTACAAACTTTGTTCAGTGATTCCACTGTGTCTGTAGTATTCTCTCTACTACTGCAGTACTTTTACAGAGATGTATTTACTGTACATGTAGTGCCATAATGAAACCTGTATCACCTATTTTGTTCTACAATATTTAATGATTGTACGAACAATGACACAGTGAAACTATCGGTTGCTTGTGTGTGTGTGATCTATAGTTATGTTTCAATGGTATTTCACAGTAAATTTGTTTTTTGAACCAATGATTGTGCAAGTGCAAGATGTCTTTAAAGATGTGAATGCACAATGCAGTGTTTTGAACATTAGACAGCCTGTGTTACAAGTGATAACCGTTTTGAGTTTTGTGTCTAGAGTTTTGAAAAATGAGATCAAGGTTCTGAAAATAGTAGCAAAGTGATTGTAAAAAACTGTAATCATATAGTGAAGAGTGGTGTTGTAAATACCTAAAGAGTTACATATGCCAAGTAAGAAACAGTATAAGTGGCTACATGTGGTGTGATAGAACTTCAAGGCCCTAGGCATAGTTGTCTATAAAAATCTCGTACAGCAATCATGAGAACAGCAACATGAAAACAAATAAGAAGAACCCGTCAAAGTCTAGAACTCTTGATTAGTTTGATTCCATAATAACCCAATGGATGAATTGCAAAGCAAGTGCATATTTATTATCTGGAGGGCAGGCTACACGAATAAACAAGGTATGCAAAGTGGTGCAATGGATCGCTGGTTTCTACAGCCTTGGTGAAAACTTGCTGGGACCCGAGGGGTATATATGTCTCTTGCAAAGGCTTCAGCAGATACCATTGGGGAACAGGCTTTGACCCCATAGGTGATATCTTTTCCCTTCAAGGTTTAGTCATAGAACATCACTGGAACAGAACAATACATCCACACAAAGCAAACTTGAACTAATATAAACTTTTTCTTACAATTAATTTTCACACTTTAATCGTTGTAAATACCTAAAAAGTAACATATGCCAAGTAAGAAAACATATAAGTGGCTACATGTGGTGTGATAGAACTTCAAGGCCCTAGGCATAGTTGTCTATAAAAATCTCATACAGCAATCATGAGAACAGCAACATGAAAACAAATAAGAAGAACCCGTCAAAGTCTAGAACTCTTGATTAGTTTGATTCCATAATAACCCAATGGATGAATTGCAAAAAGCAAGTGCATATTTATTATCTGGAGGGCAGGCTACACGAATAAACAAGGTATGCAAAGGGGCAAAATGGATCGCTGGGTCCTACCACCTTGGTGAAAACTTGCTGGGACCCGAGGGGTATATATGTCTCTTGCAAAGGGTTTCAGTCGATACCATTGGGGAACAGGCTTTGACCCCATAGGTAATATCTTTTCCCTTCAAGGTTTAGTAATAGAACATCACTGGAACAGAACAATACATCCACACAGAGCAAACCTGAACTAATATAAACATCTTCTTACGATTAATTTTCACACTTTTATCATATAGTGACCAGTGGTGTTGTAAATACCTACAGAGTTACATATGCCAAGTAAGAAAACATATAAGTGGCTACATGTTGTGTGATAGAACTTCAAGACCCTAGGCATAGTTGTCTATAAAAATCTCATACAGCAATCATGAGAACAGCAACATGAAAGCAAATAAGAAGAACCCATCAAAGTCTAGAACTCTTGATTAGTTTGATTCCATAATAACCCAATGGATAAATTGCAAAGCAAGTGCATATTTATTATCTGGAGGGCAGGCTACAGGAATAAACAAGGTATGCAAAGGGGCAAGATGGATCGCTGGGTCCTACCACCTTGGTGAAAACTAGCTGGGACCCGATATGTCTCTTGCAAAGGCTTCAGCAGATTCCATTGGGGAACAGGCTTTGACACCATAGGTGATATATTTTCCCTGCAAAGTTTAGTCATAAAACATCACTGGAACAGAACAATACATCCACACAGAGCAAACTTGAACTAATATAAACTTTTTCTTACAATTAATTTTCACACTTTAATCGTTGTAAATACCTAAAGAGTTACATATGCCAAGTAAGAAAACATATAAGTGGCTACATGTGGTGTGATAGAACTTCTAGGCCCTAGGCATAGTTGTCTATAAAAATCTCATACAGCAATCATGAGAACAGCAACATGAAAACAAATAAGAAGAACCCGTCAAAGTGTAGAACTCTTGATTAGTTTGATTCCATAATAACCCAATGGATGAATTGCAAAGCAAGTGCATATTTATTATCTGGAGGGCAGGCTACACGAATAAACAAGGTATGCAAAGGGGCAAAATGGATCGCTGGGTCCTACCACCTTGGTGAAAACTTGCTGGGACCCGAGGGGTATATATGTCTCTTGCAAAGGCTTCAGCAGATACCATTGGGGAACAGGCTTTGACCCCATAGGTGATATCTTTTCCCTTCTAGGTTTAGTCATAGAACATCACTGGAACGGAACATTACATCCACACAGATCAAACTTGAACTAATATAAACTTTTTCTTACAATTAAATTTCACAATTTAATCATATAGTGAACAGTTGTGTTGTAAATACCTAAAGAGTTACATATGCCAAGTAAGAAAACATATAAGTGGCTACATGTGGTGTGATAGAACTTCAAGACCCTAGGCATGGTTGTCTATAAAAATCTCATACAGCAATCATGTGAAAAGCAACATGAAAGAAAATAAGAAGAACCCGTCAAAGTCTAGAACTCTTGATTAGTTTGATTCCATAATAACCCAATGGATGAATTGCAAAGCAAGTGCATATTTATTATCTGGAGGGCAGGCTACACGAATAAACAAGGTATGCAAAGGGGCAAAATGGATCGCTGGGTCCTACCACCTTGGTGAAAACTTGCTGGGACCCGAGGGGTATATATGCCTCCAGCAAAGGCTTCTGTAAATACCATTGGGGAACAGGCTTTAACCCCATAGATGATATATTTTCCCTTCAATTTTAGTCATAGAACATCACTGGAACAGAACAATACATCCACACAGAGCAAACTTGAACTAATATAAACTTTTTCTTACAATTAATTTTCACACTTTTATCATATAGTGACCAGTGGTGTTGTAAATACTTACAGAGTTACATATGCCAAGTAAGAAAACATATAAGTGGCTACATGTTGTGTGATAGAACTTCAAGACCCTAGGCATAGTTGTCTATAAAAATCTCATACAGCAATCATGTGAAAAGCAACATGAAATTAAATAAGAAGAACAAGTCAAAGTCTAGAACTCTTGATTAGTTTGATTCCAGAATAACCCAATGGATGAATTGCAAAAAGCAAGTGCATATTTACTATCTGGATGGCAGGGTACATGAATAAACAAGGTATGCAAAGTAGTGCAATGGATCGCTGGGTCCTACCACCTTGGTGAAAACTTGCTGGGACCCGAGGGGTATATATGCCTCCAGCAAAGGCTTCTGCAGATACCATTGGGGAACAGGCTTTGACCCCATAGGTGATATCTTTTCCCTTCAAGGTTTAGTAATAGAACATCACTGGAACAGAACAATACATCCACACAGAGCAAACTTGAACTAATATAAACTTCTTCTTACGATTAATTTTCACACGTTTATCATATAGTGACCAGTGGTGTTGTAAATACTTACAGAGTTACATATGCCAAGTAAGAAAACATATAAGTGGCTACATGTTGTGTGATAGAACTTCAAGACCCTAGGCATAGTTGTCTATAAAAATCTCATACAGCAATCATGTGAAAAGCAACATGAAAGAAAATAAGAAGAACCCGTCAAAGTCTAGAACTCTTGATTAGTTTGATTCCATAATAACCCAATGGATGAATTGCAAAAAGCAAGTGCATATTTACTATCTGGATGGCAGGGTACACGAATAAACAAGGTATGCAAAGTGGTGCAATGGATCGCTGGGTCCTACCACCTTGGTGAAAACTTGCTGGGACCCAAGGGGTATATATGCCTCCAGCAAAGGCTTCTGCAGATACCATTGGGGAACAGGCTTTGACCCCATAGGTGATATCTTTTCCCTTCAAGGTTTAGTCATAGAACATCACTGGAACAGAACAATACATCCACACAGAGCAAATTTGAACTAATGAACTAATAGAACTTCTAGGCCCTAGGCATAGTTGTCTATAAAAATCTCATACAGCAATCATGAGAACAGCAACATGAAAACAAATAAGAAGAATCCGTGATATCTTTTCCCTTCAAGGTTTAGTAATAGAACATCACTGGAACAGAACAATACATCCACACAGAGCAAACTTGAACTAATATAAACTTTTTCTTACAATTAAATTTCACACTTTAATCATATAGTGAACAGTGGTGTTGTAAATACATAAAGAGTTACATATGCCAAGTAAGAAAACATATAAGTGGCTACATGTGGTGTGATAGAACTTCTAGGCCCTAGGCATAGTTGTCTATAAAAATCTCATACAGCAATCATGAGAACAGCAACATGAAAGCAAATAAGAAGAACCCGTCAAAGTCTAGAACTCTTGATTAGTTTGATTCCATAATAACCCAATGGATGAATTGCAAAGCAAGTGCATATTTATTATCTGGAGGGCAGGCTACACGAATAAACAAGGTATGCAAAGGGGCAAAATGGATCGCTGGGTCCTACCACCTTGGTGAAAACTTGCTGGGAGCCGAGGGGTATATATGTCTCTTGCAAAGGTTTCAGCAGATACTATTGGGGAACAGGCTTTGACCCCATAGGTGATATCTTTTCCCTTCAAGGTTTAGTCATAGAACATCACTGGAACAGAACAATACATCCACACAGAGCAAACTTGAACTAATATAAACTTCTTCTTACGATTAATTTTCACACTTTTATCATATAGTGACCAGTGGTGTTTTAAATACTTACAGAGTTACATATGCCAAGTAAGAAAACATATAAGTGGCTACATGTTGTGTGATAGAACTTCAAAACCCAAGGCATAGTTGTCTATAAAAATCTCATACAGCAATCATGTGAAAAGCAACATGAAAGCAAATAAGAAGAACCCGTCAAAGTCTAGAACTCTTGATTAGTTTGATTCCATAATAACCCAATGGATGAATTGCAAAAAGCAAGTGCATATTTACTATCTGGATGGCAGGCTACACGAATAAACAAGGTATGCAAAGGGGCAAAATAGATCGCTGGGTCCTACCACCTTGGTGAAAACTTGCTGGGACCCAAGGGGTATATATGTCTCTTGCAAAGGCTTCAGCAGATACCATTGGGGAACAGGCTTTGACCCCATAGGTGATATCTTTTCCCTTCAAGGTTTAGTCATAGAACATCACTGGAACAGAACAATACATCCACCTAGAGCAAACTTGAACTAATATAACCTCTTCTTACGATTCATTTTCACACTTTTATCATATAGTGACCAGTGGTGTTGTAAATACCTACAGAGTTACATATACCCAGTAAGAAAACATATAAGTGGCTACATGTTGTGTGATAGAACTTCAAGACCCTAGGCATAGTTGTCTATAAAAATCTCATACAGCAATCATGTGAAAAGCAACATGAAAGAAAATAAGAAGAACCCGTCAAAGTCTAGAACTCTTGATTAGTTTGATTCCATAATAACCCAATGGATGAATTGCAAAGCAAGTGCATATTTATTATCTGGAGGACAGGCTACACGAATAAACAAGGTATGCAAAGGGGCAAAATGGATCGCTGGGTCCTACCACCTTGGTGAAAACTTGCTGGGACCCGAGGGGTATATATGTCTCTTGCAAAGGCTTCAGCGGATACCATTGGGGAAAAGGCTTTGACCCCATAGGTGATATCTTTTCCCTTCAAGGTTTAGTCATAGAACATCACTGGAACAGAACAATACATCCACACAGAGCAAACTTGAACTAATGAACTAATAGGACTTCTAGGCCCTAGGCATAGTTGTCTATAAAAATCTCATACAGCAATCATGAGAACAGCAACATGAAAACAAATAAGAAGAACCCGTCAAAGTCTAGAACTCTTAATTAGTTTGATTCCATAATAACCCAATGGATGAATTGCAAAGCAAGTGCATATTTATTATCTAGAGGGCAGGCTACACGAATAAACAAGGTATGCAAAGGGGCAAAATGGATCGCTGGGTCCTACCACCTTGGTGAAAACTTGCTGGGACCCGAGGGGTATATATGTCTCTTGCAAAGGCTTCAGCTGATACCATTGGGGAACAGGCTTTGACCCCATAGGTGATATCTTTTCACTTCAAGGTTTAGACATAGAACATCACTGGAACAGAACAATACATCCACACAGAGCAAACTTGAACTAATATAAACTTTTTCTTACAATTAAATTCCACACTTTAATCATATAGTGAACAGTGGTGTTGTAAATACCAAAAGAGTTACATATGCCATGTAAGAAAACATATAAGTGGCTACATGTGGTGTGATAGAACTTCTAGGCCCTAGGCATAGTTGTCTATAAAAATCTCATACAGCAATCATGAGAACAGCAACATGAAAGCAAATAAGAAGAACCCGTCAAAGTCTAGAACTCTTGATTAGTTTGATTCCATAATAACCCAATGGATGAATTGCAAAGCAAGTGCATATTTATTATCTGGAGGGCAGGCTACACGAATAAACAAGGTATGCAAAGGGGCAAAATGGATCGCTGGGTCCTACCACCTTGGTGAAAACTTGCTGGGAGCCGAGGGGTATATATGTCTCTTGCAAAGGTTTCAGCAGATACTATTGGGGAACAGGCTTTGACCCCATAGGTGATATCTTTTCCCTTCAAGGTTTAGTCATAGAACATCACTGGAACAGAACAATACATCCACACAGAGCAAACTTGAACTAATATAAACTTCTTCTTACGATTAATTTTCACACTTTTATCATATAGTGACCAGTGGTGTTGTAAATACTTACAGAGTTACATATGCCAAGTAAGAAAACATATAAGTGGCTACATGTTGTGTGATAGAACTTCAAAACCCAAGGCATAGTTGTCTATAAAAATCTCATACAGCAATCATGTGAAAAGCAACATGAAAGCAAATAAGAAGAACCCGTCAAAGTCTAGAACTCTTGATTAGTTTGATTCCATAATAACCCAATGGATGAATTGCAAAAAGCAAGTGCATATTTACTATCTGGATGGCAGGCTACACGAATAAACAAGGTATGCAAAGGGGCAAAATAGATCGCTGGGTCCTACCACCTTGGTGAAAACTTGCTGGGACCCAAGGGGTATATATGTCTCTTGCAAAGGCTTCAGCAGATACCATTGGGGAACAGGCTTTGACCCCATAGGTGATATCTTTTCCCTTCAAGGTTTAGTCATAGAACATCACTGGAACAGAACAATACATCCACCTAGAGCAAACTTGAACTAATATAACCTCTTCTTACGATTCATTTTCACACTTTTATCATATAGTGACCAGTGGTGTTGTAAATACCTACAGAGTTACATATACCCAGTAAGAAAACATATAAGTGGCTACATGTTGTGTGATAGAACTTCAAGACCCTAGGCATAGTTGTCTATAAAAATCTCATACAGCAATCATGTGAAAAGCAACATGAAAGAAAATAAGAAGAACCCGTCAAAGTCTAGAACTCTTGATTATTTTGATTCCATAATAACCCAATGGATGAATTGCAAAGCAAGTGCATATTTATTATCTGGAGGACAGGCTACACGAATAAACAAGGTATGCAAAGGGGCAAAATGGATCGCTGGGTCCTACCACCTTGGTGAAAACTTGCTGGGACCCGAGGGGTATATATGTCTCTTGCAAAGGCTTCAGCGGATACCATTGGGGAAAAGGCTTTGACCCCATAGGTGATATCTTTTCCCTTCAAGGTTTAGTCATAGAACATCACTGGAACAGAACAATACATCCACACAGAGCAAACTTGAACTAATGAACTAATAGGACTTCTAGGCCCTAGGCATAGTTGTCTATAAAAATCTCATACAGCAATCATGAGAACAGCAACATGAAAACAAATAAGAAGAACCCGTCAAAGTCTAGAACTCTTAATTAGTTTGATTCCATAATAACCCAATGGATGAATTGCAAAGCAAGTGCATATTTATTATCTAGAGGGCAGGCTACACGAATAAACAAGGTATGCAAAGGGGCAAAATGGATCGCTGGGTCCTACCACCTTGGTGAAAACTTGCTGGGACCCGAGGGGTATATATGTCTCTTGCAAAGGCTTCAGCTGATACCATTGGGGAACAGGCTTTGACCCCATAGGTGATATCTTTTCACTTCAAGGTTTAGACATAGAACATCACTGGAACAGAACAATACATCCACACAGAGCAAACTTGAACTAATATAAACTTTTTCTTACAATTAAATTCCACACTTTAATCATATAGTGAACAGTGGTGTTGTAAATACCTAAAGAGTTACATATGCCATGTAAGAAAACATATAAGTGGCTACATGTGGTGTGATAGAACTTCTAGGCCCTAGGCATAGTTGTCTATAAAAATCTCATACAGCAATCATGAGAACAGCAACATGAAAGCAAATAAGAAGAACCCGTCAAAGTCTAGAACTCTTGATTAGTTTGATTCCATAATAACCCAATGGATGAATTGCAAAGCAAGTGCATATTTATTATCTGGAGGGCAGGCTACACGAATAAACAAGGTATGCAAAGGGGCAAAATGGATCGCTGGGTCCTACCACCTTGGTGAAAACTTGCTGGGACCCGAGGGGTATATATGTCACTTGCAAAGGCTTCAGCAGATACTATTGGGGAACAGGCTTTGACCCCATAGGTGATATCTTTTCGCTTCAAGGTTTAGTCATAGAACATCACTGGAACAGAACAATACATCTACACAGAGCAAACTTGAACTAATATAAACTTCTTCTTACGATTAATTTTCACACTTTTATCATATAGTGAACAGTGGTGTTGTAAATACTTACAGAGTTACATATGCCAAGTAAGAAAACATATAAGTGGCTACATGTTGTGTGATAGAACTTCAAGACCCTAGGCATAGTTGTCTATAAAAATCTCATACAGCAATCATGTGAAAAGCAACATGAAAGAAAATAAGAAGAACCCGTCAAAGTCTAGAACTCTTGATTAGTTTGATTCCATAATAACCCAATGGATGAATTGCAAAAAGCAAGTGCATATTTACTATCTGGATGGCAGGGTACACGAATAAACAAGGTATGCAAAGTGGTGCAATGGATCGCTGGGTCCTACCACCTTGGTGAAAACTTGCTGGGACCCAAGGGGTATATATGCCTCCAGCAAAGGCTTCTGCAGATACCATTGGGGAACAGGCTTTGACCCCATAGGTGATATCTTTTCCCTTCAAGATTTAGTCATAGAACATCACTGGAACAGAACAATACATCCACACAGAGCAAACTTGAACTAATGAACTAATAGAACTTCTAGGCCCTAGGCATAGTTGTCTATAAAAATCTCATACAGCAATCATGAGAACAGCAACATGAAAACAAATAAGAAGAATCCGTGATATCTTTTCCCTTCAAGGTTTAGTAATAGAACATCACTGGAACAGAACAATACATCCACACAGAGCAAACTTGAACTAATATAAACTTTTTCTTACAATTAAATTTCACACTTTAATCATATAGTGAACAGTGGTGTTGTAAATACATAAAGAGTTACATATGCCAAGTAAGAAAACATATAAGTGGCTACATGTGGTGTGATAGAACTTCTAGGCCCTAGGCATAGTTGTCTATAAAAATCTCATACAGCAATCATGAGAACAGCAACATGAAAGCAAATAAGAAGAACCCGTCAAAGTCTAGAACTCTTGATTAGTTTGATTCCATAATAACCCAATGGATGAATTGCAAAGCAAGTGCATATTTATTATCTGGAGGGCAGGCTACACGAATAAACAAGGTATGCAAAGGGGCAAAATGGATCGCTGGGTCCTACCACCTTGGTGAAAACTTGCTGGGAGCCGAGGGGTATATATGTCTCTTGCAAAGGTTTCAGCAGATACTATTGGGGAACAGGCTTTGACCCCATAGGTGATATCTTTTCCCTTCAAGGTTTAGTCATAGAACATCACTGGAACAGAACAATACATCCACACAGAGCAAACTTGAACTAATATAAACTTCTTCTTACGATTAATTTTCACACTTTTATCATATAGTGACCAGTGGTGTTTTAAATACTTACAGAGTTACATATGCCAAGTAAGAAAACATATAAGTGGCTACATGTTGTGTGATAGAACTTCAAAACCCAAGGCATAGTTGTCTATAAAAATCTCATACAGCAATCATGTGAAAAGCAACATGAAAGCAAATAAGAAGAACCCGTCAAAGTCTAGAACTCTTGATTAGTTTGATTCCATAATAACCCAATGGATGAATTGCAAAAAGCAAGTGCATATTTACTATCTGGATGGCAGGCTACACGAATAAACAAGGTATGCAAAGGGGCAAAATAGATCGCTGGGTCCTACCACCTTGGTGAAAACTTGCTGGGACCCAAGGGGTATATATGTCTCTTGCAAAGGCTTCAGCAGATACCATTGGGGAACAGGCTTTGACCCCATAGGTGATATCTTTTCCCTTCAAGGTTTAGTCATAGAACATCACTGGAACAGAACAATACATCCACCTAGAGCAAACTTGAACTAATATAACCTCTTCTTACGATTCATTTTCACACTTTTATCATATAGTGACCAGTGGTGTTGTAAATACCTACAGAGTTACATATACCCAGTAAGAAAACATATAAGTGGCTACATGTTGTGTGATAGAACTTCAAGACCCTAGGCATAGTTGTCTATAAAAATCTCATACAGCAATCATGTGAAAAGCAACATGAAAGAAAATAAGAAGAACCCGTCAAAGTCTAGAACTCTTGATTAGTTTGATTCCATAATAACCCAATGGATGAATTGCAAAGCAAGTGCATATTTATTATCTGGAGGACAGGCTACACGAATAAACAAGGTATGCAAAGGGGCAAAATGGATCGCTGGGTCCTACCACCTTGGTGAAAACTTGCTGGGACCCGAGGGGTATATATGTCTCTTGCAAAGGCTTCAGCGGATACCATTGGGGAAAAGGCTTTGACCCCATAGGTGATATCTTTTCCCTTCAAGGTTTAGTCATAGAACATCACTGGAACAGAACAATACATCCACACAGAGCAAACTTGAACTAATGAACTAATAGGACTTCTAGGCCCTAGGCATAGTTGTCTATAAAAATCTCATACAGCAATCATGAGAACAGCAACATGAAAACAAATAAGAAGAACCCGTCAAAGTCTAGAACTCTTAATTAGTTTGATTCCATAATAACCCAATGGATGAATTGCAAAGCAAGTGCATATTTATTATCTAGAGGGCAGGCTACACGAATAAACAAGGTATGCAAAGGGGCAAAATGGATCGCTGGGTCCTACCACCTTGGTGAAAACTTGCTGGGACCCGAGGGGTATATATGTCTCTTGCAAAGGCTTCAGCTGATACCATTGGGGAACAGGCTTTGACCCCATAGGTGATATCTTTTCACTTCAAGGTTTAGACATAGAACATCACTGGAACAGAACAATACATCCACACAGAGCAAACTTGAACTAATATAAACTTTTTCTTACAATTAAATTCCACACTTTAATCATATAGTGAACAGTGGTGTTGTAAATACCTAAAGAGTTACATATGCCATGTAAGAAAACATATAAGTGGCTACATGTGGTGTGATAGAACTTCTAGGCCCTAGGCATAGTTGTCTATAAAAATCTCATACAGCAATCATGAGAACAGCAACATGAAAGCAAATAAGAAGAACCCGTCAAAGTCTAGAACTCTTGATTAGTTTGATTCCATAATAACCCAATGGATGAATTGCAAAGCAAGTGCATATTTATTATCTGGAGGGCAGGCTACACGAATAAACAAGGTATGCAAAGGGGCAAAATGGATCGCTGGGTCCTACCACCTTGGTGAAAACTTGCTGGGAGCCGAGGGGTATATATGTCTCTTGCAAAGGTTTCAGCAGATACTATTGGGGAACAGGCTTTGACCCCATAGGTGATATCTTTTCCCTTCAAGGTTTAGTCATAGAACATCACTGGAACAGAACAATACATCCACACAGAGCAAACTTGAACTAATATAAACTTCTTCTTACGATTAATTTTCACACTTTTATCATATAGTGACCAGTGGTGTTGTAAATACTTACAGAGTTACATATGCCAAGTAAGAAAACATATAAGTGGCTACATGTTGTGTGATAGAACTTCAAAACCCAAGGCATAGTTGTCTATAAAAATCTCATACAGCAATCATGTGAAAAGCAACATGAAAGCAAATAAGAAGAACCCGTCAAAGTCTAGAACTCTTGATTAGTTTGATTCCATAATAACCCAATGGATGAATTGCAAAAAGCAAGTGCATATTTACTATCTGGATGGCAGGCTACACGAATAAACAAGGTATGCAAAGGGGCAAAATAGATCGCTGGGTCCTACCACCTTGGTGAAAACTTGCTGGGACCCAAGGGGTATATATGTCTCTTGCAAAGGCTTCAGCAGATACCATTGGGGAACAGGCTTTGACCCCATAGGTGATATCTTTTCCCTTCAAGGTTTAGTCATAGAACATCACTGGAACAGAACAATACATCCACCTAGAGCAAACTTGAACTAATATAACCTCTTCTTACGATTCATTTTCACACTTTTATCATATAGTGACCAGTGGTGTTGTAAATACCTACAGAGTTACATATACCCAGTAAGAAAACATATAAGTGGCTACATGTTGTGTGATAGAACTTCAAGACCCTAGGCATAGTTGTCTATAAAAATCTCATACAGCAATCATGTGAAAAGCAACATGAAAGAAAATAAGAAGAACCCGTCAAAGTCTAGAACTCTTGATTATTTTGATTCCATAATAACCCAATGGATGAATTGCAAAGCAAGTGCATATTTATTATCTGGAGGACAGGCTACACGAATAAACAAGGTATGCAAAGGGGCAAAATGGATCGCTGGGTCCTACCACCTTGGTGAAAACTTGCTGGGACCCGAGGGGTATATATGTCTCTTGCAAAGGCTTCAGCGGATACCATTGGGGAAAAGGCTTTGACCCCATAGGTGATATCTTTTCCCTTCAAGGTTTAGTCATAGAACATCACTGGAACAGAACAATACATCCACACAGAGCAAACTTGAACTAATGAACTAATAGGACTTCTAGGCCCTAGGCATAGTTGTCTATAAAAATCTCATACAGCAATCATGAGAACAGCAACATGAAAACAAATAAGAAGAACCCGTCAAAGTCTAGAACTCTTAATTAGTTTGATTCCATAATAACCCAATGGATGAATTGCAAAGCAAGTGCATATTTATTATCTAGAGGGCAGGCTACACGAATAAACAAGGTATGCAAAGGGGCAAAATGGATCGCTGGGTCCTACCACCTTGGTGAAAACTTGCTGGGACCCGAGGGGTATATATGTCTCTTGCAAAGGCTTCAGCTGATACCATTGGGGAACAGGCTTTGACCCCATAGGTGATATCTTTTCACTTCAAGGTTTAGACATAGAACATCACTGGAACAGAACAATACATCCACACAGAGCAAACTTGAACTAATATAAACTTTTTCTTACAATTAAATTCCACACTTTAATCATATAGTGAACAGTGGTGTTGTAAATACCTAAAGAGTTACATATGCCATGTAAGAAAACATATAAGTGGCTACATGTGGTGTGATAGAACTTCTAGGCCCTAGGCATAGTTGTCTATAAAAATCTCATACAGCAATCATGAGAACAGCAACATGAAAGCAAATAAGAAGAACCCGTCAAAGTCTAGAACTCTTGATTAGTTTGATTCCATAATAACCCAATGGATGAATTGCAAAGCAAGTGCATATTTATTATCTGGAGGGCAGGCTACACGAATAAACAAGGTATGCAAAGGGGCAAAATGGATCGCTGGGTCCTACCACCTTGGTGAAAACTTGCTGGGACCCGAGGGGTATATATGTCACTTGCAAAGGCTTCAGCAGATACTATTGGGGAACAGGCTTTGACCCCATAGGTGATATCTTTTCGCTTCAAGGTTTAGTCATAGAACATCACTGGAACAGAACAATACATCTACACAGAGCAAACTTGAACTAATATAAACTTCTTCTTACGATTAATTTTCACACTTTTATCATATAGTGAACAGTGGTGTTGTAAATACTTACAGAGTTACATATGCCAAGTAAGAAAACATATAAGTGGCTACATGTTGTGTGATAGAACTTCAAGACCCTAGGCATAGTTGTCTATAAAAATCTCATACAGCAATCATGTGAAAAGCAACATGAAAGAAAATAAGAAGAACCCGTCAAAGTCTAGAACTCTTGATTAGTTTGATTCCATAATAACCCAATGGATGAATTGCAAAAAGCAAGTGCATATTTACTATCTGGATGGCAGGGTACACGAATAAACAAGGTATGCAAAGTGGTGCAATGGATCGCTGGGTCCTACCACCTTGGTGAAAACTTGCTGGGACCCAAGGGGTATATATGCCTCCAGCAAAGGCTTCTGCAGATACCATTGGGGAACAGGCTTTGACCCCATAGGTGATATCTTTTCCCTTCAAGATTTAGTCATAGAACATCACTGGAACAGAACAATACATCCACACAGAGCAAACTTGAACTAATGAACTAATAGAACTTCTAGGCCCTAGGCATAGTTGTCTATAAAAATCTCATACAGCAATCATGAGAACAGCAACATGAAAACAAATAAGAAGAATCCGTGATATCTTTTCCCTTCAAGGTTTAGTAATAGAACATCACTGGAACAGAACAATACATCCACACAGAGCAAACTTGAACTAATATAAACTTTTTCTTACAATTAAATTTCACACTTTAATCATATAGTGAACAGTGGTGTTGTAAATACATAAAGAGTTACATATGCCAAGTAAGAAAACATATAAGTGGCTACATGTGGTGTGATAGAACTTCTAGGCCCTAGGCATAGTTGTCTATAAAAATCTCATACAGCAATCATGAGAACAGCAACATGAAAGCAAATAAGAAGAACCCGTCAAAGTCTAGAACTCTTGATTAGTTTGATTCCATAATAACCCAATGGATGAATTGCAAAGCAAGTGCATATTTATTATCTGGAGGGCAGGCTACACGAATAAACAAGGTATGCAAAGGGGCAAAATGGATCGCTGGGTCCTACCACCTTGGTGAAAACTTGCTGGGAGCCGAGGGGTATATATGTCTCTTGCAAAGGTTTCAGCAGATACTATTGGGGAACAGGCTTTGACCCCATAGGTGATATCTTTTCCCTTCAAGGTTTAGTCATAGAACATCACTGGAACAGAACAATACATCCACACAGAGCAAACTTGAACTAATATAAACTTCTTCTTACGATTAATTTTCACACTTTTATCATATAGTGACCAGTGGTGTTTTAAATACTTACAGAGTTACATATGCCAAGTAAGAAAACATATAAGTGGCTACATGTTGTGTGATAGAACTTCAAAACCCAAGGCATAGTTGTCTATAAAAATCTCATACAGCAATCATGTGAAAAGCAACATGAAAGCAAATAAGAAGAACCCGTCAAAGTCTAGAACTCTTGATTAGTTTGATTCCATAATAACCCAATGGATGAATTGCAAAAAGCAAGTGCATATTTACTATCTGGATGGCAGGCTACACGAATAAACAAGGTATGCAAAGGGGCAAAATAGATCGCTGGGTCCTACCACCTTGGTGAAAACTTGCTGGGACCCAAGGGGTATATATGTCTCTTGCAAAGGCTTCAGCAGATACCATTGGGGAACAGGCTTTGACCCCATAGGTGATATCTTTTCCCTTCAAGGTTTAGTCATAGAACATCACTGGAACAGAACAATACATCCACCTAGAGCAAACTTGAACTAATATAACCTCTTCTTACGATTCATTTTCACACTTTTATCATATAGTGACCAGTGGTGTTGTAAATACCTACAGAGTTACATATACCCAGTAAGAAAACATATAAGTGGCTACATGTTGTGTGATAGAACTTCAAGACCCTAGGCATAGTTGTCTATAAAAATCTCATACAGCAATCATGTGAAAAGCAACATGAAAGAAAATAAGAAGAACCCGTCAAAGTCTAGAACTCTTGATTAGTTTGATTCCATAATAACCCAATGGATGAATTGCAAAGCAAGTGCATATTTATTATCTGGAGGACAGGCTACACGAATAAACAAGGTATGCAAAGGGGCAAAATGGATCGCTGGGTCCTACCACCTTGGTGAAAACTTGCTGGGACCCGAGGGGTATATATGTCTCTTGCAAAGGCTTCAGCGGATACCATTGGGGAACAGGCTTTGACCCCATAGGTGATATCTTTTCCCTTCAAGGTTTAGTCATAGAACATCACTGGAACAGAAAAATACATCCACACAAAGCAAACTTGAACTAATATAAACTTTTTCTTACAATTAATTTTCACACTTTAATCGTTGTAAATACCTAAAAAGTAACATATGCCAAGTAAGAAAACATATAAGTGGCTACATGTGGTGTGATAGAACTTCAAGGCCCTAGGCATAGTTGTCTATAAAAATCTCATACAGCAATCATGAGAACAGCAACATGAAAACAAATAAGAAGAACCCGTCAAAGTCTAGAACTCTTGATTAGTTTGATTCCATAATAACCCAATGGATGAATTGCAAAAAGCAAGTGCATATTTATTATCTGGAGGGCAGGCTACACGAATAAACAAGGTATGCAAAGGGGCAAAATGGATCGCTGGGTCCTACCACCTTGGTGAAAACTTGCTGGGACCCGAGGGGTATATATGTCTCTTGCAAAGGGTTTCAGTCGATACCATTGGGGAACAGGCTTTGACCCCATAGGTAATATCTTTTCCCTTCAAGGTTTAGTAATAGAACATCACTGGAACAGAACAATACATCCACACAGAGCAAACCTGAACTAATATAAACATCTTCTTACGATTAATTTTCACACTTTTATCATATAGTGACCAGTGGTGTTGTAAATACCTACAGAGTTACATATGCCAAGTAAGAAAACATATAAGTGGCTACATGTTGTGTGATAGAACTTCAAGACCCTAGGCATAGTTGTCTATAAAAATCTCATACAGCAATCATGTGAAAAGCAACATGAAAGAAAATAAGAAGAACCCGTCAAAGTCTAGAACTCTTGATTAGTTTGATTCCATAATAACCCAATGGATGAATTGCAAAGCAAGTGCATATTTATTATCTGGAGGACAGGCTACACGAATAAACAAGGTATGCAAAGGGGCAAAATGGATCGCTGGGTCCTACCACCTTGGTGAAAACTTGCTGGGACCCGAGGGGTATATATGTCTCTTGCAAAGGCTTCAGCGGATACCATTGGGGAAAAGGCTTTGACCCCATAGGTGATATCTTTTCCCTTCAAGGTTTAGTCATAGAACATCACTGGAACAGAACAATACATCCACACAGAGCAAACTTGAACTAATGAACTAATAGGACTTCTAGGCCCTAGGCATAGTTGTCTATAAAAATCTCATACAGCAATCATGAGAACAGCAACATGAAAACAAATAAGAAGAACCCGTCAAAGTCTAGAACTCTTAATTAGTTTGATTCCATAATAACCCAATGGATGAATTGCAAAGCAAGTGCATATTTATTATCTAGAGGGCAGGCTACACGAATAAACAAGGTATGCAAAGGGGCAAAATGGATCGCTGGGTCCTACCACCTTGGTGAAAACTTGCTGGGACCCGAGGGGTATATATGTCTCTTGCAAAGGCTTCAGCTGATACCATTGGGGAACAGGCTTTGACCCCATAGGTGATATCTTTTCACTTCAAGGTTTAGACATAGAACATCACTGGAACAGAACAATACATCCACACAGAGCAAACTTGAACTAATATAAACTTTTTCTTACAATTAAATTCCACACTTTAATCATATAGTGAACAGTGGTGTTGTAAATACCTAAAGAGTTACATATGCCATGTAAGAAAACATATAAGTGGCTACATGTGGTGTGATAGAACTTCTAGGCCCTAGGCATAGTTGTCTATAAAAATCTCATACAGCAATCATGAGAACAGCAACATGAAAGCAAATAAGAAGAACCCGTCAAAGTCTAGAACTCTTGATTAGTTTGATTCCATAATAACCCAATGGATGAATTGCAAAGCAAGTGCATATTTATTATCTGGAGGGCAGGCTACACGAATAAACAAGGTATGCAAAGGGGCAAAATGGATCGCTGGGTCCTACCACCTTGGTGAAAACTTGCTGGGAGCCGAGGGGTATATATGTCTCTTGCAAAGGTTTCAGCAGATACTATTGGGGAACAGGCTTTGACCCCATAGGTGATATCTTTTCCCTTCAAGGTTTAGTCATAGAACATCACTGGAACAGAACAATACATCCACACAGAGCAAACTTGAACTAATATAAACTTCTTCTTACGATTAATTTTCACACTTTTATCATATAGTGACCAGTGGTGTTTTAAATACTTACAGAGTTACATATGCCAAGTAAGAAAACATATAAGTGGCTACATGTTGTGTGATAGAACTTCAAAACCCAAGGCATAGTTGTCTATAAAAATCTCATACAGCAATCATGTGAAAAGCAACATGAAAGCAAATAAGAAGAACCCGTCAAAGTCTAGAACTCTTGATTAGTTTGATTCCATAATAACCCAATGGATGAATTGCAAAAAGCAAGTGCATATTTACTATCTGGATGGCAGGCTACACAAATAAACAAGGTATGCAAAGGGGCAAAATAGATCGCTGGGTCCTACCACCTTGGTGAAAACTTGCTGGGACCCAAGGGGTATATATGTCTCTTGCAAAGGCTTCAGCAGATACCATTGGGGAACAGGCTTTGACCCCATAGGTGATATCTTTTCCCTTCAAGGTTTAGTCATAGAACATCACTGGAACAGAACAATACATCCACCTAGAGCAAACTTGAACTAATATAACCTCTTCTTACGATTCATTTTCACACTTTTATCATATAGTGACCAGTGGTGTTGTAAATACCTACAGAGTTACATATACCCAGTAAGAAAACATATAAGTGGCTACATGTTGTGTGATAGAACTTCAAGACCCTAGGCATAGTTGTCTATAAAAATCTCATACAGCAATCATGTGAAAAGCAACATGAAAGAAAATAAGAAGAACCCGTCAAAGTCTAGAACTCTTGATTAGTTTGATTCCATAATAACCCAATGGATGAATTGCAAAGCAAGTGCATATTTATTATCTGGAGGACAGGCTACACGAATAAACAAGGTATGCAAAGGGGCAAAATGGATCGCTGGGTCCTACCACCTTGGTGAAAACTTGCTGGGACCCGAGGGGTATATATGTCTCTTGCAAAGGCTTCAGCGGATACCATTGGGGAAAAGGCTTTGACCCCATAGGTGATATCTTTTCCCTTCAAGGTTTAGTCATAGAACATCACTGGAACAGAACAATACATCCACACAGAGCAAACTTGAACTAATGAACTAATAGGACTTCTAGGCCCTAGGCATAGTTGTCTATAAAAATCTCATACAGCAATCATGAGAACAGCAACATGAAAACAAATAAGAAGAACCCGTCAAAGTCTAGAACTCTTAATTAGTTTGATTCCATAATAACCCAATGGATGAATTGCAAAGCAAGTGCATATTTATTATCTAGAGGGCAGGCTACACGAATAAACAAGGTATGCAAAGGGGCAAAATGGATCGCTGGGTCCTACCACCTTGGTGAAAACTTGCTGGGACCCGAGGGGTATATATGTCTCTTGCAAAGGCTTCAGCTGATACCATTGGGGAACAGGCTTTGACCCCATAGGTGATATCTTTTCACTTCAAGGTTTAGTAATAGAACATCACTGGAACAGAACAATACATCCACACAGAGCAAACTTGAACTAATATAAACTTTTTCTTACAATTAAATTTCACACTTTAATCATATAGTGAACAGTGGTGTTGTAAATACCTAAAGAGTTACATATGCCATGTAAGAAAACATATAAGTGGCTACATGTGGTGTGATAGAACTTCTAGGCCCTAGGCATAGTTGTCTATAAAAATCTCATACAGCAATCATGAGAACAGCAACATGAAAGCAAATAAGAAGAACCCGTCAAAGTCTAGAACTCTTGATTAGTTTGATTCCATAATAACCCAATGGATGAATTGCAAAGCAAGTGCATATTTATTATCTGGAGGGCAGGCTACACGAATAAACAAGGTATGCAAAGGGGCAAAATGGATCGCTGGGTCCTACCACCTTGGTGAAAACTTGCTGGGACCCGAGGGGTATATATGTCACTTGCAAAGGCTTCAGCAGATACTATTGGGGAACAGGCTTTGACCCCATAGGTGATATCTTTTCGCTTCAAGGTTTAGTCATAGAACATCACTGGAACAGAACAATACATCTACACAGAGCAAACTTGAACTAATATAAACTTCTTCTTACGATTAATTTTCACACTTTTATCATATAGTGAACAGTGGTGTTGTAAATACCTAAAGAGTTACATATACCAAGTAAGAAAACATATAAGTGGCTACATGTGGTGTGATAGAGCTTCAAGGCCCTAGGCATAGTTGTCTATAAAAATCTCATACAGCAATCATGTGAAAAGCAACATGAAAGCAAATAAGAAGAACCCGTCAAAGTCTAGAACTCTTGATTAGTTTGATTCCATAATAACCCAATGGATGAATTGCAAAAAGCAAGTGCATATTTACTATCTGGATGGCAGACTACAAAAATAAACAAGGCATGCAAAGTGGTGCAATGGATCGCTGGGTCCTACCACCTTGGTGAAAACTTGCTGGGACCCGAGGGGTATATATGCCTCCAGCAAAAGCTTCAGCAGATACCATTGGGGAACAGGCTTTGACCCCATATAGGTGATATCTTTTCCCTTCAAGGTTTAGTCATAGAACATCACTGGAACAGAACAATACATCCACACAGAGCAAACTTGAACTAATATAAACTTTTTCTTGCAATTAATTTTCACACTTTAATCGTTGTAAATACCTAAAGAGTTACATATGCCAAGTAAGAAAACATATAAGTGGCTACATGTGGTGTGATAGAACTTCAAGGCCCTAGGCATAGTTGTCTATAAAAATCTCATACAGCAATCATGAGAACAGCTAAATGAAAATAAATAAGAAGAATCCGTCAAAGTCTAGAACTCTTGATTAGTTTGATTCCATAATAACCCAATGGATGAATTGCAAAAAGCAAGTGCATATTTACTATCTCGATGGCAGACTACACGAATAAAAAAGGTATGCAAAGTGGTGCAGTGGATCGCTGGGTCCTACCACCTTGGAGAAAACTTGATGGGACCCGAGGGGTATATATGCCTCCAGCAAAGGCTTCAGCAGATACCATTGGGGAACAGGCTTTGACCCCATAGGTGATATCTTTTCCCTTCAAGGTTTAGTCATAGAACATCACTGGAACAGAACAATACATCCACACAGAGCAAACTTGAACTAATATAAACTTTTTCTTGCAATTAATTTTCACACTTTAATCATATAGTGAACAGTGGTGTTGTAAATACCTAAAGAGTTACATATACCAAGTAAGAAAACATATGAGTGGCTACATGTGGTGTGATAGAACTTCAAGGCCCTAGGCATAGTTGTCTATAAAATTCTCATACAGCAATCATGTGAAAAGCAACATGAAAGCAAATAAGAAGAACCCGTCAAAGTCTAGAACTCTTGATTAGTTTGATTCCATAATAACCCAATGGATGAATTGCAAAAAGCAAGTGCATATTTACTATCTGGATGGCAGTCTACACGAATTAACAAGGTATGCAAAGTGGTGTAATAGAACGCTGGGTCCTACCTCCTTGGTAAAAGCTTGCTGGGACCCGAGGGGTATATATGCCTCCAGCAAAGGCTGCAGCAGATACCATTGGGGAACAGGCTTTGACCCCATACGTGATATCTTTTCCGTTCAAGGTTTAGTCATAGAACATCACTGGAACAGAACAATACATCCACACAGAGCAAACTTGAATTAACATAAACTTTTTCTTACAATTAATTTTCACACTTTAATCATATAGTGAACAGTGGTGTTGTAAATACCTAAAGAGTTACATATACCAAGTAAGAAAACATATAAGTGGCTACATGTGGTGTGATAGAACTTCAAGGCCCTAGGCATAGTTGTCTATAAAAATCTCAAACAGCAATCATGAGAACAGCAACATGAAAACAAATAAGAAGAACCCGTCAAAGTCTAGAACTCTTGATTACTTTGATTCCATAATAACCCAATGGATGAATTGCAAAGCAAGTGCATATTTATTATCTGGAGGGCAGGCTACACGAATAATCAAGGTATGCAAAGGGGCGAAATGGATCGCTGGGTCCTACCACCTTGGTGAAAACTTAATGGGACCCGAGGGGTATATATGCCTCCAGCAAAGGCTTCAGCAGATACCATTGGGGTACAGGCTTTGACCCCATAGGTGATATCTTTTCCCTTCAAGGTTTAGTCATAGAACATCACTGGAACAGAACAATACATCCACACAGAGTAACCTTTAACTAATATAAACTTTTTCTTACAATTAATTTTCAAACTTTAATTATATAGTGATTAGTGGTGTCGTAAATACCTAGAGAGTTACATATGCCAAGTAAGAAAACATATAAGTGGCTACATGTGGTGTGATAGAACTTCAAGGCCCTAGGCATAGTTGTCTATAAAAATCTCAAACAGCATTCAAGAGAACAGCAACATGAAAACAAATAAGAAGAACCCGTCAAAGTCTAGAACTCTTGATTAGTTTGATTCCATAATAACCCAATGGATGAATTGCAAAGCAAGTGCATATTTTCTATCTGGATGGCAGGCTACACTAATAAACAAGGTATGCAAAGTGGTGCAATGGATCGCTGGGTCCTACCACCTTGGATAAAACTTGCTGGGACCCGAGGGGTATATATGCCTCCAGCAAAGGCTTCAGCAGATACCATTGGGGAACAGGCTTTGACCCCATAGGTGATATCTTTTCCCTTCAAGGTTTAGTCATAGAACATCACTGGAACAGAACAATACATCCACACAGAGCAAACTTGAACTAATATAAACTTTTTCTTGCAATTAATTTTCACACTTTAATCGTTTTAAATACCTAAAGAGTTACATATGCCAAGTAAGAAAACATATAAGTGGCTACATGTGGTGTGATAGAACTTCAAGGCCCTAGGCATAGTTGTCTATAAAAATCTCAAACAGCAATCATGAGAACAGCAACATGAAAACAAATAAGAAGAACCCGTCAAAGTCTAGAACTCTTGATTAGTTTGATTCCATAATAACCCAATGGATGAATTGCAAAAAGCAAGGGCATATTTACTATCTGGATGGCAGGCTACACTAATAAACAAGGTATGCAAAGTGGTGCAATGGATCGCTGGGTCCTACCACCTTGGTGAAAACTTGCTGGGACCCGAGGGGTATATATGCCTCCAGCAAAGGCTTCAGCAGATACCATTGGGGAACAGGCTTTTGATAGGTGATATCTTTTCCCTTCAAGGTTTAGTCATAGAACATCACTGGAACAGAACAATACATCCACACAGAGCAAACTTGAACTAATATAAACTTTTTCTTACAATTAATTTTCACACTTTAATCATATAGTGAACAGTGGTGTTGTAAATACCTAAAGTGTTACATATGCCAAGTAAGAAAACATATAAGTGGCTACATGTGGTGTGATAGAACTTCAAGGCCCTAGGCATAGTTGTCTATTAAAATCTCATACAGCAATCATGTGAAAAGCAACATGAAAGCAAATAAGAAGAACCCGTCAAAGTCTAGAACTCTTGATTAATTTGATTCCATAATAACCCAATGGATGAATTGCAAAGCAAGTGCATATTTATTATCTGGAGGACAGGCTAAACGGATAAACAAGGTATGCAAAGGGGCGAAATGGATCGCTGGGTCCTACCACCTTGGTGAAAACTTGCTGGGACCTGAGTGGTATATATGCCTCCAGCAAAGGCTTCAGCAGATACCATTGGGGAACAGGCTTTGACCCCATAGGTGATATCTTTTCCCTCCAAGGTTTAGTCATAGAACAACACTGGAACAGAACAACACATCCACACAGAGCAAACTTGAACTAATATAAACTTTTTCTTACAATTAATTTTCACACTTTAATCATATAGTGAACAGTGGTGTTGTAAATACCTAAAGAGTTACATATGCCAAGTAAGAAAACATATAAGTGGCTACATGTGGTGTGATAGAACTTCAAGGCCCTAGGCATAGTTGTCTATAAAAATCTCATACAGCAATCATGTGAAAAGCAACATGAAAGCAAATAAGAAGAACCCGTCAAAGTCTAGAACTCTTGATTAGTTTGATTCCATAATAACCCAATGGATGAATTGCAAAAAGCAAGTGCATATTTACTATCTGGATGGCAGACTACAAAAATAAACAAGGCATGCAAAGTGGTGCAATGGATCGCTGGGTCCTACCACCTTGGTGAAAACTTGCTGGGACCCGAGGGGTATATATGCCTCCAGCAAAGGCTTCAGCAGATACCATTGGGGAACAGGCTTTGACCCAATAGGTGATATCTTTTCCCTTCAAGGTTTAGTAATAGAACATCACTGGAACAGAACAATACATCCACACAGAGCAAACTTGAACTAATATAACCTCTTCTTACGATTAATTTTCACACTTTTATCATATAGTGACCAGTGGTGTTGTTAATACCTACAGAGTTACATATGCCCAGTAAGAAAACATATAAGTGGCTACATGTTGTGTGATAGAACTTCAAGACCCTAGGCATAGTTGTCTATAAAAATCTCATACAGCAATCATGTGAAAAGCAACATGAAAGCAAATAAGAAGAACCCGTCAAAGTCTACAACTCTTGATTAGTTTGATTCCATAATAACCCAATGGATGAATTGCAAAGCAAGTGCATATTTATTATCTGGAGAGCAGGGTACACGAATAAACAAGGTATGCAAAGTGGTGCAATAGATCGCTGGGTCCTACCACCTTGGTGAAAACTTGCTGGGACCCGAGGGGTATATATGCCTCCAGCAAAGGCTTCTGCAGATACCATTGGGGAACAGGCTTTGACCCCATAGGTGATATCATTTCCCTTCAAGGTTTAGTCATAGAACATCACTGGAACAGAACAATACATCCACACAGAGCAAACTTGAACTAATATAACCTCTTCTTACGATTCATTTTCACACTTTTATCATATAGTGACCAGTGGTGTTGTAAATACCTACAGAGTTACATATGCCCAGTAAGAAAACATATAAGTGGCTACATGTTGTGTGATAGAACTTCAAGACCCTAGGCATAGTTGTCTATAAAAATCTCATACAGCAATCATGTGAAAAGCAACATGAAAGAAAATAAGAAGAACCCGTCAAAGTCTAGAACTCTTGATTAGTTTGATTCCATAATAACCCAATGGATGAATTGCAAAAAGCAAGTGCATATTTCCTATCTGGATGGCAGGCTACTCAAATAAACAAGGTATGCAAAGTGGTGCAATGGATCGCTGGGTCCTACCACCTTGGTGAAAACTTGCTGGGACCCGAGGGGTATATATGCCTCCAGCAAAGGCTTCAGCAGATACCATTGGGGAACAGGCTTTGACCCCATAGGTGATATATTTTCCCTTCAAGGTTTAGTCATAGAACATCACTGGAACAGAAAAATACATCCACACAGAGCAAACTTGAACTAATATAAACTTTTTCTTGCAATTAATTTTCACACTTTAATCATTGTAAATACCTAAAGAGTTACATATGCCAAGTAAGAAAACATACAAGTGGCTATATCTGGTGTGATAGAACTTCAAGGCCCTAGGCATAGTTGTCTATAAAAATCTCATACAGCAATCATGTGAAAAGCAACATAAAAGCAAATAAGAAGAACCCGTCAAAGTCTACAACTCTTGATTAGTTTGATTCCATAATAACCCAATGGATGAATTGCAAAAAGCAAGTGCATATTTACTATCTGGAGGCCAGACTACACGAATAAACAAGGTATGCAAAGTGGTGCAATGGATCGCTGGGTCCTACCACCTTGGTGAAAACTTGCTGGGACCCGAGGGGTATATATGCCTCCAGCAAAGGCTTCAGCAGATATCATTGGGGAACAGGCTTTGACCCCATAGGTGATATCTTTTCCCTTTAAGATTTAGTCATACAACATCACTGGAACAGAACAATACAGAGCAAACTTGAACTAATATAAACTTTTCTTACAATTCATTTTCACACTTTAATCATATAGTGAACAGTGGTGTTGTAAATACCTAAAGAGTTACATATGCCAAGTAAGAAAACATATAAGTGGCTATATGTGGTGTGATAGAACTTCAAGGCCCTAGGCATAGTTGTCTATAAAAATCTCATACAGCAATCATGAGAACAGCAACATGAAAACAAATAAGAAGAACCCGTCAACGTCTAGAACTCTTGATTAGTTTGAATCCATAATAACTCAATGGATGAATTGCAAAGCAAGTGCATATTTATTATCTGGAGGGCAGGCTACACGAATAAACAAGGTCTGCAAAGGGGCGAAATGGATTGCTGGGTCCCACCACCTTGGTGAAAACTTGCTGGGACCCGAGGGGTATATATGGCTCTTGCAAAGAATTCAGCAGATACCATTAGGGAACAGGCTTTGACCCCATAGGTGATATCTTTTCCCCTCAAGGTTTAGTCATAGAACATCTCTGGAACAGAACAATACATCCACACAGAGCAAACTTGAACTAATATAAACTTTTTCTTACAAATAATTTTCACACTTTAATTATATACCTAAAGAGTTACATATGCCAAGTAAGAAAACATAAAAGTGGCTACATGTGGTGTGATAGAACTTCAAGTCCCTAGGTATAGTTGTCTATAAAAATCTCATAAAGCAATCATGTGAAAAGCAACATGAAAGCAAATAAGAAGAACCCATCAAAGTCTAGAACTCTTGATTAGTTTGATTTCAAATAACCCAATGGATGAATTGCAAAGCAAGTGCATATTTAGTATCTGGAGGGCAGGCTACACGAATAAACAAGGTATGCAAAGGGGCGAAATGGATCGCTGGGTCCTACCACCTTGGTGAAAACTTGCTGGGACCCGAGGGATATATATGTCTCCAGTAAAGGCTTCAGCAGATACCATTGGGGAACAGGCTTTGACCCTATAGGTGATATCTTTTCCCTTCAAGGTTTAGTCATAGAACATCACTGGAACAGAACAATACATCCATACGGAGCAAACTTGAACCAATATAAACTTTTTCTTACAATTAATTTTCACAATTTAATTATATAGTGAACAGTGGTGTTGTAAATACCTAAAGAGTTACATATACCAAGTAAGAAAACATATAAGTGGCTACATGTGGTGTGATAGAACTTCAAGGCCCTAGGCATAGTTGTCTATAAAATTCTCATACAGCAATCATGTGAAAAGCAACATGAAAGCAAATAAGAAGAACCCGTCAAAGTCTAGAACTCTTGATTAGTTTGATTCCATAATAACCCAATGGATGAATTGCAAAAAGCAAGTGCATATTTACTATCTGGATGGCAGGCTACTCAAATAAACAAGGTATGCAAAGTGGTGCAATGGATCGCTGGGTCCTACCACCTTGGTGAAAACTTGCTGGGACCCGAGGGGTATATATGCCTCCAGCAAAGGCTTCAGCAGATACCATTGGGGAACAGGCTTTGACCCCATAGGTGATATATTTTCCCTTCAAGGTTTAGTCATAGAACATCACTGGAACAGAAAAATACATCCACACAGAGCAAACTTGAACTAATATAAACTTTTTCTTGCAATTAATTTTCACACTTTAATCTTTGTAAATACCTAAAGAGTTACATATGCCAAGTAAGAAAACATACAAGTGGCTATATCTGGTGTGATAGAACTTCAAGGCCCTAGGCATAGTTGTCTATAAAAATCTCATACAGCAATCATGTGAAAAGCAACATAAAATCAAATAAGAAGAACCCGTCAAAGTCTACAACTCTTGATTAGTTTGATTCCATAATAACCCAATGGATGAATTGCAAAAAGCAAGTGCATATTTACTATCTGGAGGCCAGACTACACGAATAAACAAGGTATGCAAAGTAGCGCAATGGATCGCTGGGTCCTACCACCTTGGTGAAAACTTGCTGGGACCCGAGGGGTATATATGCCTCCAGCAAAGGCTTCAGCAGATATCATTGGGGAACAGGCTTTGACCCCATAGGTGATATCTTTTCCCTTTAAGATTTAGTCATACAACATCACTGGAACAGAACAATACAGAGCAAACTTGAACTAATATAAACTTTTTCTTACAATTCATTTTCACACTTTAATCATATAGTGAACAGTGGTGTTGTAAATACCTAAAGAGTTACATATGCCAAGTAAGAAAACATATAAGTGGCTATATGTGGTGTGATAGAACTTCAAGGCCCTAGGCATAGTTGTCTATAAAAATCTCATACAGCAATCATGAGAACAGCAACATGAAAACAAATAAGAAGAACCCGTCAACGTCTAGAACTCTTGATTAGTTTGAATCCATAATAACTCAATGGATGAATTGCAAAGCAAGTGCATATTTATTATCTGGAGGGCAGGCTACACGAATAAACAAGGTCTGCAAAGGGGCGAAATGGATCGCTGGGTCCCACCACCTTGGTGAAAACTTGCTGGGACCCGAGGGGTATATATGGCTCTTGCAAAGGATTCAGCAGATACCATTAGGGAACAGGCTTTGACCCCATAGGTGATATCTTTTCCCCTCAAGGTTTAGTCATAGAACATCTCTGGAACAGAACAATTCATCCACACAGAGCAAACTTTAACTAATATACACTTTTTCTTGCAATTAATTTTCACACTTTAATTATATACCTAAAGAGTTACATATGCCAAGTAAGAAAACATATAAGTGGCTACATGTGGTGTGATAGAACTTCAAGGCCCTAGGCATAGTTGTCTATGAAAATCTCATACAGCAATCATGTGAAAAGCAACATGAAAGCAAATAAGAAGAACCCGTCAAAGTGTAGAACTCTTGATTGTTTAAAGTGCATATTTACTATCTGGAGGGCAGACTACACGAATAAACAAGGTATGCAAAGTGGTGCAATGGATCGCTGGGTCCTACCACCTTGGTGAAAACTTGCTGGGACCCGAGGGGTATATATGCCTCCAGCAAAGGCTTCAGCAGATACCATAGGGGAACAGGCTTTGACCCCATAGGTGATATTTTTCTCCTTCAAGGTTTAGTCATAGAACATCACTGGAACAGAACAGTGCATCCACACAGAGCAAACTTGAACTAATATAAACTTTTTCTTGCAATTAATTTTCACACTTTAATCATATAGTGAACAGTGGTGTTGTAAATACATACAGAGTTACATATGCCAAGTAAAAAACATAAAAGTGGCTACATGTTGTGTGATAGAACTTCAAGGCCCTAGGCATAGTTGTCTATAAAAATCTCATACAGCAATCATGAGAACAGCAACATAAAAACAAATAAGAAGAACCCGTCAAAGTCTAGAACTCTTGATTAGTTTGATTCCATAATAACCCAATGGTTGAATTGCAAAGCAAATGCATATTTATTATCTGGAGGGCAGGCTACACGAATAAACAAGGTATGCAAAGGGGAGAAATGGATCGCTGGGTCCTACCACCTTGGTGAAAACTTGCTGGGACCCGAGGGGTATATATGCCTCCAGCAAAGGCATCAACGGATACCATTGGGGAACAGGCTTTGACCCCATAGGTGATATCTTTTCCCTTCAAGGTTTAGTCATAGAACATCACTGGAACAGAACAATACATCCACACAGAGCAAACTTGAACTAATATAAACTTTTTCTTGCAATTCATTTTCACACTTTAATCGTTGTAAATACCTAAAGAGTTACATATGCCAAGTAAGAAAACATATAAGTGGCTACATGTGGTGTGATAGAACTTCAAGGCCCTAGGCATAGTTGTCTATAAAAATCTCATACAGCAATCATGTGAAAAAGCAACATGAAAGCAAATAAGAAGAACCCGTCAAAGTCTAGAACTCTTGATTAGTTTGATTCCATAATAACCCAATGGATGAATTGCAAAAAGCAAGTGCATATTTACTATCTGGATGGCAGACTACACGAATAAACAAGGTATGCAAAGTGGTGCAATGGATTGCTGAGTCCTACCACCTTGGTGAAAACTTGCTGGGACCCGAGGGGTATATATGCCTCCAGCAAAGGATTCAGCAAATACCATTGGGGAACAGGCTTTGACCCCATAGGTGATATCTTTTCCCTTTAAGATTTAGTCATACAACATCACTGGAACAGAACAATATAGAGCAAACTTGAACTAATATAAACTTTTTCTTACAATTCATTTTCACACTTTAATCATATAGTGAACAGTGGTGTTGTAAATACCTAAAGAGTTACATATGCCAAGTAAGAAAACATATAAGTGGCTATATGTGGTGTCATAGAACTTCAAGGCCCTAGGCATAGTTGTCTATAAAAATCTCATACAGCAATCATGTGAAAAGCAACATGAAAGCAAATAAGAAGAACCCGTCAAAGTCTAGAACTCTTGATTAGTTTGATTCCATAATAACACAATGGATGAATTGCAAAGCAAGTGCATATTTATTATCTGGAGGGCAGGCTACACGAATAAACAAGGTATGCAAAGGGGCGAAAAGGATCGCTGGGTCCTATCACCTTGGTGAAAACTTGCTGGGACCCGAGGGGTATATATGCCTCCAGCAAAGGCTTCAGCAAATACCATTGGGGAACAGGCTTTGACCCCATAGGTGATATCTTTTCCCTTTAAGATTTAGTCATACAACATCACTGGAACAGAACAATATAGAGCAAACTTGAACTAATATAAACTTTTTCTTACAATTAATTTTCACACTTTAATCATATAGTGAACAGTGGTGTTGTAAATACCTAAAGAGTTACATATGCCAAGTAAGAAAACATATAAGTGGCTATATGTGGTGTCATAGAACTTCAAGGCCCTAGGCATAGTTGTCTATAAAAATCTCATACAGCAATCATGTGAAAAGCAACATGAAAGCAAATAAGAAGAACCCGTCAAAGTCTAGAACTCTTGATTAGTTTGATTCCATAATAACACAATGGATGAATTGCAAAGCAAGTGCATATTTATTATCTGGAGGGCAGGCTACACGAATAAACAAGGTATGCAAAGGGGCGAAATGGATCGCTGGGTCCTATCACCTTGGTGAAAACTTGCTGGGACCCGAGGGGTATATATGCCTCCAGCAAAGGCTTCAGCTGATACCATTGGGGAACAGGTTTTGACCCCATAGGTGATATCTTTTCCCTTCAAGGTTTAGTCATAGAACATCACTGGAACAGAACAATACATCCACACAGAGCAAACTTGAACTAATATAAACTTTTTCTTACAATTCATTTTCACACTTTAATCATATAGTGAACAGTGGTGTTGTAAATACCTAAAGAGTTACATATGCCAAGTAAGAAAACATAAAAGTGGCTACATGTGGTGTGATAGAACTTAAAGTCCCTAGGTATAGTTGTCTATAAAAATCTCATAAAGCAATCATGTGAAAAGCAACATGAAAGCAAATAAGAAGAACCTGTCAAAGTCTAGAACTCTTGATTAGTTTGATTTCATAATAACCCAATGGATGAATTGCAAAGCAAGTGCATATTTAGTATCTGGAGGGCAGGCTACACGAATAAACAAGGTATGCAAAGGGGCGAAATGGATCGCTGGGTCCTACCACCTTGGTGAAAACTTGCTGGGACCCGAGGGGTATATATGCCTCCAGCAAAGGCTTCAGCAGATACCATTGGGGAAAGGGCTTTGACCCCATAGGTGATATCTTTTCCCTTCAAGGTTTAGTCATATAACATCACTGGAAAAGAACAATGCATCCACACAGAGCAAACTTGAACTAATATAAACTTTTTCTTACAATTAATTTTCACACTTTAATCATATAATGAACAGTGGTGTTGTAAATACCTAAAGAGTTACATATGCCAAGTAAGAAAACATATAAGTGGCTATATGTGGTGTGATAGAACTTCAAGGCCCTAGGCATAGTTGTCTATAAAAATCTCATACAGCAATCATGTGAAAAGCAACATGAAAGCTAATACGAAGAACCCGTCAAAGTCTAGAACTCTTGATTGGTTAAAGTGCATATTTACTATCTGGAGGGCAGACTACACGAATAAACAAGGTATGCAAAGTGGTGCAATGGATTGCTGGGTCCTACCACCTTGGTGAAATCTTGCTGGGACCCGAGGGGTATATATGCCTCCAGCAAAGGCTTCAGCAGATGCCATTGGGGAACAGGCTTTGACCCCATAGGTGATATCTTTTCCCTTTAAGATTTAGTCATACAACATCACTGGAACAGAACAATACAGAGCAAACTTGAGCTAATATAAACTTTTTCTTGCAATTAATTTTCACACTTTAATCATTGTAAATACCTAAAGAGTTACATATGCCAAGTAAGAAAACATATAAGTGGCTACATGTGGTGTGATAGAACTTCAAGGCCCTAGGCATAGTTGTCTATAAAATTCTCATACAGCAATCATGTGAAAAGCAACATGAAAGCAAATAACAAGAACCCGTCAAAGTCTAGAACTCTTGATTAGTTCGATTCCATAATAACCCAATGGATGAATTGCAAAAAGCAAGTGCATATTTACTATCTGGATGGCAGACTACACGAATAAACAAGGTATGCAAAGTGGTACAATGGATCGCTGGGTCCTACCACCTTGTTGAAAACTTGCTGGGACCCGAGGGGTATATATGCCTCCAGCAAAGGCTTCAGCAGATACCATTGGGGAACAGGCTTTGAACCTATAGGTGATATATTTTCCCTTCAAGGTTTAGTCATAGAACATCACTGGAACAGAACAATACATCCACACAGAGCAAACTTGAACTAATATTAACTTTTTCTTGCAATTAATTTTCACACTTTAATCATTGTAAATACCTAAAGAGTTATATATGCCAAGTAAGAAAACATATAAGTGGCTACATGTGGTGTGATAGAACTTCAAGGCCCTAGGCATAGTTGTCTATAAAAATCTCATACAGCAATCATGTAAAAAGAAAAATGAAAGCAAATAAGAAGAACCCGTCAAAGTCTAGAACTCTTGATTAGTTTGATTCCATAATAACCCAATGGATGAATTGCAAAAAGCAAGTGCATATTTACTATCTGGAGGGCAGACTACACGAATAAAAAAGGTATGCAAAGTGGTGCAATGGATCGCTGGGTCCTACAACCTTGGTGAAAACTTGTTGGGACCCGAGGGGTATACAGTATATGCCTCCAGCAAAGGCTTCAGCAGACACCATTGGGGAACAGGCTTTTGATAGGTGTTATCTTTTCCCTTCAAGGTTTAGTCATAGAACATCACTGGAACAGAACAGTGCATCCACACAGAGCAAACTTGAACTAATATAAACTTTTTCTTGCAATTAATTTTCACACTTTAATCATATAGTGAACAGTGGTGTTGTAAATACATACAGAGTTACATATGCCAAGTAAAAAACATAAAAGTGGCTACATGTTGTGTGATAGAACTTCAAGGCCCTAGGCATAGTTGTCTATAAAAATCTCATACAGCAATCATGAGAACAGCAACATAAAAACAAATAAGAAGAACCCGTCAAAGTCTAGAACTCTTGATTAGTTTGATTCCATAATAACCCAATGGTTGAATTGCAAAGCAAATGCATATTTATTATCTGGAGGGCAGGCTACACGAATAAACAAGGTATGCAAAGGGGAGAAATGGATCGCTGGGTCCTACCACCTTGGTGAAAACTTGCTGGGACCCGAGGGGTATATATGCCTCCAGCAAAGGCATCAACGGATACCATTGGGGAACAGGCTTTGACCCCATAGGTGATATCTTTTCCCTTCAAGGTTTAGTCATAGAACATCACTGGAACAGAACAATACATCCACACAGAGCAAACTTGAACTAATATAAACTTTTTCTTGCAATTCATTTTCACACTTTAATCGTTGTAAATACCTAAAGAGTTACATATGCCAAGTAAGAAAACATATAAGTGGCTACATGTGGTGTGATAGAACTTCAAGGCCCTAGGCATAGTTGTCTATAAAAATCTCATACAGCAATCATGTGAAAAAGCAACATGAAAGCAAATAAGAAGAACCCGTCAAAGTCTAGAACTCTTGATTAGTTTGATTCCATAATAACCCAATGGATGAATTGCAAAAAGCAAGTGCATATTTACTATCTGGATGGCAGACTACACGAATAAACAAGGTATGCAAAGTGGTGCAATGGATTGCTGAGTCCTACCACCTTGGTGAAAACTTGCTGGGACCCGAGGGGTATATATGCCTCCAGCAAAGGATTCAGCAAATACCATTGGGGAACAGGCTTTGACCCCATAGGTGATATCTTTTCCCTTTAAAATTTAGTCATACAACATCACTGGAACAGAACAATATAGAGCAAACTTGAACTAATATAAACTTTTTCTTACAATTCATTTTCACACTTTAATCATATAGTGAACAGTGGTGTTGTAAATACCTAAAGAGTTACATATGCCAAGTAAGAAAACATATAAGTGGCTATATGTGGTGTCATAGAACTTCAAGGCCCTAGGCATAGTTGTCTATAAAAATCTCATACAGCAATCATGTGAAAAGCAACATGAAAGCAAATAAGAAGAATCCGTCAAAGTCTAGAACTCTTGATTAGTTTGATTCCATAATAACACAATGGATGAATTGCAAAGCAAGTGCATATTTATTATCTGGAGGGCAGGCTACACGAATAAACAAGGTATGCAAAGGGGCGAAAAGGATCGCTGGGTCCTATCACCTTGGTGAAAACTTGCTGGGACCCGAGGGGTATATATGCCTCCAGCAAAGGCTTCAGCAAATACCATTGGGGAACAGGCTTTGACCCCATAGGTGATATCTTTTCCCTTTAAGATTTAGTCATACAACATCACTGGAACAGAACAATATAGAGCAAACTTGAACTAATATAAACTTTTTCTTACAATTAATTTTCACACTTTAATCATATAGTGAACAGTGGTGTTGTAAATACCTAAAGAGTTACATATGCCAAGTAAGAAAACATATAAGTGGCTATATGTGGTGTCATAGAACTTCAAGGCCCTAGGCATAGTTGTCTATAAAAATCTCATACAGCAATCATGTGAAAAGCAACATGAAAGCAAATAAGAAGAACCCGTCAAAGTCTAGAACTCTTGATTAGTTTGATTCCATAATAACACAATGGATGAATTGCAAAGCAAGTGCATATTTATTATCTGGAGGGCAGGCTACACGAATAAACAAGGTATGCAAAGGGGCGAAATGGATCGCTGGGTCCTATCACCTTGGTGAAAACTTGCTGGGACCCGAGGGGTATATATGCCTCCAGCAAAGGCTTCAGCTGATACCATTGGGGAACAGGTTTTGACCCCATAGGTGATATCTTTTCCCTTCAAGGTTTAGTCATAGAACATCACTGGAACAGAACAATACATCCACACAGAGCAAACTTGAACTAATATAAACTTTTTCTTACAATTCATTTTCACACTTTAATCATATAGTGAACAGTGGTGTTGTAAATACCTAAAGAGTTACATATGCCAAGTAAGAAAACATAAAAGTGGCTACATGTGGTGTGATAGAACTTAAAGTCCCTAGGTATAGTTGTCTATAAAAATCTCATAAAGCAATCATGTGAAAAGCAACATGAAAGCAAATAAGAAGAACCTGTCAAAGTCTAGAACTCTTGATTAGTTTGATTTCATAATAACCCAATGGATGAATTGCAAAGCAAGTGCATATTTAGTATCTGGAGGGCAGGCTACACGAATAAACAAGGTATGCAAAGGGGCGAAATGGATCGCTGGGTCCTACCACCTTGGTGAAAACTTGCTGGGACCCGAGGGGTATATATGCCTCCAGCAAAGGCTTCAGCAGATACCATTGGGGAAAGGGCTTTGACCCCATAGGTGATATCTTTTCCCTTCAAGGTTTAGTCATATAACATCACTGGAAAAGAACAATGCATCCACACAGAGCAAACTTGAACTAATATAAACTTTTTCTTACAATTAATTTTCACACTTTAATCATATAATGAAAAGTGGTGTTGTAAATACCTAAAGAGTTACATATGCCAAGTAAGAAAACATATAAGTGGCTATATGTGGTGTGATAGAACTTCAAGGCCCTAGGCATAGTTGTCTATAAAAATCTCATACAGCAATCATGTGAAAAGCAACATGAAAGCTAATACGAAGAACCCGTCAAAGTCTAGAACTCTTGATTGGTTAAAGTGCATATTTACTATCTGGAGGGCAGACTACACGAATAAACAAGGTATGCAAAGTGGTGCAATGGATTGCTGGGTCCTACCACCTTGGTGAAATCTTGCTGGGACCCGAGGGGTATATATGCCTCCAGCAAAGGCTTCAGCAGATACCATTGGGGAACAGGCTTTGACCCCATAGGTGATATCTTTTCCCTTTAAGATTTAGTCATACAACATCACTGGAACAGAACAATACAGAGCAAACTTGAGCTAATATAAACTTTTTCTTGCAATTAATTTTCACACTTTAATCATTGTAAATACCTAAAGAGTTACATATGCCAAGTAAGAAAACATATAAGTGGCTACATGTGGTGTGATAGAACTTCAAGGCCCTAGGCATAGTTGTCTATAAAATTCTCATACAGCAATCATGTGAAAAGCAACATGAAAGCAAATAACAAGAACCCGTCAAAGTCTAGAACTCTTGATTAGTTCGATTCCATAATAACCCAATGGATGAATTGCAAAAAGCAAGTGCATATTTACTATCTGGATGGCAGACTACACGAATAAACAAGGTATGCAAAGTGGTACAATGGATCGCTGGGTCCTACCACCTTGTTGAAAACTTGCTGGGACCCGAGGGGTATATATGCCTCCAGCAAAGGCTTCAGCAGATAACATTGGGGAACAGGCTTTGAACCTATAGGTGATATATTTTCCCTTCAAGGTTTAGTCATAGAACATCACTGGAACAGAACAATACATCCACACAGAGCAAACTTGAACTAATATTAACTTTTTCTTGCAATTAATTTTCACACTTTAATCATTGTAAATACCTAAAGAGTTATATATGCCAAGTAAGAAAACATATAAGTGGCTACATGTGGTGTGATAGAACTTCAAGGCCCTAGGCATAGTTGTCTATAAAAATCTCATACAGCAATCATGTAAAAAGAAAAATGAAAGCAAATAAGAAGAACCCGTCAAAGTCTAGAACTCTTGATTAGTTTGATTCCATAATAACCCAATGGATGAATTGCAAAAAGCAAGTGCATATTTACTATCTGGAGGGCAGACTACACGAATAAAAAAGGTATGCAAAGTGGTGCAATGGATCGCTGGGTCCTACAACCTTGGTGAAAACTTGTTGGGACCCGAGGGGTATACAGTATATGCCTCCAGCAAAGGCTTCAGCAGACACCATTGGGGAACAGGCTTTTGATAGGTGTTATCTTTTCCCTTCAAGGTTTAGTCATAGAACATCACTGGAACAGAACAGTGCATCCACACAGAGCAAACTTGAACTAATATAAACTTTTTCTTGCAATTAATTTTCACACTTTAATCATATAGTGAACAGTGGTGTTGTAAATACATACAGAGTTACATATGCCAAGTAAAAAACATAAAAGTGGCTACATGTTGTGTGATAGAACTTCAAGGCCCTAGGCATAGTTGTCTATAAAAATCTCATACAGCAATCATGAGAACAGCAACATAAAAACAAATAAGAAGAACCCGTCAAAGTCTAGAACTCTTGATTAGTTTGATTCCATAATAACCCAATGGTTGAATTGCAAAGCAAATGCATATTTATTATCTGGAGGGCAGGCTACACGAATAAACAAGGTATGCAAAGGGGAGAAATGGATCGCTGGGTCCTACCACCTTGGTGAAAACTTGCTGGGACCCGAGGGGTATATATGCCTCCAGCAAAGGCATCAACGGATACCATTGGGGAACAGGCTTTGACCCCATAGGTGATATCTTTTCCCTTCAAGGTTTAGTCATAGAACATCACTGGAACAGAACAATACATCCACACAGAGCAAACTTGAACTAATATAAACTTTTTCTTGCAATTCATTTTCACACTTTAATCGTTGTAAATACCTAAAGAGTTACATATGCCAAGTAAGAAAACATATAAGTGGCTACATGTGGTGTGATAGAACTTCAAGGCCCTAGGCATAGTTGTCTATAAAAATCTCATACAGCAATCATGTGAAAAAGCAACATGAAAGCAAATAAGAAGAACCCGTCAAAGTCTAGAACTCTTGATTAGTTTGATTCCATAATAACCCAATGGATGAATTGCAAAAAGCAAGTGCATATTTACTATCTGGATGGCAGACTACACGAATAAACAAGGTATGCAAAGTGGTGCAATGGATTGCTGAGTCCTACCACCTTGGTGAAAACTTGCTGGGACCCGAGGGGTATATATGCCTCCAGCAAAGGATTCAGCAAATACCATTGGGGAACAGGCTTTGACCCCATAGGTGATATCTTTTCCCTTTAAAATTTAGTCATACAACATCACTGGAACAGAACAATATAGAGCAAACTTGAACTAATATAAACTTTTTCTTACAATTCATTTTCACACTTTAATCATATAGTGAACAGTGGTGTTGTAAATACCTAAAGAGTTACATATGCCAAGTAAGAAAACATATAAGTGGCTATATGTGGTGTCATAGAACTTCAAGGCCCTAGGCATAGTTGTCTATAAAAATCTCATACAGCAATCATGTGAAAAGCAACATGAAAGCAAATAAGAAGAATCCGTCAAAGTCTAGAACTCTTGATTAGTTTGATTCCATAATAACACAATGGATGAATTGCAAAGCAAGTGCATATTTATTATCTGGAGGGCAGGCTACACGAATAAACAAGGTATGCAAAGGGGCGAAAAGGATCGCTGGGTCCTATCACCTTGGTGAAAACTTGCTGGGACCCGAGGGGTATATATGCCTCCAGCAAAGGCTTCAGCAAATACCATTGGGGAACAGGCTTTGACCCCATAGGTGATATCTTTTCCCTTTAAGATTTAGTCATACAACATCACTGGAACAGAACAATATAGAGCAAACTTGAACTAATATAAACTTTTTCTTACAATTAATTTTCACACTTTAATCATATAGTGAACAGTGGTGTTGTAAATACCTAAAGAGTTACATATGCCAAGTAAGAAAACATATAAGTGGCTATATGTGGTGTCATAGAACTTCAAGGCCCTAGGCATAGTTGTCTATAAAAATCTCATACAGCAATCATGTGAAAAGCAACATGAAAGCAAATAAGAAGAACCCGTCAAAGTCTAGAACTCTTGATTAGTTTGATTCCATAATAACACAATGGATGAATTGCAAAGCAAGTGCATATTTATTATCTGGAGGGCAGGCTACACGAATAAACAAGGTATGCAAAGGGGCGAAATGGATCGCTGGGTCCTATCACCTTGGTGAAAACTTGCTGGGACCCGAGGGGTATATATGCCTCCAGCAAAGGCTTCAGCTGATACCATTGGGGAACAGGTTTTGACCCCATAGGTGATATCTTTTCCCTTCAAGGTTTAGTCATAGAACATCACTGGAACAGAACAATACATCCACACAGAGCAAACTTGAACTAATATAAACTTTTTCTTACAATTCATTTTCACACTTTAATCATATAGTGAACAGTGGTGTTGTAAATACCTAAAGAGTTACATATGCCAAGTAAGAAAACATAAAAGTGGCTACATGTGGTGTGATAGAACTTAAAGTCCCTAGGTATAGTTGTCTATAAAAATCTCATAAAGCAATCATGTGAAAAGCAACATGAAAGCAAATAAGAAGAACCTGTCAAAGTCTAGAACTCTTGATTAGTTTGATTTCATAATAACCCAATGGATGAATTGCAAAGCAAGTGCATATTTAGTATCTGGAGGGCAGGCTACACGAATAAACAAGGTATGCAAAGGGGCGAAATGGATCGCTGGGTCCTACCACCTTGGTGAAAACTTGCTGGGACCCGAGGGGTATATATGCCTCCAGCAAAGGCTTCAGCAGATACCATTGGGGAAAGGGCTTTGACCCCATAGGTGATATCTTTTCCCTTCAAGGTTTAGTCATATAACATCACTGGAAAAGAACAATGCATCCACACAGAGCAAACTTGAACTAATATAAACTTTTTCTTACAATTAATTTTCACACTTTAATCATATAATGAAAAGTGGTGTTGTAAATACCTAAAGAGTTACATATGCCAAGTAAGAAAACATATAAGTGGCTATATGTGGTGTGATAGAACTTCAAGGCCCTAGGCATAGTTGTCTATAAAAATCTCATACAGCAATCATGTGAAAAGCAACATGAAAGCTAATACGAAGAACCCGTCAAAGTCTAGAACTCTTGATTGGTTAAAGTGCATATTTACTATCTGGAGGGCAGACTACACGAATAAACAAGGTATGCAAAGTGGTGCAATGGATTGCTGGGTCCTACCACCTTGGTGAAATCTTGCTGGGACCCGAGGGGTATATATGCCTCCAGCAAAGGCTTCAGCAGATACCATTGGGGAACAGGCTTTGACCCCATAGGTGATATCTTTTCCCTTTAAGATTTAGTCATACAACATCACTGGAACAGAACAATACAGAGCAAACTTGAGCTAATATAAACTTTTTCTTGCAATTAATTTTCACACTTTAATCATTGTAAATACCTAAAGAGTTACATATGCCAAGTAAGAAAACATATAAGTGGCTACATGTGGTGTGATAGAACTTCAAGGCCCTAGGCATAGTTGTCTATAAAATTCTCATACAGCAATCATGTGAAAAGCAACATGAAAGCAAATAACAAGAACCCGTCAAAGTCTAGAACTCTTGATTAGTTCGATTCCATAATAACCCAATGGATGAATTGCAAAAAGCAAGTGCATATTTACTATCTGGATGGCAGACTACACGAATAAACAAGGTATGCAAAGTGGTACAATGGATCGCTGGGTCCTACCACCTTGTTGAAAACTTGCTGGGACCCGAGGGGTATATATGCCTCCAGCAAAGGCTTCAGCAGATACCATTGGGGAACAGGCTTTGAACCTATAGGTGATATATTTTCCCTTCAAGGTTTAGTCATAGAACATCACTGGAACAGAACAATACATCCACACAGAGCAAACTTGAACTAATATTAACTTTTTCTTGCAATTAATTTTCACACTTTAATCATTGTAAATACCTAAAGAGTTATATATGCCAAGTAAGAAAACATATAAGTGGCTACATGTGGTGTGATAGAACTTCAAGGCCCTAGGCATAGTTGTCTATAAAAATCTCATACAGCAATCATGTAAAAAGAAAAATGAAAGCAAATAAGAAGAACCCGTCAAAGTCTAGAACTCTTGATTAGTTTGATTCCATAATAACCCAATGGATGAATTGCAAAAAGCAAGTGCATATTTACTATCTGGAGGGCAGACTACACGAATAAAAAAGGTATGCAAAGTGGTGCAATGGATCGCTGGGTCCTACAACCTTGGTGAAAACTTGTTGGGACCCGAGGGGTATACAGTATATGCCTCCAGCAAAGGCTTCAGCAGACACCATTGGGGAACAGGCTTTTGATAGGTGTTATCTTTTCCCTTCAAGGTTTAGTCATAGAACATCACTGGAAAAGAACAATACATCCACACAGAGCAAACTTGAACTAATATAAACTTTTTCTTACAATTAATTTTCACACTTTAATCATATAGTGAACAGTGGTGTTGTAATTACCTAAAGAGTTACATATGCCAAGTAAGAAAACATATAAGTGGCTACATGTGGTGTGATAGAACTTCAAGGCCCTAGGCATAGTTGTCTATAAAAATCTCATAGAGCAATCATGTAAAAAGAAAAATGAAAGCAAATAAGAAGAACCCGTCAAAGTCTAGAACTCTTGATTAGTTTGCTTCCATAATAACCCAATGGATGAATTGCACAAAGCAAGTGCATATTTACTATCTGGAGGGCAGGCTACACTAATAAACAAGGTATGCAAAGTGGTGCAATGGATCGCTGGGTCCTACCACCTTGGTGAAAACTTGATGGGACCCGAGGGGTATATATGCCTCCAGCAAAGGCTTCAGCAGATACCATTGCGGAACAGGCTTTGACCCCATAGGTGATATCTTTTCCCTCCAAGGTTTAGTCATAGAACATCACTGGAACAGAACAATACATCCACACAGAACAAACTTGAACTAATATAAACTTTTTCTTACAATTAATTTTCACACTTTAATCATATGGTGAACAGTCGTGTTGTAAATACCTAAAGAGTTACATATGCCAAGTAAGAAAACATATAAGTGGCTACATGTGGTGTGATAGAACTTCAAGGCCCTAGGCATAGTTGTCTATAAAAATCTCATACAGCAATCATGTGAAAAGCAACATGAAAGCAAATAAGAAGAACCCATCAAAGTCTAGAACTCTTGATTAGTTTGATTCCATAATAACCCAATGGATGAATTGCAAAGCAAGTGCATATTTATTATCTGGAGGGCAGGCTAAACGAAAAAACAAGGTATGCAAAGGGGCGAAATGGATCGCTGGGTCCTACCACCTTGGTGAAAACTTGCTGGGATCCGAGGGGTATATATGCCTCCAGCAAAGGCTTCAAAAGATACCATTGGGGAACAGGCTTTCACACCATAGGTGATATCTTTTCCCTTCAAGGTTTAGTCATAGAACATCACTGGAACAGAACAATACATCCGCACAGAGCAAACTTGAACTAATACAAACTTTTTCTTGCAATTCATTTTCACACTTTAATCGTTGTAAATACCTAAAGAGTTACATATGCCAAGTAAGAAAACATATAAGTGGCTACATGTGGTGTGATAGAACTTCAAGGCCCTAGGCATAGTTGTCTATAAAAATCTCATACAGCAATCATGAGAACAGCAACATGAAAACAAGTAAGAAGAACCCGTCAAAGTCTAGAACTCTTGATTAGTTTGATTTCATAATAACCCAATGGATGAATTGCAAAAAGCAAGTGCATATTTACTATCTGGATGGCAGGCTACACTAATAAACAAGGTATGCAAAGTGGTGCAATGGATCGCTGGGTCCTACCACCTTGGTGAAAACTTGATGGGACCCTAGGGGTATATATGCCTCCAGCAAAGGCTTCAGCAGATACCACTGGGAAACAGGCTTTGACCCCATAGGTGATATATTTTCCCTTCAAGGTTTAGTCATAGAACATCACTGGAACAGAACAATACATCCACACAGAGCAAACGTGAACTAATATAAACTTTTTCTTGCAATAAATTTTCACACTTTAATCGTTGTAAATACCTGAAGAGTTACATATGCCAAGTAAGAAAACATATAAGTGGCAACATGTGGTGTGATAGAACTTCAAGGCCCTAGGCATAGTTGTCTATAAAAATCTCATACAGCAATCATGTTGTGTGATAGAACTTCAAGGCCCTAGGCATAGTTGTCTATAAAAATTTCATACAGCAATCATGAGAACAGCAACATGAAAACAACTAAGAAGAACCCGTCAAAGTCTAGAACTCTTGATTAGTTTGATTCCATAATAACCCAATGGATGAACTGCAAAAAGCAAGTGCATATTTACTATCTGGAGGGCAGACTACACGAATAAACAAGGTATGCAAAGTGGTGCAATGGATCGCTGGGTCCTACCACCTTGGTGAAAACTTGCTGGGACCCGAGGGGTATATATGCCTCCAGCAAAGGCTTCAGCAGATACCATTGGGGAACAGGCTTTGACCCCATACGTGATATCTTTTCCCTTCAAGGTTTAGTCATAGAACATCACTGGAACAGAACAATACATCCACACAGAGCAAACTTGAACTAATATAAACTTTTTCTTACAATTAATTTTCACACTTTAATCATATAGTGAACAGTGGTGTTGTAAATACCTAAAGAGTTACATATGCCAAGTAAGAAAACATATAAGTGGCTACATGTGGTGTGATAGAACTTCAAGGCCCTAGGCATAGTTGTCTATAAAAATCTAATACAGCAATCATGTGAAAAGCAACATAAAAGCAAATAAGAAGAACCCGTCAAAGTCTAGAACTCTTGATTAGTTTGATTCCATAATAACCCAATGGATGAATTGCAAAGCAAGTGCATATTTATTATCTGGAGGGCAGGCTAAACGAATAAACAAGGTATGCAAAGGGGCGAAATGGATCGCTGGGTCCTACCACCTTGGTGAAAACTTGCTGGGATCCGAGGGGTATATATGCCTCCAGCAAAGGCTTCAAAAGATACCATTGGGGAACAGGCTTTGACACCATAGGTGATATCTTTTCCCTTCAAGGTTTAGTCATAGAACATCACTGGAACAGAACAATACATCCGCACAGAGCAAACTTGAACTAATATAAACTTTTTCTTGCAATTCATTTTCAAACTTTAATCGTTGTAAATACCTAAAGAGTAACATATGCCAAGTAAGAAAACATATAAGTGGCTACATGTGGTGTGATAGAACTTCAAGGCCCTAGGCATAGTTGTCTATAAAAATCTCATACAGCAATCATGTGAAAAGCAACATTAAAGCAAATAAGAAGAACCCGTCAAAGTCTAGAACTCTTGATTAGTTTGATTCCATAATAACCCAATGGATGAATTGCAAAAAGCAAGTGCATATTTACTATCTGGAGGGCAGACTACACAAATAAAAAAGGTATGCAAAGTGGTGCAATGGATCGCTGGGTCCTACCACCTTGGTGAAAACTTGCTGGGATCCGAGGGGTATATATGCCTCCAGCAAAGGCTTCAAAATATACCAGTTGGGAACAGGCTTTGACCCCATAGGTGATATCTTTTCCCTTCAAGGTTTAGTCATAGAACATCACTGGAACAGAACAATACATCCGCACAGAGCAAACTTGAACTAATATAAACTTTTTCTCGCAATTCATTTTCACAGTTTAATCGTTGTAAATACCTACAGAGTTACATATGCCAAGTAAGAAAACATAAAAGTGGCTACATATTGTGTGATAGAACTTCAAGGCCCTAGGCATAGTTGTCTATAAAAATCTCATACAGCAATGATGAGAACAGCAACATGAAAACAAATAAGAAGAACCTGTCAAAGTCTAGAACTCTTGATTAGTTTGATTCCATAATAACCCAATGGATGAATTGCAAAAAGCAAGTGCATATTAACTATCTGGATGGCAGAATAAACGAATAAACAAGGTATGCAAATTGGTGCAATGGATCACTGTGTCCTACCACCTTGGTGAAAACTTGCTGGGATCCGAGGGGTATATATGCCTCCAGCAAAGACTTCAAAATATACCATTGGGGAACAGGCTTTGACCCCATAGGTGATATCTTTTCCCTTCAAGGTTTAGTCATAGAACATCACTGGAACAGAACAATACATCCGCACATAGCAAACTTGAACTAATATAAACTTTTTCTTGCAATTCATTTTCACACTTTAATCGTTGTAAATACCTAAAGAGTTACATATGCCAAGTAAGAAAACATATAAGTGGCTACATGTGGTGTGATAGAACTTCAAGGCCCTAGGCATAGTTGTCTATAAAAATCTCATACAGCAATCATGTGAAAAGCAACATAAAAGCAAATAAGAAGAACCCGTCAAAGTCTAGAACTCTTGATTAGTTTGATTCCATAATAACCCAATGGATGAATTGCAAAAAGCAAGTGCATATTTACTATCTGGAGGGCAGACTACACGAATAAAAAAGGTATGCAAAGTGGTGCAATGGATCGCTGGGTCCTACCACCTTGGTGAAAACTTGCTGGGACCCGAGGGGTATATATGCCTCCAGCAAAGGCTTCAGCAGATACCATTGGGGAACAGGCTTTGACCCCATAGGTCGTATCTTTTCCCTTCAAGGTTTAGTCATAGAACATCACTAGAACAGAACAATACATCCACACAGAGCAAACGTGAACTAATATAAACTTTTGTTTGCAATTAATTTTCACACTTTAATCGTTGTAAATACCTAAAGAGTTACATATGCCAAGTAAGAAAACATATAAGTGGCAACATGTGGTGTAATAGAACTTCAAGGCCCTAGGCATAGTTGTCTATAAAAATCTCATACAGCAATCATGTTGTGTGATAGAATTTCAAGGCCCTTGGCATAGTTGTCTATAAAAATCTCATACAGCAATCATGAGAACAGCAACATGAAAACAAATAAGAATAACCCGTCAAAGTCTAGAACTCTTGATTAGTTTGATTCCATAATAACCCAATGGATGAACTGCAAAAAGCAAGTGCATATTTACTATCTGGAGGGCAGACTACACGAATAAACAAGGTATGCAAAGTGGTGCAATGGATCGCTGGGTCCTACCACCTTGGTGAAAACTTGCTTGGACCCGAGGGGTATATATGCCTCCAGCAAAGGCTTCAGCAGATACCATTGGGGAACAGGCTTTGACTCCATAGGTGATATCTTTTCCCTTCAAGGTTTAGTCATAGAACATCACTGGAACAGAACAATACATCCACACAGAGCAAACTTGAACTAATATAAACTTTTTCTTGCAATTAATTTTCACACTTTAATCGTTGTAAATACCTAAAGAGTTACATATGCCAAGTAAGAAAACATATAAGTGGCTACATGTGGTGTGATAGAACTTCAAGGCCCTAGGCATAGTTGTCTATAAAAATCTCATACAGCAATCATGTGAAAAGCAACATGAAAGCAAATAAGAAGAACCCGTCAAAGTCTAGAACTCTTGATTAGTTTGATTCCATAATAACCCAATGGATGAATTGCAAAGCAAGTGCATATTTATTATCTGGAGGGCAGGCTAAACGAAAAAACAAGGTATGCAAAGGGGCGAAATGGATCGCTGGGTCCTACCACCTTGGTGAAAACTTGCTGGGATCCGAGGGGTATATATGCCTCCAGCAAAGGCTTCAAAAGATACCATTGGGGAACAGGCTTTCACACCATAGGTGATATCTTTTCCCTTCAAGGTTTAGTCATAGAACATCACTGGAACAGACCAATACATCCGCACAGATTAAACTTGAACTAATACAAACTTTTTCTTGCAATTCATTTTCACACTTTAATCGTTGTAAATACCTAAAGAGTTACATATGCCAAGTAAGAAAACATATAAGTGGCTACATGTGGTGTGATAGAACTTCAAGGCCCTAGGCATAGTTGTCTATAAAAATCTCATACAGCAATCATGAGAACAGCAACATGAAAACAAGTAAGAAGAACCCGTCAAAGTCTAGAACTCTTGATTAGTTTGATTTCATAATAACCCAATGGATGAATTGCAAAAAGCAAGTGCATATTTACTATCTGGATGGCAGGCTACACTAATAAACAAGGTATGCAAAGTGGTGCAATGGATCGCTGGGTCCTAACGCCTTGGTGAAAACTTGATGGGACCCGAGGGGTATATATGCCTCCAGCAAAGGCTTCAGCAGATACCATTGGGAAACAGGCTTTGACCCCATAGGTGATATATTTTCCCTTCAAGGTTTAGTCATAGAACATCACTGGAACAGAACAATACATCCACACAGAGCAAATGTGAACTAATATAAACTTTTTCTTGCAATTCATTTTCACACTTTAATCGTTGTAAATACCTAAAGAGTTACATATGCCAAGTAAGAAAACATATAAGTGGCTACATGTGGTGTGATAGAACTTCAAGGCCCTAGGCATAGTTGTCTATAAAAATCTCATACAGCAATCATGAGAACAGCAACATGAAAACAACTAAGAAGAACCCGTCAAAGTCTAGAACTCTTGATTAGTTTGATTCCATAATAACCCAATGGATGAACTGCAAAAAGCAAGTGCATATTTACTATCTGGAGGGCAGACTACACGAATAAACAAGGTATGCAAAGTGGTGCAATGGATCGCTGGGTCCTACCACCTTGGTGAAAACTTGCTGGGACCCGAGGGGTATATATGCCTCCAGCAAAGGCTTCAGCAGATACCATTGGGGAACAGGCTTTGACCCCATACGTGATATCTTTTCCCTTCAAGGTTTAGTCATAGAACATCACTGGAACAGAACAATACATCCACACAGAGCAAACTTGAACTAATATAAACTTTTTCTTACAATTCATTTTCACACTTTAATCATATAGTGAACAGTGGTGTTGTAAATACCTAAAGAGTTACATATGCCAAGTAAGAAAACATATAAGTGGCTACATGTGGTGTGATAGAACTTCAAGGCCCTAGGCATAGTTGTCTATAAAAATCTCATACAGCAATCATGTGAAAAGCAACATAAAAGCAAATAAGAAGAACCCGTCAAAGTCTAGAACTCTTGATTAGTTTGATTCCATAATAACCCAATGGATGAATTGCAAAGCAAGTGCATATTTATTATCTGGAGGGCAGGCTAAACGAATAAACAAGGTATGCAAAGGGGCGAAATGGATCGCTGGGTCCTACCACCTTGGTGAAAACTTGCTGGGATCCGAGGGGTATATATGCCTCCAGCAAAGGCTTCAAAAGATACCATTGGGGAACAGGCTTTGACACCATAGGTGATATCTTTTCCCTTCAAGGTTTAGTCATAGAACATCACTGGAACAGACCAATACATCCGCACAGAGCAAACTTGAACTAATATAAACTTTTTCTTGCAATTCATTTTCAAACTTTAATCGTTGTAAATACCTAAAGAGTTACATATGCCAAGTAAGAAAACATATAAGTGGCTACATGTGGTGTGATAGAACTTCAAGGCCCTAGGCATAGTTGTCTATAAAAATCTCATACAGCAATCATGTGAAAAGCAACATTAAAGCAAATAAGAAGAACCCGTCAAAGTCTAGAACTCTTGATTAGTTTGATTCCATAATAACCCAATGGATGAATTGCAAAAAGCAAGTGCATATTTACTATCTGGAGGGCAGACTACACGAATAAAAAAGGTATGCAAAGTGGTGCAATGGATCGCTGGGTCCTACCACCTTGGTGAAAACTTGCTGGGACCCGAGGGGTATATATGCCTCCAGCAAAGGCTTCAGCAGATACCATTGGGGAACAGGCTTTGACCCCATAGGTCGTATCTTTTCCCTTCAAGGTTTAGTCATAGAACATCACTGGAACAGAACAATACATCCAAACAGAGCAAACGTGAACTAATATAAACTTTTGTTTGCAATTAATTTTCACACTTTAATCGTTGTAAATACCTAAAGAGTTACATATGCCAAGTAAGAAAACATATAAGTGGCAACATGTGGTGTAATAGAACTTCAAGGCCCTAGGCATAGTTGTCTATAAAAATCTCATACAGCAATCATGTTGTGTGATAGAATTTCAAGGCCCTTGGCATAGTTGTCTATAAAAATCTCATACAGCAATCATGAGAACAGCAACATGAAAACAAATAAGAATGACCCGTCAAAGTCTAGAACTCTTGATTAGTTTGATTCCATAATAACCCAATGGATGAACTGCAAAAAGCAAGTGCATATTTACTATCTGGAGGGCAGACTACACGAATAAACAAGGTATGCAAAGTGGTGCAATGGATCGCTGGGTCCTACCACCTTGGTGAAAACTTGCTGGGACCCGAGGGGTATATATGCCTCCAGCAAAGGCTTCAGCAGATACCATTGGGGAACAGGCTTTGACTCCATAGGTGATATCTTTTCCCTTCAAGGTTTAGTCATAGAACATCACTGGAACAGAACAATACATCCACACAGAGCAAACTTGAACTAATATAAACTTTTTCTTTCAATTAATTTTCACACTTTAATCGTTGTAAATACCTAAAGAGTTACATATGCCAAGTAAGAAAACATATAAGTGGCTACATGTGGTGTGATAGAACTTAAAGGCCCTAGGCATAGTTGTCTATAAAAATCTCATACAGCAATCATGTGAAAAGCAACATGAAAGCAAATAAGAAGAACCCGTCAAAGTCTAGAACTCTTGATTAGTTTGATTCCATAATAACCCAATGGATGAATTGCAAAGCAAGTGCATATTTATTATCTGGAGGGCAGGCTAAACGAAAAAACAAGGTATGCAAAGGGGCGAAATGGATCGCTGGGTCCTACCACCTTGGTGAAAACTTGCTGGGATCCGAGGGGTATATATGCCTCCAGCAAAAGCTTCAAAAGATACCATTGGGGAACAGGCTTTCACACCATAGGTGATATCTTTTCCCTTCAAGGTTTAGTCATAGAACATCACTGGAACAGAACAATACATCCGCACAGAGCGAACTTGAACTAATACAAACTTTTTCTTGCAATTCATTTTCACACTTTAATCGTTGTAAATACCTAAAGAGTTACATATGCCAAGTAAGAAAACATATAAGTGGCTACATGTGGTGTGATAGAACTTCAAGGCCCTAGGCATAGTTGTCTATAAAAATCTCATACAGCAATCATGAGAACAGCAACATGAAAACAAGTAAGAAGAACCCGTCAAAGTCTAGAACTCTTGATTAGTTTGATTTCATAATAACCCAATGGATGAATTGCAAAAAGCAAGTGCATATTTACTATCTGGATGGCAGGCTACACTAATAAACAAGGTATGCAAAGTGGTGCAATGGATCGCTGGGTCCTACCACCTTGGTGAAAACTTGATGGGACCCGAGGGGTATATATGCCTCCAGCAAAGGCTTCAGCAGATACCATTGGGAAACAGGCTTTGACCCCATAAGTGATATATTTACCCTTAAAGGTTTAGTCATAGAACATCATTGGAACAGAACAATACATCCACACAGAGCAAATGTGAACTAATATAAACTTTTTCTTGCAATTCATTTTCACACTTTAATCGTTGTAAATACCTGAAGAGTTACATATGCCAAGTAAGAAAACATATAAGTGGCAACATGTGGTGTGATAGAACTTCAAGGCCCTAGGCATAGTTGTCTATAAAAATCTCATACAGCAATCATGTTGTGTGATAGAACTTCAAGGCCCTAGGCATAGTTGTCTATAAAAATCTCATACAGCAATCATGAGAACAGCAACATGAAAACAACTAAGAAGAACCCGTCAAAGTCTAGAACTCTTGATTAGTTTGATTCCATAATAACCCAATGGATGAACTGCAAAAAGCAAGTGCATATTTACTATCTGGAGGGCAGACTACACGAATAAACAAGGTATGCAAAGTGGTGCAATGGATCGCTGGGTCCTACCACCTTGGTGAAAACTTGCTGGGACCCGAGGGGTATATATGCCTCCAGCAAAGGCTTCAGCAGATACCATTGGGGAACAGGCTTTGACCCCATACGTGATATCTTTTCCCTTCAAGGTTTAGTCATAGAACATCACTGGAACAGAACAATACATCCACACAGAGCAAACTTGAACTAATATAAACTTTTTCTTACAATTAATTTTCACACTTTAATCATATAGTGAACAGTGGTGTTGTAAATACCTAAAGAGTTACATATGCCAAGTAAGAAAACATATAAGTGGCTACATGTGGTGTGATAGAACTTCAAGGCCCTAGGCATAGTTGTCTATAAAAATCTCATACAGCAATCATGTGAAAAGCAACATAAAAGCAAATAAGAAGAACCCGTCAAAGTCTAGAACTCTTGATTAGTTTGATTCCATAATAACCCAATGGATGAATTGCAAAGCAAGTGCATATTTATTATCTGGAGGGCAGGCTAAACGAATAAACAAGGTATGCAAAGGGGCGAAATGGATCGCTGGGTCCTACCACCTTGGTGAAAACTTGCTGGGATCCGAGGGGTATATATGCCTCCAGCAAAGGCTTCAAAAGATACCATTGGGGAACAGGCTTTGACACCATAGGTGATATCTTTTCCCTTCAAGGTTTAGTCATAGAACATCACTGGAACAGACCAATACATCCGCACAGAGCAAACTTGAACTAATATAAACTTTTTCTTGCAATTCATTTTCAAACTTTAATCGTTGTAAATACCTAAAGAGTTACATATGCCAAGTAAGAAAACATATAAGTGGCTACATGTGGTGTGATAGAACTTCAAGGCCCTAGGCATAGTTGTCTATAAAAATCTCATACAGCAATCATGTGAAAAGCAACATTAAAGCAAATAAGAAGAACCCGTCAAAGTCTAGAACTCTTGATTAGTTTGATTCCATAATAACCCAATGGATGAATTGCAAAAAGCAAGTGCATATTTACTATCTGGAGGGCAGACTACACAAATAAAAAAGGTATGCAAAGTGGTGCAATGGATCGCTGGGTCCTACCACCTTGGTGAAAACTTGCTGGGACCCGAGGGGTATATATGCCTCCAGCAAAGGCTTCAACAGATACCATTGGGGAACAGGCTTTGACCCCATAGGTCGTATCTTTTCCCTTCAAGGTTTAGTCATAGAACATCACTGGAACAGAACAATACATCCAAACAGAGCAAACGTGAACTAATATAAACTTTTGTTTGCAATTAATTTTCACACTTTAATCGTTGTAAATACCTAAAGAGTTACATATGCCAAGTAAGAAAACATATAAGTGGCAACATGTGGTGTAATAGAACTTCAAGGCCCTAGGCATAGTTGTCTATAAAAATCTCATACAGCAATCATGTTGTGCGATAGAATTTCAAGGCCCTTGGCATAGTTGTCTATAAAAATCTCATACAGCAATCATGAGAACAGCAACATGAAAACAAATAAGAATAACCCGTCAAAGTCTAGAACTCTTGATTAGTTTGATTCCATAATAACCCAATGGATGAACTGCAAAAAGCAAGTGCATATTTACTATCTGGAGGGCAGACTACACGAATAAACAAGGTATGCAAAGTGGTGCAATGGATCGCTGGGTCCTACCACCTTGGTGAAAACTTGCTGGGACCCGAGGGGTATATATGCCTCCAGCAAAGGCTTCAGCAGATACCATTGGGGAACAGGCTTTGACTCCATAGGTGATATCTTTTCCCTTCAAGGTTTAGTCATAGAACATCACTGGAACAGAACAATACATCCACACAGAGCAACCTTGAACTAATATAAACTTTTTCTTTCAATTAATTTTCACACTTTAATCGTTGTAAATACCTAAAGAGTTACATATTCCAAGTAAGAAAACATATAAGTGGCTACATGTGGTGTGATAGAACTTCAAGGCCCTAGGCATAGTTGTCTATAAAAATCTCATACAGCAATCATGTGAAAAGCAACATGAAAGCAAATAAGAAGAACCCGTCAAAGTCTAGAACTCTTGATTAGTTTGATTCCATAATAACCCAATGGATGAATTGCAAAGCAAGTGCATATTTATTATCTGGAGGGCAGGCTAAACGAAAAAACAAGGTATGCAAAGGGGCGAAATGGATCGCTGGGTCCTACCACCTTGGTGAAAACTTGCTGGGATCCGAGGGGTATATATGCCTCCAGCAAAGGCTTCAAAAGATACCATTGGGGAACAGGCTTTCACACCATAGGTGATATCTTTTCCCTTCAAGGTTTAGTCATAAAACATCACTGGAACAGAACAATACATCCGCACAGAGCGAACTTGAACTAATACAAACTTTTTCTTGCAATTCATTTTCACACTTTAATCGTTGTAAATACCTAAAGAGTTACATATGCCAAGTAAGAAAACATATAAGTGGCTACATGTGGTGTGATAGAACTTCAAGGCCCTAGGCATAGTTGTCTATAAAAATCTCATACAGCAATCATGAGAACAGCAACATGAAAACAAGTAAGAAGAACCCGTCAAAGTCTAGAACTCTTGATTAGTTTGATTTCATAATAACCCAATGGATGAATTGCAAAAAGCAAGTGCATATTTACTATCTGGATGGCAGGCTACACTAATAAACAAGGTATGCAAAGTGGTGCAATGGATCGCTGGGTCCTACCACCTTGGTGAAAACTTGATGGGACCCGAGGGGTATATATGCCTCCAGCAAAGGCTTCAGCAGATACCATTGGGAAACAGGCTTTGACCCAATAGGTGATATATTTTCCCTTCAAGGTTTAGTCATAGAACATCACTGGAACAGAACAATACATCCACACAGAGCAAATGTGAACTAATATAAACTTTTTCTTGCAATTCATTTTCACACTTTAATCGTTGTAAATACCTGAAGAGTTACATATGCCAAGTAAGAAAACATATAAGTGGCAACATGTGGTGTGATAGAACTTCAAGGCCCTAGGCATAGTTGTCTATAAAAATCTCATACAGCAATCATGTTGTGTGATAGAACTTCAAGGCCCTAGGCATAGTTGTCTATAAAAATCTCATACAGCAATCATGAGAACAGCAACATGAAAACAACTAAGAAGAACCCGTCAAAGTCTAGAACTCTTGATTAGTTTGATTCCATAATAACCCAATGGATGAACTGCAAAAAGCAAGTGCATATTTACTATCTGGAGGGCAGACTACACGAATAAACAAGGTATGCAAAGTGGTGCAATGGATCGCTGGGTCCTACCACCTTGGTGAAAACTTGCTGGGACCCGAGGGGTATATATGCCTCCAGCAAAGGCTTCAGCAGATACCATTGGGGAACAGGCTTTGACCCCATACGTGATATCTTTTCCCTTCAAGGTTTAGTCATAGAACATCACTGGAACAGAACAATACATCCACACAGAGCAAACTTGAACTAATATAAACTTTTTCTTACAATTAATTTTCACACTTTAATCATATAGTGAACAGTGGTGTTGTAAATACCTAAAGAGTTACATATGCCAAGTAAGAAAACATATAAGTGGCTACATGTGGTGTGATAGAACTTCAAGGCCCTAGGCATAGTTGTCTATAAAAATCTCATACAGCAATCATGTGAAAAGCAACATAAAAGCAAATAAGAAGAACCCGTCAAAGTCTAGAACTCTTGATTAGTTTGATTCCATAATAACCCAATGGATGAATTGCAAAGCAAGTGCATATTTATTATCTGGAGGGCAGGCTAAACGAATAAACAAGGTATGCAAAGGGGCGAAATGGATCGCTGGGTCCTACCACCTTGGTGAAAACTTGCTGGGATCCGAGGGGTATATATGCCTCCAGCAAAGGCTTCAAAAGATACCATTGGGGAACAGGCTTTGACACCATAGGTGATATCTTTTCCCTTCAAGGTTTAGTCATAGAACATCACTGGAACAGACCAATACATCCGCACAGAGCAAACTTGAACTAATATAAACTTTTTCTTGCAATTCATTTTCAAACTTTAATCGTTGTAAATACCTAAAGAGTTACATATGCCAAGTAAGAAAACATATAAGTGGCTACATGTGGTGTGATAGAACTTCAAGGCCCTAGGCATAGTTGTCTATAAAAATCTCATACAGCAATCATGTGAAAAGCAACATAAAAGCAAATAAGAAGAACCCGTCAAAGTCTAGAACTCTTGATTAGTTTGATTCCATAATAACCCAATGGATGAATTGCAAAAAGCAAGTGCATATTTACTATCTGGAGGGCAGACTACACGAATAAAAAAGGTATGCAAAGTGGTGCAATGGATCGCTGGGTCCTACCACCTTGGTGAAAACTTGCTGGGACCCGAGGGGTATATATGCCTCCAGCAAAGGCTTCAGCAGATACCATTGGGGAACAGGCTTTGACCCCATAGGTCGTATCTTTTCCCTTCAAGGTTTAGTCATAGAACATCACTGGAACAGAACAATACATCCACACAGAGCAAACGTGAACTAATATAAACTTTTGTTTGCAATTAATTTTCACACTTTAATCGTTGTAAATACCTAAAGAGTTACATATGCCAAGTAAGAAAACATATAAGTGGCAACATGTGGTGTAATAGAACTTCAAGGCCCTAGGCATAGTTGTCTATAAAAATCTCATACAGCAATCATGTTGTGTGATAGAATTTCAAGGCCCTTGGCATAGTTGTCTATAAAAATCTCATACAGCAATCATGAGAACAGCAACATGAAAACAAATAAGAATAACCCGTCAAAGTCTAGAACTCTTGATTAGTTTGATTCCATAATAACCCAATGGATGAACTGCAAAAAGCAAGTGCATATTTACTATCTGGAGGGCAGACTACACGAATAAACAAGGTATGCAAAGTGGTGCAATGGATCGCTGGGTCCTACCACCTTGGTGAAAACTTGCTGGGACCCGAGGAGTATATATGCCTCCAGCAAAGGCTTCAGCAGATACCATTGGGGAACAGGCTTTGACTCCATAGGTGATATCTTTTCCCTTCAAGCTTAAGTCATAGAACATCACTGGAACAGAACAATACATCCACACAGAGCAAACTTGAACTAATATAAACTTTTTCTTGCAATTAATTTTCACACTTTAATCGTTGTAAATACCTAAAGAGTTACATATGCCAAGTAAGAAAACATATAAGTGGCTACATGTGGTGTGATAGAACTTCAAGGCCCTAGGCATAGTTGTCTATAAAAATCTCATACAGCAATCATGTGAAAAGCAACATAAAAGCAAATAAGAAGAACCCGTCAAAGTCTAGAACTCTTGATTAGTTTGATTCCATAATAACCCAATGGATGAATTGCAAAGCAAGTGCATATTTATTATCTGGAGGGCAGGCTAAACGAATAAACAAGGTATGCAAAGGGGCGAAATGGATCGCTGGGTCCTACCACCTTGGTGAAAACTTGCTGGGATCCGAGGGGTATATATGCCTCCAGCAAAGGCTTCAAAAGATACCATTGGGGAACAGGCTTTGACACCATAGGTGATATCTTTTCCCTTCAAGGTTTAGTCATAGAACATCACTGGAACAGACCAATACATCCGCACAGAGCAAACTTGAACTAATATAAACTTTTTCTTGCAATTCATTTTCAAACTTTAATCGTTGTAAATACCTAAAGAGTTACATATGCCAAGTAAGAAAACATATAAGTGGCTACATGTGGTGTGATAGAACTTCAAGGCCCTAGGCATAGTTGTCTATAAAAATCTCATACAGCAATCATGTGAAAAGCAACATTAAAGCAAATAAGAAGAACCCGTCAAAGTCTAGAACTCTTGATTAGTTTGATTCCATAATAACCCAATGGATGAATTGCAAAAAGCAAGTGCATATTTACTATCTGGAGGGCAGACTACACGAATAAAAAAGGTATGCAAAGTGGTGCAATGGATCGCTGGGTCCTACCACCTTGGTGAAAACTTGCTGGGACCCGAGGGGTATATATGCCTCCAGCAAAGGCTTCAGCAGATACCATTGGGGAACAGGCTTTGACCCCATAGGTCGTATCTTTTCCCTTCAAGGTTTAGTCATAGAACATCACTGGAACAGAACAATACATCCAAACAGAGCAAACGTGAACTAATATAAACTTTTGTTTGCAATTAATTTTCACACTTTAATCGTTGTAAATACCTAAAGAGTTACATATGCCAAGTAAGAAAACATATAAGTGGCAACATGTGGTGTAATAGAACTTCAAGGCCCTAGGCATAGTTGTCTATAAAAATCTCATACAGCAATCATGTTGTGTGATAGAATTTCAAGGCCCTTGGCATAGTTGTCTATAAAAATCTCATACAGCAATCATGAGAACAGCAACATGAAAACAAATAAGAATGACCCGTCAAAGTCTAGAACTCTTGATTAGTTTGATTCCATAATAACCCAATGGATGAACTGCAAAAAGCAAGTGCATATTTACTATCTGGAGGGCAGACTACACGAATAAACAAGGTATGCAAAGTGGTGCAATGGATCGCTGGGTCCTACCACCTTGGTGAAAACTTGCTGGGACCCGAGGGGTATATATGCCTCCAGCAAAGGCTTCAGCAGATACCATTGGGGAACAGGCTTTGACTCCATAGGTGATATCTTTTCCCTTCAAGGTTTAGTCATAGAACATCACTGGAACAGAACAATACATCCACACAGAGCAAACTTGAACTAATATAAACTTTTTCTTTCAATTAATTTTCACACTTTAATCGTTGTAAATACCTAAAGAGTTACATATGCCAAGTAAGAAAACATATAAGTGGCTACATGTGGTGTGATAGAACTTAAAGGCCCTAGGCATAGTTGTCTATAAAAATCTCATACAGCAATCATGTGAAAAGCAACATGAAAGCAAATAAGAAGAACCCGTCAAAGTCTAGAACTCTTGATTAGTTTGATTCCATAATAACCCAATGGATGAATTGCAAAGCAAGTGCATATTTATTATCTGGAGGGCAGGCTAAACGAAAAAACAAGGTATGCAAAGGGGCGAAATGGATCGCTGGGTCCTACCACCTTGGTGAAAACTTGCTGGGATCCGAGGGGTATATATGCCTCCAGCAAAAGCTTCAAAAGATACCATTGGGGAACAGGCTTTCACACCATAGGTGATATCTTTTCCCTTCAAGGTTTAGTCATAGAACATCACTGGAACAGAACAATACATCCGCACAGAGCGAACTTGAACTAATACAAACTTTTTCTTGCAATTCATTTTCACACTTTAATCGTTGTAAATACCTAAAGAGTTACATATGCCAAGTAAGAAAACATATAAGTGGCTACATGTGGTGTGATAGAACTTCAAGGCCCTAGGCATAGTTGTCTATAAAAATCTCATACAGCAATCATGAGAACAGCAACATGAAAACAAGTAAGAAGAACCCGTCAAAGTCTAGAACTCTTGATTAGTTTGATTTCATAATAACCCAATGGATGAATTGCAAAAAGCAAGTGCATATTTACTATCTGGATGGCAGGCTACACTAATAAACAAGGTATGCAAAGTGGTGCAATGGATCGCTGGGTCCTACCACCTTGGTGAAAACTTGATGGGACCCGAGGGGTATATATGCCTCCAGCAAAGGCTTCAGCAGATACCATTGGGAAACAGGCTTTGACCCCATAGGTGATATATTTTCCCTTAAAGGTTTAGTCATAGAACATCACTGGAACAGAACAATACATCCACACAGAGCAAATGTGAACTAATATAAACTTTTTCTTGCAATTCATTTTCACACTTTAATCGTTGTAAATACCTGAAGAGTTACATATGCCAAGTAAGAAAACATATAAGTGGCAACATGTGGTGTGATAGAACTTCAAGGCCCTAGGCATAGTTGTCTATAAAAATCTCATACAGCAATCATGTTGTGTGATAGAACTTCAAGGCCCTAGGCATAGTTGTCTATAAAAATCTCATACAGCAATCATGAGAACAGCAACATGAAAACAACTAAGAAGAACCCGTCAAAGTCTAGAACTCTTGATTAGTTTGATTCCATAATAACCCAATGGATGAACTGCAAAAAGCAAGTGCATATTTACTATCTGGAGGGCAGACTACACGAATAAACAAGGTATGCAAAGTGGTGCAATGGATCGCTGGGTCCTACCACCTTGGTGAAAACTTGCTGGGACCCGAGGGGTATATATGCCTCCAGCAAAGGCTTCAGCAGATACCATTGGGGAACAGGCTTTGACCCCATACGTGATATCTTTTCCCTTCAAGGTTTAGTCATAGAACATCACTGGAACAGAACAATACATCCACACAGAGCAAACTTGAACTAATATAAACTTTTTCTTACAATTAATTTTCACACTTTAATCATATAGTGAACAGTGGTGTTGTAAATACCTAAAGAGTTACATATGCCAAGTAAGAAAACATATAAGTGGCTACATGTGGTGTGATAGAACTTCAAGGCCCTAGGCATAGTTGTCTATAAAAATCTCATACAGCAATCATGTGAAAAGCAACATAAAAGCAAATAAGAAGAACCCGTCAAAGTCTAGAACTCTTGATTAGTTTGATTCCATAATAACCCAATGGATGAATTGCAAAGCAAGTGCATATTTATTATCTGGAGGGCAGGCTAAATGAATAAACAAGGTATGCAAAGGGGCGAAATGGATCGCTGGGTCCTACCACCTTGGTGAAAACTTGCTGGGATCCGAGGGGTATATATGCCTCCAGCAAAGGCTTCAAAAGATACCATTGGGGAACAGGCTTTGACACCATAGGTGATATCTTTTCCCTTCAAGGTTTAGTCATAGAACATCACTGGAACAGACCAATACATCCGCACAGAGCAAACTTGAACTAATATAAACTTTTTCTTGCAATTCATTTTCAAACTTTAATCGTTGTAAATACCTAAAGAGTTACATATGCCAAGTAAGAAAACATATAAGTGGCTACATGTGGTGTGATAGAACTTCAAGGCCCTAGGCATAGTTGTCTATAAAAATCTCATACAGCAATCATGTGAAAAGCAACATTAAAGCAAATAAGAAGAACCCGTCAAAGTCTAGAACTCTTGATTAGTTTGATTCCATAATAACCCAATGGATGAATTGCAAAAAGCAAGTGCATATTTACTATCTGGAGGGCAGACTACACAAATAAAAAAGGTATGCAAAGCTGTGCAATGGATCGCTGGGTCCTACCACCTTGGTGAAAACTTGCTGGGACCCGAGGGGTATATATGCCTCCAGCAAAGGCTTCAGCAGATACCATTGGGGAACAGGCTTTGACCCCATAGGTCGTATCTTTTCCCTTCAAGGTTTAGTCATAGAACATCACTGGAACAGAACAATACATCCAAACAGAGCAAACGTGAACTAATATAAACTTTTGTTTGCAATTAATTTTCACACTTTAATCGTTGTAAATACCTAAAGAGTTACATATGCCAAGTAAGAAAACATATAAGTGGCAACATGTGGTGTAATAGAACTTCAAGGCCCTAGGCATAGTTGTCTATAAAAATCTCATACAGCAATCATGTTGTGCGATAGAATTTCAAGGCCCTTGGCATAGTTGTCTATAAAAATCTCATACAGCAATCATGAGAACAGCAACATGAAAACAAATAAGAATAACCCGTCAAAGTCTAGAACTCTTGATTAGTTTGATTCCATAATAACCCAATGGATGAACTGCAAAAAGCAAGTGCATATTTACTATCTGGAGGGCAGACTACACGAATAAACAAGGTATGCAAAGTGGTGCAATGGATCGCTGGGTCCTACCACCTTGGTGAAAACTTGCTGGGACCCGAGGGGTATATATGCCTCCAGCAAAGGCTTCAGCAGATACCATTGGGGAACAGGCTTTGACTCCATAGGTGATATCTTTTCCCTTCAAGGTTTAGTCATAGAACATCACTGGAACAGAACAATACATCCACACAGAGCAACCTTGAACTAATATAAACTTTTTCTTTCAATTAATTTTCACACTTTAATCGTTGTAAATACCTAAAGAGTTACATATTCCAAGTAAGAAAACATATAAGTGGCTACATGTGGTGTGATAGAACTTCAAGGCCCTAGGCATAGTTGTCTATAAAAATCTCATACAGCAATCATGTGAAAAGCAACATGAAAGCAAATAAGAAGAACCCGTCAAAGTCTAGAACTCTTGATTAGTTTGATTCCATAATAACCCAATGGATGAATTGCAAAGCAAGTGCATATTTATTATCTGGAGGGCAGGCTAAACGAAAAAACAAGGTATGCAAAGGGGCGAAATGGATCGCTGGGTCCTACCACCTTGGTGAAAACTTGCTGGGATCCGAGGGGTATATATGCCTCCAGCAAAGGCTTCAAAAGATACCATTGGGGAACAGGCTTTCACACCATAGGTGATATCTTTTCCCTTCAAGGTTTAGTCATAAAACATCACTGGAACAGAACAATACATCCGCACAGAGCGAACTTGAACTAATACAAACTTTTTCTTGCAATTCATTTTCACACTTTAATCGTTGTAAATACCTAAAGAGTTACATATGCCAAGTAAGAAAACATATAAGTGGCTACATGTGGTGTGATAGAACTTCAAGGCCCTAGGCATAGTTGTCTATAAAAATCTCATACAGCAATCATGAGAACAGCAACATGAAAACAAGTAAGAAGAACCCGTCAAAGTCTAGAACTCTTGATTAGTTTGATTTCATAATAACCCAATGGATGAATTGCAAAAAGCAAGTGCATATTTACTATCTGGATGGCAGGCTACACTAATAAACAAGGTATGCAAAGTGGTGCAATGGATCGCTGGGTCCTACCACCTTGGTGAAAACTTGATGGGACCCGAGGGGTATATATGCCTCCAGCAAAGGCTTCAGCAGATACCATTGGGAAACAGGCTTTGACCCCATAGGTGATATATTTTCCCTTCAAGGTTTAGTCATAGAACATCACTGGAACAGAACAATACATCCACACAGAGCAAATGTGAACTAATATAAACTTTTTCTTGCAATTCATTTTCACACTTTAATCGTTGTAAATACCTGAAGAGTTACATATGCCAAGTAAGAAAACATATAAGTGGCAACATGTGGTGTGATAGAACTTCAAGGCCCTAGGCATAGTTGTCTATAAAAATCTCATACAGCAATCATGTTGTGTGATAGAACTTCAAGGCCCTAGGCATAGTTGTCTATAAAAATCTCATACAGCAATCATGAGAACAGCAACATGAAAACAACTAAGAAGAACCCGTCAAAGTCTAGAACTCTTGATTAGTTTGATTCCATAATAACCCAATGGATGAACTGCAAAAAGCAAGTGCATATTTACTATCTGGAGGGCAGACTACACGAATAAACAAGGTATGCAAAGTGGTGCAATGGATCGCTGGGTCCTACCACCTTGGTGAAAACTTGCTGGGACCCGAGGGGTATATATGCCTCCAGCAAAGGCTTCAGCAGATACCATTGGGGAACAGGCTTTGACCCCATACGTGATATCTTTTCCCTTCAAGGTTTAGTCATAGAACATCACTGGAACAGAACAATACATCCACACAGAGCAAACTTGAACTAATATAAACTTTTTCTTACAATTAATTTTCACACTTTAATCATATAGTGAACAGTGGTGTTGTAAATACCTAAAGAGTTACATATGCCAAGTAAGAAAACATATAAGTGGCTACATGTGGTGTGATAGAACTTCAAGGCCCTAGGCATAGTTGTCTATAAAAATCTCATACAGCAATCATGTGAAAAGCAACATAAAAGCAAATAAGAAGAACCCGTCAAAGTCTAGAACTCTTGATTAGTTTGATTCCATAATAACCCAATGGATGAATTGCAAAGCAAGTGCATATTTATTATCTGGAGGGCAGGCTAAACGAATAAACAAGGTATGCAAAGGGGCGAAATGGATCGCTGGGTCCTACCACCTTGGTGAAAACTTGCTTGGATCCGAGGGGTATATATGCCTCCAGCAAAGGCTTCAAAAGATACCATTGGGGAACAGGCTTTGACACCATAGGTGATATCTTTTCCCTTCAAGGTTTAGTCATAGAACATCACTGGAACAGACCAATACATCCGCACAGAGCAAACTTGAACTAATATAAACTTTTTCTTGCAATTCATTTTCAAACTTTAATCGTTGTAAATACCTAAAGAGTTACATATGCCAAGTAAGAAAACATATAAGTGGCTACATGTGGTGTGATAGAACTTCAAGGCCCTAGGCATAGTTGTCTATAAAAATCTCATACAGCAATCATGTGAAAAGCAACATTAAAGCAAATAAGAAGAACCCGTCAAAGTCTAGAACTCTTGATTAGTTTGATTCCATAATAACCCAATGGATGAATTGCAAAAAGCAAGTGCATATTTACTATCTGGAGGGCAGACTACACGAATAAAAAAGGTATGCAAAGTGGTGCAATGGATCGCTGGGTCCTACCACCTTGGTGAAAACTTGCTGGGACCCGAGGGGTATATATGCCTTCAGCAAAGGCTTCAGCAGATACCATTGGGGAACAGGATTTGACCCCATAGGTCGTATCTTTTCCCTTCAAGGTTTAGTCATAGAACATCACTGGAACAGAACAATACATCCACACAGAGCAAAGGTGAACTAATATAAAGTTTTGTTTGCAAATAATTTTCACACTTTAATCGTTGTAAATACCTAAAGAGTTACATATGCCAAGTAAGAAAACATATAAGTGGCAACATGTGGTGTAATAGAACTTCAAGGCCCTAGGCATAGTTGTCTATAAAAATCTCATACAGCAATCATGTTGTGTGATAGAATTTCAAGGCCCTTGGCATAGTTGTCTATAAAAATCTCATACAGCAATCATGAGAACAGCAACATGAAAACAAATAAGAATAACCCGTCAAAGTCTAGAACTCTTGATTAGTTTGATTCCATAATAACCCAATGGATGAACTGCAAAAAGCAAGTGCATATTTACTATCTGGAGGGCAGACTACACGAATAAACAAGGTATGCAAAGTGGTGCAATGGATCGCTGGGTCCTACCACCTTGGTGAAAACTTGCTGGGACCCAAGGGGTATATATGCCTCCAGCAAAGGCTTCAGCAGATACCATTGGGGAACAGGCTTTGACTCCATAGGTGATATCTTTTCCCTTCAAGGTTTAGTCATAGAACATCACTGGAACAGAACAATACATCCACACAGAGCAAACTTGAACTAATATAAACTTTTTCTTGCAATTAATTTTCACACTTTAATCGTTGTAAATACCTAAAGAGTTACATATGCCAAGTAAGAAAACATATAAGTGGCTACATGTGGTGTGATAGAACTTCAAGGCCCTAGGCATAGTTGTCTATAAAAATCTCATACAGCAATCATGTGAAAAGCAACATGAAAGCAAATAAGAAGAACCCGTCAAAGTCTAGAACTCTTGATTAGTTTGATTCCATAATAACCCAATGGATGAATTGCAAAGCAAGTGCATATTTATTATCTGGAGGGCAGGCTAAACGAAAAAACAAGGTATGCAAAGGGGCGAAATGGATCGCTGGGTCCTACCACCTTGGTGAAAACTTGCTGGGATCCGAGGGGTATATATGCCTCCAGCAAAGGCTTCAAAAGATACCATTGGGGAACAGGCTTTCACACCATAGGTGATATCTTTTCCCTTCAAGGTTTAGTCATAGAACATCACTGGAACAGAACAATACATCCGCACAGAGCAAACTTGAACTAATACAAACTTTTTCTTGCAATTCATTTTCACACTTTAATCGTTGTAAATACCTAAAGAGTTACATATGCCAAGTAAGAAAACATATAAGTGGCTACATGTGGTGTGATAGAACTTCAAGGCCCTAGGCATAGTTGTCTATAAAAATCTCATACAGCAATCATGAGAACAGCAACATGAAAACAAGTAAGAAGAACCCGTCAAAGTCTAGAACTCTTGATTAGTTTGATTTCATAATAACCCAATGGATGAATTGCAAAAAGCAAGTGCATATTTACTATCTGGATGGCAGGCTACACTAATAAACAAGGTATGCAAAGTGGTGCAATGGATCGCTGGGTCCTACCACCTTGGTGAAAACTTGATGGGACCCGAGGGGTATATATGCCTCCAGCAAAGGTTTCAGCAGATACCATTGGGAAACAGGCTTTGACCCCATAGGTGATATATTTTCCCTTCAAGGTTTAGTCATAGAACATCACTGGAACAGAACAATACATCCACACAGAGCAAATGTGAACTAATATAAACTTTTTCTTGCAATTCATTTTCACACTTTAATCGTTGTAAATACCTGAAGAGTTACATATGCCAAGTAAGAAAACATATAAGTGGCAACATGTGGTGTGATAGAACTTCAAGGCCCTAGGCATAGTTGTCTATAAAAATCTCATACAGCAATCATGTTGTGTGATAGAACTTCAAGGCCCTAGGCATAGTTGTCTATAAAAATCTCATACAGCAATCATGAGAACAGCAACATGAAAACAACTAAGAAGAACCCGTCAAAGTCTAGAACTCTTGATTAGTTTGATTCCATAATAACCCAATGGATGAACTGCAAAAAGCAAGTGCATATTTACTATCTGGAGGGCAGACTACACGAATAAACAAGGTATGCAAAGTGGTGCAATGGATCGCTGGGTCCTACCACCTTGGTGAAAACTTGCTGGGACCCGAGGGGCATATATGCCTCCAGCAAAGGCTTCAGCAGATACCATTGGGGAACAGGCTTTGACCCCATACGTGATATCTTTTCCCTTCAAGGTTTAGTCATAGAACATCACTGGAACAGAACAATACATCCACACAGAGCAAACTTGAACTAATATAAACTTTTTCTTACAATTAATTTTCACACTTTAATCATATAGTGAACAGTGGTGTTGTAAATACCTAAAGAGTTACATATGCCAAGTAAGAAAACATATAAGTGGCTACATGTGGTGTGATAGAACTTCAAGGCCCTAGGCATAGTTGTCTATAAAAATCTCATACAGCCATCATGTGAAAAGCAACATAAAAGCAAATAAGAAGAACCCGTCAAAGTCTAGAACTCTTGATTAGTTTGATTCCATAATAACCCAATGGATGAATTGCAAAGCAAGTGCATATTTATTATCTGGAGGGCAGGCTAAACGAATAAACAAGGTATGCAAAGGGGCGAAATGGATCGCTGGGTCCTACCACCTTGGTGAAAACTTGCTGGGATCCGAGGGGTATATATGCCTCCAGCAAAGGCTTCAAAAGATACCATTGGGGAACAGACTTTGACCCCATAGGTGATATCTTTTCCCTTCAAGGTTTAGTCATAGAACATCACTGGAACAGAACAATACATCCACACAGAGCAAACGTGAACTAATATAAACTTTTTCTTGCAATTAATTTTCACACTTTAATCGTTGTACATACCTAAAGAGTTACATATGCCAAGTAAGAAAACATATAAGTGGCTACATGTGGTGTGATAGAACTTCAAGGCCCTAGGCATAGTTGTCTATAAAAATCTCATACAGCAATCATGAGAACAGCAACATGAAAACAAGTAAGAAGAACCCGTCAAAGTCTAGAACTCTTGATTAGTTTGATTTCATAATAACCCAATGGATGAATTGCAAAAAACAAGTGCATATTTACTATCTGGATGGCAGGCTACACTAATAAACAAGGTATGCAAAGTGGTGCAATGGATCGCTGGGTCCTACCACCTTGGTGAAAACTTGATGGGACCCGAGGGGTATATATGCCTCCAGCAAAGGCTTCAGCAGATACCATTAGGGAACAGGCTTTGACCCCATAGGTGATATCTTTTCCCTTCAAGGTTTAGTCATAGAACATCACTGGAACAGAACAATACATCCACACAGAGCAAACGTGAACTAATATAAAAAAATTTTTGCAATTAATTTTCACACTTTAATCGTTGTAAATACCTAAAGAGTTACATATGCCAAGTAAGAAAACATATAAGTGGCTACATGTGGTGTGATAGAACTTCAAGGCCCTAGGCATAGTTGTTTATAAAAATCTCATACAGCAATCATGTGAAAAGCAACATAAAAGCAAATAAGAAGAACCCGTCAAAGTCTAGAACTCTTGATTAGTTTGATTCCATAATAACCCAATGGATGAATTGCAAAAAGCAAGTGCATATTTACTATCTGGAGGGCAGACTACACGAATAAAAAAGGTATGCAAAGTGGTGCAATGGATCGCTGGGTCCTACCACCTTGGTGAAAACTTGCTGGGACCCGAGGGGTATATATGCCTCCAGCAAAGGCTTCAGCAGATACCATTGGGGAACAGGCTTTGACCCCATAGGTCATATCTTTTTCCTTCAAGGTTTAGTCATAGAACATCACTGGAACAGAACAATACATCCACACAGAGCAAACGTGAACTAATATAAACTTTTGTTTGCTATTAATTTTCACACTTTAATCGTTGTAAATACCTAAAGAGTTACATATGCCAAGTAAGAAAACATATAAGTGGCAACATGTGGTGTAATAGAACTTCAAGGCCCTAGGCATAGTTGTCTATAAAAATCTCATACAGCAATCATGTTGTGTGATAGAATTTCAAGGCCCTTGGCATAGTTGTCTATAAAAATCTCATACAGCAATCATGAGAACAGCAACATGAAAACAAATAAGAATAACCCGTCAAAGTCTAGGACTCTTGATTAGTTTGATTCCATAATAACCCAATGGATGAATTGCAAAGCAAGTGCATATTTATTATCTGGAGGGCAGGCTAAACGAAAAAACAAGGTATGCAAAGGGGCGAAATGGATCGCTGGGTCCTACCACCTTGGTGAAAACTTGCTGGGATCCGAGGGGTATATATGCCTCCAGCAAAGGCTTCAAAAGATACCATTGGGGAACAGGCTTTCACACCATAGGTGATATCTTTTCCCTTCAAGGTTTAGTTATAGAACATCACTGGAACAGAACAATACATCCGCACAGAGCAAACTTGAACTAATACAAACTTTTTCTTGCAATTCATTTTCACACTTTAATCGTTGTAAATACCTAAAGAGTTACATATGCCAAGTAAGAAAACATATAAGTGGCTACATGTGGTGTGATAAAACTTCAAGGCCCTAGGCATAATTGTCTATAAAAATCTCATACAGCAATCATGAGAACAGCAACATGAAAACAAGTAAGAAGAACCCGTCAAAGTCTAGAACTCTTGATTAGTTTGATTTCATAATAACCCAATGGATGAATTGCAAAAAGCAAGTGCATATTTACTATCTGGATGGCAGGCTACACTAATAAACAAGGTATGCAAAGTGGTGCAATGGATCGCTGGGTCCTACCACCTTGGTGAAAACTTGATGGGACCCGAGGGGTATATATGCCTCCAGCAAACGCTTCAGCAGATACCATTGGGAAACAGGCTTTGACCCCATAGGTGATATATTTTCCCTTCAAGGTTTAGTCATAGAACATCACTGGAACAGAACAATACATCCACACAGAGCAAATGTGAACTAATATAAACTTTTTCTTGCAATTCATTTTCACACTTTAATCGTTGTAAATACCTGAAGAGTTACATATGCCAAGTAAGAAAACATATAAGTGGCAACATGTGGTGTGATAGAACTTCAAGGCCCTAGGCATAGTTGTCTATAAAAATCTCATACAGCAATCATGAGAATAGCAACATGAAAACAACTAAGAAGAACCCGTCAAAGTCTAGAACTCTTGATTAGTTTGATTCCATAATAACCCAATGGATGAACTGCAAAAAGCAAGTGCATATTTACTATCTGGAGGGCAGACTACACGAATAAACAAGGTATGCAAAGTGGTGCAATGGATCGCTGGGTCCTACCACCTTGGTGAAAACTTGCTGGGACCCGAGGGGTATATATGCCTCCAGCAAAGGCTTCAGCAGATACCATTGGGGAACAGGCTTTGACCCCATAGGTGATATCTTTTCCCTTCAAGGTTTAGTCATAGAACATCACTGGAACTGAACAATACATGGAACTGAAAAATACAGAGCAAACTTGAACTAATATAAACTTTTTCTTGCAATTAATTTTCACACTTTAATCGTTGTACATACCTAAAGAGTTACATATGCCAAGTAAGAAAACATATAAGTGGCTACATGTGGTGTGATAGAACTTCAAGGCCCTAGGCATAGTTGTCTATAAAAATCTCATACAGCAATCATGAGAACAGCAACATGAAAACAAGTAAGAAGAACCCGTCAAAGTCTAGAACTCTTGATTAGTTTGATTTCATAATAACCCAATGGATGAATTGCAAAAAGCAAGTGCATATTTACTATCTGGATGGCAGGCTACACTAATAAACAAGGTATGCAAAGTGGTGCAATGGATCGCTGGGTCCTACCACCTTGGTGAAAACTTGATGGGACCCGAGGGGTATATATGCCTCCAGCAAAGGCTACAGCAGATACCATTAGGAAACAGGCTTTGACCCCATAGGTGATATCTTTTCCCTTCAAGGTTTAGTCATAGAACATCACTGGAACAGAACAATACATCCGCACAGAGCAAACTTGAACTAATATAAACTTTTTCTTGCAATTCATTTTCACACTTTAATCGTTGTAAATACCTAAAGAGTTATATATGCCAAGTAAGAAAACATATAAGTGGCTACATGTGGTGTGATAGAACTTCAAGGCCTTAGGCATAGTTGTTTATAAAAATCTCATACAGCAATCATGTGAAAAGCAACATAAAAGCAAATAAGAAGAACCCGTCAAAGTCTAGAACTCTTGATTAGTTTGATTCCATAATAACCCAATGGATGAATTGCAAAAAGCAAGTGCATATTTACTATCTGGAGGGCAGACTACACGAATAAAAAAGGTATGCAAAGTGGTGCAATGGATCGCTGGGTCCTACCACCTTGGTGAAAACTTGCTGGGACCCGAGGGGTATATATGCCTCCAGCAAAGGCTTCAGCAGATACCATTGGGGAACAGGCTTTGACCCCATAGGTGATATCTTTTCCCTTCAAGGTTTAGTCATAGAACATCACTGGAACTGAACAATACATGGAACTGAACAATACAGAGCAAACTTGAACTAATATAAACTTTTTCTTGCAATTAATTTTCACACTTTAATCGTTGTACATACCTAAAGAGTTACATATGCCAAGTAAGAAAACATATAAGTGGCTACATGTGGTGTGATAGAACTTCAAGGCCCTAGGCATAGTTGTCTATAAAAATCTCATACAGCAATCATGAGAACAGCAACATGAAAACAAGTAAGAAGAACCCGTCAAAGTCTAGAACTCTTGATTAGTTTGATTTCATAATAACCCAATGGATGAATTGCAAAAAGCAAGTGCATATTTACTATCTGGATGGCAGGCTACACTAATAAACAAGGTATGCAAAGTGGTGCAATGGATCGCTGGGTCCTACCACCTTGGTGAAAACTTGATGGGACCCGAGGGGTATATATGCCTCCAGCAAAGGCTTCAGCAGATACCATTAGGAAACAGGCTTTGACCCCATAGGTGATATCTTTTCTCTTCAAGGTTTAGTCATAGAACATCACTGGAACAGAACAATACATCCGCACAGAGCAAACTTGAACTAATATAAACTTTTTCTTGCAATTCATTTTCACACTTTAATCGTTGTAAATACCTAAAGAGTTACATATGCCAAGTAAGAAAACATATAAGTGGCTACATGTGGTGTGATAGAACTTCAAGGCCCTAGGCATAGTTGTTTATAAAAATCTCATACAGCAATCATGTGAAAAGCAACATAAAAGCAAATAAGAAGAACCCGTCAAAGTCTAGAACTCTTGATTAGTTTGATTCCATAATAACCCAATGGATGAATTGCAAAAAGCAAGTGCATATTTACTATCTGGAGGGCAGACTACACGAATAAAAAAGGTATGCAAAGTGGTGCAATGGATCGCTGGGTCCTACCACCTTGGTGAAAACTTGCTGAGACCCGAGGGGTATATATGCCTCCAGCAAAGGCTTCAGCAGATACCATTGGGGAACAGGCTTTGACCCCATAGGTCATATCTTTTCCCTTCAAGGTTTAGTCATAGAACATCACTGGAACAGAACAATACATCCACACAGAGCAAACGTGAACTAATATAAAAAAATTTTTGCAATTAATTTTCACACTTTAATCGTTGTAAATACCTAAAGAGTTACATATGCCAAGTAAGAAAACATATAAGTGGCTACATGTGGTGTGATAGAACTTCAAGGCCCTAGGCATAGTTGTTTATAAAAATCTCATACAGCAATCATGTGAAAAGCAACATAAAAGCAAATAAGAAGAACCCGTCAAAGTCTAGAACTCTTGATTAGTTTGATTCCATAATAACCCAATGGATGAATTGCAAAAAGCAAGTGCATATTTACTATCTGGAGGGCAGACTACACGAATAAAAAAGGTATGCAAAGTGGTGCAATGGATCGCTGGGTCCTACCACCTTGGTGAAAACTTGCTGGGACCCGAGGGGTATATATGCCTCCAGCAAAGGCTTCAGCAGATACCATTGGGGAACAGGCTTTGACCCCATAGGTCATATCTTTTTCCTTCAAGGTTTAGTCATAGAACATCACTGGAACAGAACAATACATCCACACAGAGCAAACGTGAACTAATATAAACTTTTGTTTGCTATTAATTTTCACACTTTAATCGTTGTAAATACCTAAAGAGTTACATATGCCAAGTAAGAAAACATATAAGTGGCAACATGTGGTGTAATAGAACTTCAAGGCCCTAGGCATAGTTGTCTATAAAAATCTCATACAGCAATCATGTTGTGTGATAGAATTTCAAGGCCCTTGGCATAGTTGTCTATAAAAATCTCATACAGCAATCATGAGAACAGCAACATGAAAACAAATAAGAATAACCCGTCAAAGTCTAGGACTCTTGATTAGTTTGATTCCATAATAACCCAATGGATGAATTGCAAAGCAAGTGCATATTTATTATCTGGAGGGCAGGCTAAACGAAAAAACAAGGTATGCAAAGGGGCGAAATGGATCGCTGGGTCCTACCACCTTGGTGAAAACTTGCTGGGATCCGAGGGGTATATATGCCTCCAGCAAAGGCTTCAAAAGATACCATTGGGGAACAGGCTTTCACACCATAGGTGATATCTTTTCCCTTCAAGGTTTAGTTATAGAACATCACTGGAACAGAACAATACATCCGCACAGAGCAAACTTGAACTAATACAAACTTTTTCTTGCAATTCATTTTCACACTTTAATCGTTGTAAATACCTAAAGAGTTACATATGCCAAGTAAGAAAACATATAAGTGGCTACATGTGGTGTGATAAAACTTCAAGGCCCTAGGCATAATTGTCTATAAAAATCTCATACAGCAATCATGAGAACAGCAACATGAAAACAAGTAAGAAGAACCCGTCAAAGTCTAGAACTCTTGATTAGTTTGATTTCATAATAACCCAATGGATGAATTGCAAAAAGCAAGTGCATATTTACTATCTGGATGGCAGGCTACACTAATAAACAAGGTATGCAAAGTGGTGCAATGGATCGCTGGGTCCTACCACCTTGGTGAAAACTTGATGGGACCCGAGGGGTATATATGCCTCCAGCAAACGCTTCAGCAGATACCATTGGGAAACAGGCTTTGACCCCATAGGTGATATATTTTCCCTTCAAGGTTTAGTCATAGAACATCACTGGAACAGAACAATACATCCACACAGAGCAAATGTGAACTAATATAAACTTTTTCTTGCAATTCATTTTCACACTTTAATCATTGTAAATACCTGAAGAGTTACATATGCCAAGTAAGAAAACATATAAGTGGCAACATGTGGTGTGATAGAACTTCAAGGCCCTAGGCATAGTTGTCTATAAAAATCTCATACAGCAATCATGAGAACAGCAACATGAAAACAACTAAGAAGAACCCGTCAAAGTCTAGAACTCTTGATTAGTTTGATTCCATAATAACCCAATGGATGAACTGCAAAAAGCAAGTGCATATTTGCTATCTGGAGGGCAGACTACACGAATAAACAAGGTATGCAAAGTGGTGCAATGGATCGCTGGGTCCTACCACCTTGGTGAAAACTTGCTGGGACCCGAGGGGTATATATGCCTCCAGCAAAGGCTTCAGCAGATACCATTGGGGAACAGGCTTTGACCCCATACGTGATATCTTTTCCCTTCAAGGTTTAGTCATAGAACATCACTGGAACAGAACAATACATCCACACAGAGCAAACTTGAACTAATATAAACTTTTTCTTACAATTAATTTTCACACTTTAATCATATAGTGAACAGTGGTGTTGTAAATACCTAAAGAGTTACATATGCCAAGTAAGAAAACATATAAGTGGCTACATGTGGTGTGATAGAACTTCAAGGCCCTAGGCATAGTTGTCTATAAAAATCTCATACAGCAATCATGTGAAAAGCAACATAAAAGCAAATAAGAAGAACCCGTCAAAGTCTAGAACTCTTGATTAGTTTGATTCCATAATAACCCAATGGATGAATTGCAAAGCAAGTGCATATTTATTATCTGGAGGGCAGGCTAAACGAATAAACAAGGTATGCAAAGGGGCGAAATGGATCGCTGGGTCCTACCACCTTGGTGAAAACTTGCTTGGATCCGAGGGGTATATATGCCTCCAGCAAAGGCTTCAAAAGATACCATTGGGGAACAGGCTTTGACACCATAGGTGATATCTTTTCCCTTCAAGGTTTAGTCATAGAACATCACTGGAACAGACCAATACATCCGCACAGAGCAAACTTGAACTAATATAAACTTTTTCTTGCAATTCATTTTCAAACTTTAATCGTTGTAAATACCTAAAGAGTTACATATGCCAAGTAAGAAAACATATAAGTGGCTACATGTGGTGTGATAGAACTTCAAGGCCCTAGGCATAGTTGTCTATAAAAATCTCATACAGCAATCATGTGAAAAGCAACATTAAAGCAAATAAGAAGAACCCGTCAAAGTCTAGAACTCTTGATTAGTTTGATTCCATAATAACCCAATGGATGAATTGCAAAAAGCAAGTGCATATTTACTATCTGGAGGGCAGACTACACGAATAAAAAAGGTATGCAAAGTGGTGCAATGGATCGCTGGGTCCTACCACCTTGGTGAAAACTTGCTGGGACCCGAGGGGTATATATGCCTTCAGCAAAGGCTTCAGCAGATACCATTGGGGAACAGGATTTGACCCCATAGGTCGTATCTTTTCCCTTCAAGGTTTAGTCATAGAACATCACTGGAACAGAACAATACATCCACACAGAGCAAAGGTGAACTAATATAAAGTTTTGTTTGCAAATAATTTTCACACTTTAATCGTTGTAAATACCTAAAGAGTTACATATGCCAAGTAAGAAAACATATAAGTGGCAACATGTGGTGTAATAGAACTTCAAGGCCCTAGGCATAGTTGTCTATAAAAATCTCATACAGCAATCATGTTGTGTGATAGAATTTCAAGGCCCTTGGCATAGTTGTCTATAAAAATCTCATACAGCAATCATGAGAACAGCAACATGAAAACAAATAAGAATAACCCGTCAAAGTCTAGAACTCTTGATTAGTTTGATTCCATAATAACCCAATGGATGAACTGCAAAAAGCAAGTGCATATTTACTATCTGGAGGGCAGACTACACGAATAAACAAGGTATGCAAAGTGGTGCAATGGATCGCTGGGTCCTACCACCTTGGTGAAAACTTGCTGGGACCCAAGGGGTATATATGCCTCCAGCAAAGGCTTCAGCAGATACCATTGGGGAACAGGCTTTGACTCCATAGGTGATATCTTTTCCCTTCAAGGTTTAGTCATAGAACATCACTGGAACAGAACAATACATCCACACAGAGCAAACTTGAACTAATATAAACTTTTTCTTGCAATTAATTTTCACACTTTAATCGTTGTAAATACCTAAAGAGTTACATATGCCAAGTAAGAAAACATATAAGTGGCTACATGTGGTGTGATAGAACTTCAAGGCCCTAGGCATAGTTGTCTATAAAAATCTCATACAGCAATCATGTGAAAAGCAACATGAAAGCAAATAAGAAGAACCCGTCAAAGTCTAGAACTCTTGATTAGTTTGATTCCATAATAACCCAATGGATGAATTGCAAAGCAAGTGCATATTTATTATCTGGAGGGCAGGCTAAACGAAAAAACAAGGTATGCAAAGGGGCGAAATGGATCGCTGGGTCCTACCACCTTGGTGAAAACTTGCTGGGATCCGAGGGGTATATATGCCTCCAGCAAAGGCTTCAAAAGATACCATTGGGGAACAGGCTTTCACACCATAGGTGATATCTTTTCCCTTCAAGGTTTAGTCATAGAACATCACTGGAACAGAACAATACATCCGCACAGAGCAAACTTGAACTAATACAAACTTTTTCTTGCAATTCATTTTCACACTTTAATCGTTGTAAATACCTAAAGAGTTACATATGCCAAGTAAGAAAACATATAAGTGGCTACATGTGGTGTGATAGAACTTCAAGGCCCTAGGCATAGTTGTCTATAAAAATCTCATACAGCAATCATGAGAACAGCAACATGAAAACAAGTAAGAAGAACCCGTCAAAGTCTAGAACTCTTGATTAGTTTGATTTCATAATAACCCAATGGATGAATTGCAAAAAGCAAGTGCATATTTACTATCTGGATGGCAGGCTACACTAATAAACAAGGTATGCAAAGTGGTGCAATGGATCGCTGGGTCCTACCACCTTGGTGAAAACTTGATGGGACCCGAGGGGTATATATGCCTCCAGCAAAGGTTTCAGCAGATACCATTGGGAAACAGGCTTTGACCCCATAGGTGATATATTTTCCCTTCAAGGTTTAGTCATAGAACATCACTGGAACAGAACAATACATCCACACAGAGCAAATGTGAACTAATATAAACTTTTTCTTGCAATTCATTTTCACACTTTAATCGTTGTAAATACCTGAAGAGTTACATATGCCAAGTAAGAAAACATATAAGTGGCAACATGTGGTGTGATAGAACTTCAAGGCCCTAGGCATAGTTGTCTATAAAAATCTCATACAGCAATCATGTTGTGTGATAGAACTTCAAGGCCCTAGGCATAGTTGTCTATAAAAATCTCATACAGCAATCATGAGAACAGCAACATGAAAACAACTAAGAAGAACCCGTCAAAGTCTAGAACTCTTGATTAGTTTGATTCCATAATAACCCAATGGATGAACTGCAAAAAGCAAGTGCATATTTACTATCTGGAGGGCAGACTACACGAATAAACAAGGTATGCAAAGTGGTGCAATGGATCGCTGGGTCCTACCACCTTGGTGAAAACTTGCTGGGACCCGAGGGGCATATATGCCTCCAGCAAAGGCTTCAGCAGATACCATTGGGGAACAGGCTTTGACCCCATACGTGATATCTTTTCCCTTCAAGGTTTAGTCATAGAACATCACTGGAACAGAACAATACATCCACACAGAGCAAACTTGAACTAATATAAACTTTTTCTTACAATTAATTTTCACACTTTAATCATATAGTGAACAGTGGTGTTGTAAATACCTAAAGAGTTACATATGCCAAGTAAGAAAACATATAAGTGGCTACATGTGGTGTGATAGAACTTCAAGGCCCTAGGCATAGTTGTCTATAAAAATCTCATACAGCCATCATGTGAAAAGCAACATAAAAGCAAATAAGAAGAACCCGTCAAAGTCTAGAACTCTTGATTAGTTTGATTCCATAATAACCCAATGGATGAATTGCAAAGCAAGTGCATATTTATTATCTGGAGGGCAGGCTAAACGAATAAACAAGGTATGCAAAGGGGCGAAATGGATCGCTGGGTCCTACCACCTTGGTGAAAACTTGCTGGGATCCGAGGGGTATATATGCCTCCAGCAAAGGCTTCAAAAGATACCATTGGGGAACAGACTTTGACCCCATAGGTGATATCTTTTCCCTTCAAGGTTTAGTCATAGAACATCACTGGAACAGAACAATACATCCACACAGAGCAAACGTGAACTAATATAAACTTTTTCTTGCAATTAATTTTCACACTTTAATCGTTGTACATACCTAAAGAGTTACATATGCCAAGTAAGAAAACATATAAGTGGCTACATGTGGTGTGATAGAACTTCAAGGCCCTAGGCATAGTTGTCTATAAAAATCTCATACAGCAATCATGAGAACAGCAACATGAAAACAAGTAAGAAGAACCCGTCAAAGTCTAGAACTCTTGATTAGTTTGATTTCATAATAACCCAATGGATGAATTGCAAAAAGCAAGTGCATATTTACTATCTGGATGGCAGGCTACACTAATAAACAAGGTATGCAAAGTGGTGCAATGGATCGCTGGGTCCTACCACCTTGGTGAAAACTTGATGGGACCCGAGGGGTATATATGCCTCCAGCAAAGGCTTCAGCAGATACCATTAGGGAACAGGCTTTGACCCCATAGGTGATATCTTTTCCCTTCAAGGTTTAGTCATAGAACATCACTGGAACAGAACAATACATCCACACAGAGCAAACGTGAACTAATATAAAAAAATTTTTGCAATTAATTTTCACACTTTAATCGTTGTAAATACCTAAAGAGTTACATATGCCAAGTAAGAAAACATATAAGTGGCTACATGTGGTGTGATAGAACTTCAAGGCCCTAGGCATAGTTGTTTATAAAAATCTCATACAGCAATCATGTGAAAAGCAACATAAAAGCAAATAAGAAGAACCCGTCAAAGTCTAGAACTCTTGATTAGTTTGATTCCATAATAACCCAATGGATGAATTGCAAAAAGCAAGTGCATATTTACTATCTGGAGGGCAGACTACACGAATAAAAAAGGTATGCAAAGTGGTGCAATGGATCGCTGGGTCCTACCACCTTGGTGAAAACTTGCTGGGACCCGAGGGGTATATATGCCTCCAGCAAAGGCTTCAGCAGATACCATTGGGGAACAGGCTTTGACCCCATAGGTCATATCTTTTTCCTTCAAGGTTTAGTCATAGAACATCACTGGAACAGAACAATACATCCACACAGAGCAAACGTGAACTAATATAAACTTTTGTTTGCTATTAATTTTCACACTTTAATCGTTGTAAATACCTAAAGAGTTACATATGCCAAGTAAGAAAACATATAAGTGGCAACATGTGGTGTAATAGAACTTCAAGGCCCTAGGCATAGTTGTCTATAAAAATCTCATACAGCAATCATGTTGTGTGATAGAATTTCAAGGCCCTTGGCATAGTTGTCTATAAAAATCTCATACAGCAATCATGAGAACAGCAACATGAAAACAAATAAGAATAACCCGTCAAAGTCTAGGACTCTTGATTAGTTTGATTCCATAATAACCCAATGGATGAATTGCAAAGCAAGTGCATATTTATTATCTGGAGGGCAGGCTAAACGAAAAAACAAGGTATGCAAAGGGGCGAAATGGATCGCTGGGTCCTACCACCTTGGTGAAAACTTGCTGGGATCCGAGGGGTATATATGCCTCCAGCAAAGGCTTCAAAAGATACCATTGGGGAACAGGCTTTCACACCATAGGTGATATCTTTTCCCTTCAAGGTTTAGTTATAGAACATCACTGGAACAGAACAATACATCCGCACAGAGCAAACTTGAACTAATACAAACTTTTTCTTGCAATTCATTTTCACACTTTAATCGTTGTAAATACCTAAAGAGTTACATATGCCAAGTAAGAAAACATATAAGTGGCTACATGTGGTGTGATAAAACTTCAAGGCCCTAGGCATAATTGTCTATAAAAATCTCATACAGCAATCATGAGAACAGCAACATGAAAACAAGTAAGAAGAACCCGTCAAAGTCTAGAACTCTTGATTAGTTTGATTTCATAATAACCCAATGGATGAATTGCAAAAAGCAAGTGCATATTTACTATCTGGATGGCAGGCTACACTAATAAACAAGGTATGCAAAGTGGTGCAATGGATCGCTGGGTCCTACCACCTTGGTGAAAACTTGATGGGACCCGAGGGGTATATATGCCTCCAGCAAACGCTTCAGCAGATACCATTGGGAAACAGGCTTTGACCCCATAGGTGATATATTTTCCCTTCAAGGTTTAGTCATAGAACATCACTGGAACAGAACAATACATCCACACAGAGCAAATGTGAACTAATATAAACTTTTTCTTGCAATTCATTTTCACACTTTAATCGTTGTAAATACCTGAAGAGTTACATATGCCAAGTAAGAAAACATATAAGTGGCAACATGTGGTGTGATAGAACTTCAAGGCCCTAGGCATAGTTGTCTATAAAAATCTCATACAGCAATCATGAGAATAGCAACATGAAAACAACTAAGAAGAACCCGTCAAAGTCTAGAACTCTTGATTAGTTTGATTCCATAATAACCCAATGGATGAACTGCAAAAAGCAAGTGCATATTTACTATCTGGAGGGCAGACTACACGAATAAACAAGGTATGCAAAGTGGTGCAATGGATCGCTGGGTCCTACCACCTTGGTGAAAACTTGCTGGGACCCGAGGGGTATATATGCCTCCAGCAAAGGCTTCAGCAGATACCATTGGGGAACAGGCTTTGACCCCATAGGTGATATCTTTTCCCTTCAAGGTTTAGTCATAGAACATCACTGGAACTGAACAATACATGGAACTGAAAAATACAGAGCAAACTTGAACTAATATAAACTTTTTCTTGCAATTAATTTTCACACTTTAATCGTTGTACATACCTAAAGAGTTACATATGCCAAGTAAGAAAACATATAAGTGGCTACATGTGGTGTGATAGAACTTCAAGGCCCTAGGCATAGTTGTCTATAAAAATCTCATACAGCAATCATGAGAACAGCAACATGAAAACAAGTAAGAAGAACCCGTCAAAGTCTAGAACTCTTGATTAGTTTGATTTCATAATAACCCAATGGATGAATTGCAAAAAGCAAGTGCATATTTACTATCTGGATGGCAGGCTACACTAATAAACAAGGTATGCAAAGTGGTGCAATGGATCGCTGGGTCCTACCACCTTGGTGAAAACTTGATGGGACCCGAGGGGTATATATGCCTCCAGCAAAGGCTACAGCAGATACCATTAGGAAACAGGCTTTGACCCCATAGGTGATATCTTTTCCCTTCAAGGTTTAGTCATAGAACATCACTGGAACAGAACAATACATCCGCACAGAGCAAACTTGAACTAATATAAACTTTTTCTTGCAATTCATTTTCACACTTTAATCGTTGTAAATACCTAAAGAGTTATATATGCCAAGTAAGAAAACATATAAGTGGCTACATGTGGTGTGATAGAACTTCAAGGCCTTAGGCATAGTTGTTTATAAAAATCTCATACAGCAATCATGTGAAAAGCAACATAAAAGCAAATAAGAAGAACCCGTCAAAGTCTAGAACTCTTGATTAGTTTGATTCCATAATAACCCAATGGATGAATTGCAAAAAGCAAGTGCATATTTACTATCTGGAGGGCAGACTACACGAATAAAAAAGGTATGCAAAGTGGTGCAATGGATCGCTGGGTCCTACCACCTTGGTGAAAACTTGCTGGGACCCGAGGGGTATATATGCCTCCAGCAAAGGCTTCAGCAGATACCATTGGGGAACAGGCTTTGACCCCATAGGTGATATCTTTTCCCTTCAAGGTTTAGTCATAGAACATCACTGGAACTGAACAATACATGGAACTGAACAATACAGAGCAAACTTGAACTAATATAAACTTTTTCTTGCAATTAATTTTCACACTTTAATCGTTGTACATACCTAAAGAGTTACATATGCCAAGTAAGAAAACATATAAGTGGCTACATGTGGTGTGATAGAACTTCAAGGCCCTAGGCATAGTTGTCTATAAAAATCTCATACAGCAATCATGAGAACAGCAACATGAAAACAAGTAAGAAGAACCCGTCAAAGTCTAGAACTCTTGATTAGTTTGATTTCATAATAACCCAATGGATGAATTGCAAAAAGCAAGTGCATATTTACTATCTGGATGGCAGGCTACACTAATAAACAAGGTATGCAAAGTGGTGCAATGGATCGCTGGGTCCTACCACCTTGGTGAAAACTTGATGGGACCCGAGGGGTATATATGCCTCCAGCAAAGGCTTCAGCAGATACCATTAGGAAACAGGCTTTGACCCCATAGGTGATATCTTTTCTCTTCAAGGTTTAGTCATAGAACATCACTGGAACAGAACAATACATCCGCACAGAGCAAACTTGAACTAATATAAACTTTTTCTTGCAATTCATTTTCACACTTTAATCGTTGTAAATACCTAAAGAGTTACATATGCCAAGTAAGAAAACATATAAGTGGCTACATGTGGTGTGATAGAACTTCAAGGCCCTAGGCATAGTTGTTTATAAAAATCTCATACAGCAATCATGTGAAAAGCAACATAAAAGCAAATAAGAAGAACCCGTCAAAGTCTAGAACTCTTGATTAGTTTGATTCCATAATAACCCAATGGATGAATTGCAAAAAGCAAGTGCATATTTACTATCTGGAGGGCAGACTACACGAATAAAAAAGGTATGCAAAGTGGTGCAATGGATCGCTGGGTCCTACCACCTTGGTGAAAACTTGCTGGGACCCGAGGGGTATATATGCCTCCAGCAAAGGCTTCAGCAGATACCATTGGGGAACAGGCTTTGACCCCATAGGTCATATCTTTTCCCTTCAAGGTTTAGTCATAGAACATCACTGGAACAGAACAATACATCCACACAGAGCAAACGTGAACTAATATAAAAAAATTTTTGCAATTAATTTTCACACTTTAATCGTTGTAAATACCTAAAGAGTTACATATGCCAAGTAAGAAAACATATAAGTGGCTACATGTGGTGTGATAGAACTTCAAGGCCCTAGGCATAGTTGTTTATAAAAATCTCATACAGCAATCATGTGAAAAGCAACATAAAAGCAAATAAGAAGAACCCGTCAAAGTCTAGAACTCTTGATTAGTTTGATTCCATAATAACCCAATGGATGAATTGCAAAAAGCAAGTGCATATTTACTATCTGGAGGGCAGACTACACGAATAAAAAAGGTATGCAAAGTGGTGCAATGGATCGCTGGGTCCTACCACCTTGGTGAAAACTTGCTGGGACCCGAGGGGTATATATGCCTCCAGCAAAGGCTTCAGCAGATACCATTGGGGAACAGGCTTTGACCCCATAGGTCATATCTTTTTCCTTCAAGGTTTAGTCATAGAACATCACTGGAACAGAACAATACATCCACACAGAGCAAACGTGAACTAATATAAACTTTTGTTTGCTATTAATTTTCACACTTTAATCGTTGTAAATACCTAAAGAGTTACATATGCCAAGTAAGAAAACATATAAGTGGCAACATGTGGTGTAATAGAACTTCAAGGCCCTAGGCATAGTTGTCTATAAAAATCTCATACAGCAATCATGTTGTGTGATAGAATTTCAAGGCCCTTGGCATAGTTGTCTATAAAAATCTCATACAGCAATCATGAGAACAGCAACATGAAAACAAATAAGAATAACCCGTCAAAGTCTAGGACTCTTGATTAGTTTGATTCCATAATAACCCAATGGATGAATTGCAAAGCAAGTGCATATTTATTATCTGGAGGGCAGGCTAAACGAAAAAACAAGGTATGCAAAGGGGCGAAATGGATCGCTGGGTCCTACCACCTTGGTGAAAACTTGCTGGGATCCGAGGGGTATATATGCCTCCAGCAAAGGCTTCAAAAGATACCATTGGGGAACAGGCTTTCACACCATAGGTGATATCTTTTCCCTTCAAGGTTTAGTTATAGAACATCACTGGAACAGAACAATACATCCGCACAGAGCAAACTTGAACTAATACAAACTTTTTCTTGCAATTCATTTTCACACTTTAATCGTTGTAAATACCTAAAGAGTTACATATGCCAAGTAAGAAAACATATAAGTGGCTACATGTGGTGTGATAAAACTTCAAGGCCCTAGGCATAATTGTCTATAAAAATCTCATACAGCAATCATGAGAACAGCAACATGAAAACAAGTAAGAAGAACCCGTCAAAGTCTAGAACTCTTGATTAGTTTGATTTCATAATAACCCAATGGATGAATTGCAAAAAGCAAGTGCATATTTACTATCTGGATGGCAGGCTACACTAATAAACAAGGTATGCAAAGTGGTGCAATGGATCGCTGGGTCCTACCACCTTGGTGAAAACTTGATGGGACCCGAGGGGTATATATGCCTCCAGCAAACGCTTCAGCAGATACCATTGGGAAACAGGCTTTGACCCCATAGGTGATATATTTTCCCTTCAAGGTTTAGTCATAGAACATCACTGGAACAGAACAATACATCCACACAGAGCAAATGTGAACTAATATAAACTTTTTCTTGCAATTCATTTTCACACTTTAATCATTGTAAATACCTGAAGAGTTACATATGCCAAGTAAGAAAACATATAAGTGGCAACATGTGGTGTGATAGAACTTCAAGGCCCTAGGCATAGTTGTCTATAAAAATCTCATACAGCAATCATGAGAATAGCAACATGAAAACAACTAAGAAGAACCCGTCAAAGTCTAGAACTCTTGATTAGTTTGATTCCATAATAACCCAATGGATGAACTGCAAAAAGCAAGTGCATATTTACTATCTGGAGGGCAGACTACACGAATAAACAAGGTATGCAAAGTGGTGCAATGGATCGCTGGGTCCTACCACCTTGGTGAAAACTTGCTGGGACCCGAGGGGTATATATGCCTCCAGCAAAGGCTTCAGCAGATACCATTGGGGAACAGGCTTTGACCCCATAGGTGATATCTTTTCCCTTCAAGGTTTAGTCATAGAACATCACTGGAACTGAACAATACATGGAACTGAAAAATACAGAGCAAACTTGAACTAATATAAACTTTTTCTTGCAATTAATTTTCACACTTTAATCGTTGTACATACCTAAAGAGTTACATATGCCAAGTAAGAAAACATATAAGTGGCTACATGTGGTGTGATAGAACTTCAAGGCCCTAGGCATAGTTGTCTATAAAAATCTCATACAGCAATCATGAGAACAGCAACATGAAAACAAGTAAGAAGAACCCGTCAAAGTCTAGAACTCTTGATTAGTTTGATTTCATAATAACCCAATGGATGAATTGCAAAAAGCAAGTGCATATTTACTATCTGGATGGCAGGCTACACTAATAAACAAGGTATGCAAAGTGGTGCAATGGATCGCTGGGTCCTACCACCTTGGTGAAAACTTGATGGGACCCGAGGGGTATATATGCCTCCAGCAAAGGCTACAGCAGATACCATTAGGAAACAGGCTTTGACCCCATAGGTGATATCTTTTCCCTTCAAGGTTTAGTCATAGAACATCACTGGAACAGAACAATACATCCGCACAGAGCAAACTTGAACTAATATAAACTTTTTCTTGCAATTCATTTTCACACTTTAATCGTTGTAAATACCTAAAGAGTTATATATGCCAAGTAAGAAAACATATAAGTGGCTACATGTGGTGTGATAGAACTTCAAGGCCTTAGGCATAGTTGTTTATAAAAATCTCATACAGCAATCATGTGAAAAGCAACATAAAAGCAAATAAGAAGAACCCGTCAAAGTCTAGAACTCTTGATTAGTTTGATTCCATAATAACCCAATGGATGAATTGCAAAAAGCAAGTGCATATTTACTATCTGGAGGGCAGACTACACGAATAAAAAAGGTATGCAAAGTGGTGCAATGGATCGCTGGGTCCTACCACCTTGGTGAAAACTTGCTGGGACCCGAGGGGTATATATGCCTCCAGCAAAGGCTTCAGCAGATACCATTGGGGAACAGGCTTTGACCCCATAGGTGATATCTTTTCCCTTCAAGGTTTAGTCATAGAACATCACTGGAACTGAACAATACATGGAACTGAACAATACAGAGCAAACTTGAACTAATATAAACTTTTTCTTGCAATTAATTTTCACACTTTAATCGTTGTACATACCTAAAGAGTTACATATGCCAAGTAAGAAAACATATAAGTGGCTACATGTGGTGTGATAGAACTTCAAGGCCCTAGGCATAGTTGTCTATAAAAATCTCATACAGCAATCATGAGAACAGCAACATGAAAACAAGTAAGAAGAACCCGTCAAAGTCTAGAACTCTTGATTAGTTTTATTTCATAATAACCCAATGGATGAATTGCAAAAAGCAAGTGCATATTTACTATCTGGATGGCAGGCTACACTAATAAACAAGGTATGCAAAGTGGTGCAATGGATCGCTGGGTCCTACCACCTTGGTGAAAACTTGATGGGACCCGAGGGGTATATATGCCTCCAGCAAAGGCTTCAGCAGATACCATTAGGAAACAGGCTTTGACCCCATAGGTGATATCTTTTCTCTTCAAGGTTTAGTCATAGAACATCACTGGAACAGAACAATACATCCGCACAGAGCAAACTTGAACTAATATAAACTTTTTCTTGCAATTCATTTTCACACTTTAATCGTTGTAAATACCTAAAGAGTTACATATGCCAAGTAAGAAAACATATAAGTGGCTACATGTGGTGTGATAGAACTTCAAGGCCCTAGGCATAGTTGTTTATAAAAATCTCATACAGCAATCATGTGAAAAGCAACATAAAAGCAAATAAGAAGAACCCGTCAAAGTCTAGAACTCTTGATTAGTTTGATTCCATAATAACCCAATGGATGAATTGCAAAAAGCAAGTGCATATTTACTATCTGGAGGGCAGACTACACGAATAAAAAAGGTATGCAAAGTGGTGCAATGGATCGCTGGGTCCTACCACCTTGGTGAAAACTTGCTGGGACCCGAGGGGTATATATGCCTCCAGCAAAGGCTTCAGCAGATACCATTGGGGAACAGGCTTTGACCCCATAGGTCATATCTTTTCCCTTCAAGGTTTAGTCATAGAACATCACTGGAACAGAACAATACATCCACACAGAGCAAACGTGAACTAATATAAACTTTTGTTTGCTATTAATTTTCACACTTTAATCGTTGTAAATACCTAAAGAGTTACATATGCCAAGTAAGAAAACATATAAGTGGCAACATGTGGTGTAATAGAACTTCAAGGCCCTAGGCATAGTTGTCTATAAAAATCTCATACAGCAATCATGTTGTGTGATAGAATTTCAAGGCCCTTGGCATAGTTGTCTATAAAAATCTCATACAGCAATCATGAGAACAGCAACATGAAAACAAATAAGAATAACCCGTCAAAGTCTAGAACTCTTGATTAGTTTGATTCCATAATAACCCAATGGATGAATTGCAAAGCAAGTGCATATTTATTATCTGGAGGGCAGGCTAAACGAAAAAACAAGGTATGCAAAGGGGCGAAATGGATCGCTGGGTCCTACCACCTTGTTGAAAACTTGCTGGGATCCGAGGGGTATATATGCCTCAAGCAAAGGCTTCAAAAGATACCATTGGGGAACAGGCTTTCACACCATAGGTGATATCTTTTCCCTTCAAGGTTTAGTTATAGAACATCACTGGAACAGAACAATACATCCGCACAGAGCAAACTTGAACTAATACAAACTTTTTCTTGCAATTCATTTTCACACTTTAATCGTTGTAAATACCTAAAGAGTTACATATGCCAAGTAAGAAAACATATAAGTGGCTACATGTGGTGTGATAAAACTTCAAGGCCCTAGGCATAATTGTCTATAAAAATCTCATACAGCAATCATGAGAACAGCAACATGAAAACAAGTAAGAAGAACCCGTCAAAGTCTAGAACTCTTGATTAGTTTGATTTCATAATAACCCAATGGATGAATTGCAAAAAGCAAGTGCATATTTACTATCTGGATGGCAGGCTACACTAATAAACAAGGTATGCAAAGTGGTGCAATGGATCGCTGGGTCCTACCACCTTGGTGAAAACTTGATGGGACCCGAGGGGTATATATGCCTCCAGCAAACGCTTCAGCAGATACCATTGGGAAACAGGCTTTGACCCCATAGGTGATATATTTTCCCTTCAAGGTTTAGTCATAGAACATCACTGGAACAGAACAATACATCCACACAGAGCAAATGTGAACTAATATAAACTTTTTCTTGCAATTCATTTTCACACTTTAATCGTTGTAAATACCTGAAGAGTTACATATGCCAAGTAAGAAAACATATAAGTGGCAACATGTGGTGTGATAGAACTTCAAGGCCCTAGGCATAGTTGTCTATAAAAATCTCATACAGCAATCATGAGAACAGCAACATGAAAACAACTAAGAAGAACCCGTCAAAGTCTAGAACTCTTGATTAGTTTGATTCCATAATAACCCAATGGATGAACTGCAAAAAGCAAGTGCATATTTACTATCTGGAGGGCAGACTACACGAATAAACAAGGTATGCAAAGTGGTGCAATGGATCGCTGGGTCCTACCACCTTGGTGAAAACTTGCTGGGACCCGAGGGGTATATATGCCTCTTGCAAAGGCTTCAGCAGATACCATTGGGGAACAGGCTTTGACCCCATAGGTGATATCTTTTCCCTTCAAGGTTTAGTCATAGAACATCACTGGAACTGAACAATACATGGAACTGAACAATACAGAGCAAACTTGAACTAATATAAACTTTTTCTTGCAATTAATTTTCACACTTTAATCGTTGTACATACCTAAAGAGTTACATATGCCAAGTAAGAAAACATATAAGTGGCTACATGTGGTGTGATAGAACTTCAAGGCCCTAGGCATAGTTGTCTATAAAAATCTCATACAGCAATCATGAGAACAGCAACATGAAAACAAGTAAGAAGAACCCGTCAAAGTCTAGAACTCTTGATTAGTTTGATTTCATAATAACCCAATGGATGAATTGCAAAAAGCAAGTGCATATTTACTATCTGGATGGCAGGCTACACTAATAAACAAGGTATGCAAAGTGGTGCAATGGATCGCTGGGTCCTACCACCTTGGTGAAAACTTGATGGGACCCGAGGGGTATATATCCCTCCAGCAAAGGCTTCAGCAGATACCATTAGGAAACAGGCTTTGACCCCATAGGTGATATCTTTTCCCTTCAAGGTTTAGTCATAGAACATCACTGGAACAGAACAATACATCCACACAGAGCAAACGTGAGCTAATATAAACTTTTTCTTGCAATTCATTTTCACACTTTAATCGTTGTAAATACCTGAAGAGTTACATATGCCAAGTAAGAAAACATATAAGTGGCAACATGTGGTGTGATTGAACTTCAAGGCCCTAGGCATAGTTGTCTATAAAAATCTCATACAGCAATCATGTTGTGTGATAAAACTTCAAGGCCCTAGGCATAGTTGTCTATAAAAATCTCATACAGCAATCATGAGAACAGCAACATGAAAACAAATAAGAAGAACCCGTCAAAGTCTAGAACTCTTGATTAGTTTGATTCCATAATAACCCAATGGATGAATTGCAAAAAGCAAGTGCATATTTACTATCTGGATGGCAGAATACACGAATAAACAAGGTATGCAAATTGGTGCAATGGATCACTGGGTCTTACCACATTGGTGAAAACTTGCTGGGATCCGAGGGGTATATATGCCTCCAGCAAAGGCTTCAAAAGATACCAGTGGGGAACAGGCTTTGACCCCATAGGTGATATCTTTTCCCTTCAAGGTTTAGTCATAGAACATCACTGGAACAGAACAATACAGCCACACAGAGCAAACTTGAACTAATATAAACTTTTTCTTGCAATTCATTTTCACACTTTAATCGTTGTAAATACCTACAGAGTTACATATGCCAAGTAAGAAAACATAAAAGTGGCTACATGTTGTGTGATAGAACTTCAAGGCCCTAGGCATAGTTGTCTATAAAAATCTCATACAGCAATCATGAGAACAGCAACATGAAAACAAATAAGAAGAACCCGTCAAAGTCTAGAACTCTTGATTAGTTTGATTCCATAATAACCCAATGGATAAATGGCAAAGCAAGTGCATATTTATTATCTGGAGGGCAGGCTACACGAATAAACAAGGTATGCAAAGGGGAGAAATGGATCGCTGGGTCCTACCACCTTGGTGAAATCTTGCTGGGACCCAAGGGGGTATATATGCCTCCAGCAAAGGCATCAGCGGATACCATTGGGGAACAGGCTTTGACCCCATAGGTGATATCTTTTCCCTTCAAGGTTTAGTCATAGAACATCACTGGAACAGAACAATACATCCACACAGAGCAAACTTGAACTAATATAAACTTTTTCTTGCAATTAATTTTCACACTTTAATCGTTGTACATACCTAAAGAGTTACATATGCCAAGTAAGAAAACATATAAGTGGCTACATGTGGTGTGATAGAACTTCAAAGCCCTAGGCATAGTTGTCTATAAAAATCTCATACAGCAATCATGAGAACAGCAACATGAAAACAAGTAAGAAGAACCCGTCAAAGTCTAGAACTCTTGATTAGTTTGATTTCATAATAACCCAATGGATGAATTGCAAAAAGCAAGTGTATATTTATTATCTGGATGGCAGGCTACACTAATAAACAAGGTATGCAAAGTGGTGCAATGGATCGCTGGGTCCTACCACCTTGGTGAAAACTAGCTGGGACCCGAGGGGTATATATGCCTCCAGCAAAGGCTTCAGCAGATACCATTGGGGAACAGGCTTTGACCCCATACGTGATATCTTTTCCCTTCAAGGTTTAGTCATAGAACATGACTGGAACAGAACAATACATCCACACAGAGCAAATTGAACTGATATAAACATTTTCTTACAATTAATTTTCACACTTTAATCATATAGTGAACAGTGGTGTTGTAAATACCTACAGAGTTACATATGCCAGGTAAGAAAACATAAAAGTGGCTACATGTTGTGTGATAGAACTTCAAGGCCCTAGGCATAGTTGTCTATAAAAATCTCATACAGCAATCATGAGAACAGCAACATGAAAACAAATAAGAAGAACCCGTCACAGTCTAGAACTCTTGATTAGTTTGATTCCATAATAACCCAATGGATGAATTGCAAAGCAAGTGCATATTTATTATCTGGAGGGCAGGCTACACGAATAAACAAGGTATGCAAAGGGGTGAAATGGATCGCTGGGTCCTACCACCTTGGTGAAAACTTGCTGGGACCCGAGGGGTATATATGCCTCCAGCAAAGGCATCAGCGGATACCATTGGGGAACAGGCTTTGACCCCATAGGTGATATCTTTTCCCTTCAAGGTTTAGTCATAGAACATCACTGGAACTGAACAATACATGGAACTGAACAATACAGAGCAAACTTGAACTAATATAAACTTTTTCTTGCAATTAATTTTCACACTTTAATCGTTGTAAATACCTAAAGAGTTACATATGCCAAGTAAGAAAACATATAAGTGGCTACATGTGGTGTGATATAACTTCAAGGCCCTAGGCATAGTTGTCTATAAAAATCTCATACAGCAATCATGTGAAAAGCAACATAAAAGCAAATAAGAAGAACCCGTCAAAGTCTAGAACTCTTGATTAGTTTGATTCCATAATAACCCAATGGATGAACTGCAAAAAGCAAGTGCATATTTACTATCTGGAGGGCAGACTACACGAATAAACAAGGTATGCAAAGTGGTGCAATGGATCGCTGGGTCCTACCAAATTCGTGAAAACTTGCTGGGACCCGAGGGGTATATATGCCTCCAGCAAAGGCTTCAGCAGATTCCATTTGGGAACAGGTTTTGACCCCATACGTGATATCTTTTCCCTTCAAGGTTTAGTCATAGAACATCACTGGAACAGAACAATACATCCACACAGAGCAAACTTGAACTAATATAAACTTTTTCTTGCAATTCATTTTTACACTTTAATCGTTGTAAATACCTAAAGAGTTACATATGCCAAGTAAGAAAACATATAAGTGGCTACATGTGGTGTGATAGAACTTCAAGGCCCTAGGCATAGTTGTCTATAAAAATCTCATACAGCAATCATGTGAAAAGCAACATGAAAGCAAATAAGAAGAACCCGTCAAAGTCTAGAACTCTTGATTAGTTTGATTCCATAATAACCCAATGGATGAATTGCAAAAAGCAAGTGCATATTTACTATCTGGATGGCAGACTACACGAATAAACAAGGTATGCAAAGTGGTGCAATGGATCGCTGGATCCTACCACCTTGGTGAAAACTTGCTGGGACCCGAGGGTTATATATGCCTCCAGCAAAGGCTTCAGCAGATACCATTGGGGAACAGGCTTTGACTCCATAGGTGATATCTTTTCCCTTCAAGGTTTAGTCATAGAACATCACTGGAACAGAACAATACATCCACACAGAGCAAACTTGAACTAATATAAACTTCTTCTTACGATTAATTTTCACACTTTTATCATATAGTGAACAGTGGTGTTGTAAATACCTAAAGAGTTACATATGCCAAGTAAGAAAACATATAAGTGGCTACATGTGGTGTGATAGAACTTCAAGGCCCTAGGCATAGTTGTCTATAAAAATCTCATACAGCAATCATGTGAAAAGCAACATGAAAGCAAATAAGAAGAACCCGTCAAAGTCTAGAACTCTTGATTGGTTAAAGTGCATATTTACTATCTGGAGGGCAGACTACACGAATAAACAAGGTATTCAAAGTGGTGCAATGGATCGCTGGGTCCTACCACCTTGGTGAAAACTTGCTGGGACCCGAGGGGTATATATGCCTCCAGCAAAGGCTTCAGCAGATACCATTGGGGAACAGGCTTTGACACCATAGGTGATACAATTCCTTTTTAAGGTTTAGTCATAGAACATCACTGGAACAGAACAATGCATCCACACAGAGCAAACTTGAACTAATATAAACTTTTTCTTACAATTAATTTACACACTTTAATCATATAGTGAACAGTAGTGTTGTAAATACCTAAAGAGTTACATATGCCAAGTAAGAAAACATATAAGTGGCTACATGTGGTGTGATAGAACTTCAAGGCCCTATGCATAGTTGTCTATAAAAATCTCATACAGCAATCATGAGAACAGCAACATGAAAACAAGTAAGAAGAACCCGTCAAAGTCTAGAACTCTTGATTAGTTTGATTCCATAATAACCCAATGGATGAACTGCAAAAAGCAAGTGCATATTTACTATCTGGATGGCAGAATACACGAATAAACAAGGTATGCAAATTGGTGCAATGGATCACTGGGTCCTAACACCTTGGTGAAAACTTGCCGGGATCCGAGGGGTATATATGCCTCCAGCAAAGGCTTCAGCAGATACCATTGGGGAACAGGCTTTGACTCCATAGGTGATATCTTTTCCCTTCAAGGTTTAGTCATAGAACATCACTGGAACAGAACAATACATCCATACAGAGCAAACTTGAACTAATATAAACTTTTTCTTGCAATTAATTTTCACACTTTAATCGTTGTAAATACCTAAAGAGTTACATATGCCAAGTAAGAAAACATATAAGTGGCTACATGTGGTGTGATAGAACTTCAAGGCCCTAGGCATAGTTGTCTATAAAAATCTCATACAGCAATCATGTGAAAAGCAACATGAAAGCAAATAAGAAGAACCCGTCAAAGTCTAGAACTCTTGATTAGTTTGATTCCATAATAACCCAATGAATGAATTGCAAAGCAAGTGCATATTTATTATCTGGAGGGCAGGCTAAACGAATAAACAAGGTATGCAAAGGGGCGAAATGGATCGCTGGGTCCTACCACCTTGGTGAAAACTTGCTGGGATCCGAGGGGTATATATGCCTCCAGCAAAGGCTTCAAAAGATACCATTGGGGAACAGGCTTTGACCCCATAGGTGATATCTTTTCCCTTCAAGGTTTAGTCATAGAACATCACTGGAACAGAACAATACATCCACACAGAGCAAGCTTGAACTAATACAAACTTTTTCTTACAATTAATTTTCACACTTTAATCGTTGTACCTACCTAAAGAGTTACATATGCCAAGTAAGAAAACATATAAGTGGCTACATGTGGTGTGATAGAACTTCAAGGCCCTAGGCATAATTGTCTATAAAAATCTCATACAGCAATCATGAGAACAGCAACATGAAAACAAGTAAGAAGATCCCGTCATAATCTAGAACTCTTGATTAGTTTGATTCCAAAATAACCCAATGGATGAATTGCAAAGCAAGTGCATATTTATTATCTGGAGGGAAGGCTAAACGAATAAACAAGGTATGCAAAGGGGCGAAATGGATCGCTGGGTCCTACCACCTTGGTGAAAACTTGCTGGGACCCAAGGGGTATATATGTCTCTTGCAAAGGATTCAGCAGATACCATTAGGGAACAGGCTTTGACCCCATAGGTGATATCTTTTCCCTTCAAGATTTAGTAATAGAACATCACTGGAACAGAACAATACATCCACACAGAGCAAACTTGAACTAATATAAACTTCTTCTTCCGATTAATTTTCACACTTTTATCATATAATGACCAGTGGTGTTGTAAATACCTACAGAGTTACATATGCCAAGTAAGAAAACATATAAGTGGCTACATGTGGTGTGATAGAACTTCAAGGCCCTAGGCATAGTTGTCTATAAAAATCTCATACAGCAATCATGTGAAAAGCAACATGAAAGCAAATAAGAAGAACCCGTCAAAGTCTAGAACTCTTGATTAGTTTGATTCCATAATAACCCAATGGATGAATTGCAAAAAGCAAGTGCATATTTACTATCTGGATGGCAGACTACACGAATAAACAAGGTATGCAAAGTGGTGCAATGGATCGCTGGATCCTACCACCTTGGTGAAAACTTGCTGGGACCCGAGGGTTATATATGCCTCCAGCAAAGGCTTCAGCAGATACCATTGGGGAACAGGCTTTGACTCCATAGGTGATATCTTTTCCCTTCAAGGTTTAGTCATAGAACATCACTGGAACAGAACAATACATCCACACAGAGCAAACTTGAACTAATATAAACTTCTTCTTACGATTAATTTTCACACTTTTATCATATAGTGAACAGTGGTGTTGTAAATACCTAAAGAGTTACATATGCCAAGTAAGAAAACATATAAGTGGCTACATGTGGTGTGATAGAACTTCAAGGCCCTAGGCATAGTTGTCTATAAAAATCTCATACAGCAATCATGTGAAAAGCAACATGAAAGCACATAAGAAGAACCCGTCAAAGTCTAGAACTCTTGATTGGTTAAAGTGCATATTTACTATCTGGAGGGCAGACTACACGAATAAACAAGGTATTCAAAGTGGTGCAATGGATCGCTGGGTCCTACCACCTTGGTGAAAACTTGCTGGGACCCGAGGGGTATATATGCCTCCAGCAAAGGCTTCAGCAGATACCATTGGGGAACAGGCTTTGACACCATAGGTGATATATTTCCTTTTTAAGGTTTAGTCATAGAACATCACTGGAACAGAACAATGCATCCACACAGAGCAAACTTGAACTAATATAAACTTTTTCTTACAATTAATTTACACACTTTAATCATATAGTGAACAGTAGTGTTGTAAATACCTAAAGAGTTACATATGCCAAGTAAGAAAACATATAAGTGGCTACATGTGGTGTGATAGAACTTCAAGGCCCTATGCATAGTTGTCTATAAAAATCTCATACAGCAATCATGAGAACAGCAACATGAAAACAAGTAAGAAGAACCCGTCAAAGTCTAGAACTCTTGATTAGTTTGATTCCATAATAACCCAATGGATGAACTGCAAAAAGCAAGTGCATATTTACTATCTGGATGGCAGAATACACGAATAAACAAGGTATGCAAATTGGTGCAATGGATCACTGGGTCCTAACACCTTGGTGAAATCTTGCTGGGATCCGAGGGGTATATATGCCTCCAGCAAAGGCTTCAGCAGATACCATTGGGGAACAGGCTTTGACTCCATAGGTGATATCTTTTCCCTTCAAGGTTTAGTCATAGAACATCACTGGAACAGAACAATACATCCGTACAGAGCAAACTTGAACTAATATAAACTTTTTCTTGCAATTAATTTTCACACTTTAATCGTTGTAAATACCTAAAGAGTTACATATGCCAAGTAAGAAAACATATAAGTGGCTACATGTGGTGTGATAGAACTTCAAGGCCCTAGGCATAGTTGTCTATAAAAATCTCATACAGCAATCATGTGAAAAGCAACATGAAAGCAAATAAGAAGAACCCGTAAAAGTCTAGAACTCTTGATTAGTTTGATTCCATAATAACCCAATGAATGAATTGCAAAGCAAGTGCATATTTATTATCTGGAGGGCAGGCTAAACGAATAAACAAGGTATGCAAAGGGGCGAAATGGATCGCTGGGTCCTACCACCTTGGTGAAAACTTGCTGGGATCCGAGGGGTATATATGCCTCCAGCAAAGGCTTCAAAAGATACCATTGGGGAACAGGCTTTGACCCCATAGGTGATATCTTTTCCCTTCAAGGTTTAGTCATAGAACATCACTGGAACAGAACAATACATCCACACAGAGCAAGCTTGAACTAATACAAACTTTTTCTTACAATTAATTTTCACACTTTAATCGTTGTACCTACCTAAAGAGTTACATATGCCAAGTAAGAAAACATATAAGTGGCTACATGTGGTGTGATAGAACTTCAAGGCCCTAGGCATAATTGTCTATAAAAATCTCATACAGCAATCATGAGAACAGCAACATGAAAACAAGTAAGAAGAACCCGTCATAATCTAGAACTCTTGATTAGTTTGATTCCAAAATAACCCAATGGATGAATTGCAAAGCAAGTGCATATTTATTATCTGGAGGGAAGGCTAAACGAATAAACAAGGTATGCAAAGGGGCGAAATGGATCGCTGGGTCCTACCACCTTGGTGAAAACTTGCTGGGACCCAAGGGGTATATATGTCTCTTGCAAAGGATTCAGCAGATACCATTAGGGAACAGGCTTTGACCCCATAGGTGATATCTTTTCCCTTCAAGATTTAGTAATAGAACATCACTGGAACAGAACAATACATCCACACAGAGCAAACTTGAACTAATATAAACTTCTTCTTCCGATTAATTTTCACACTTTTATCATATAATGACCAGTGGTGTTGTAAATACCTACAGAGTTACATATGCCAAGTAAGAAAACATATAAGTGGCTACATGTGGTGTGATAGAACTTCAAGGCCCTAGGCATAGTTGTCTATAAAAATCTCATACAGCAATCATGTGAAAAGCAACATGAAAGCAAATAAGAAGAACCCGTCAAAGTCTAGAACTCTTGATTAGTTTGATTCCATAATAACCCAATGATGAATTGCAAAAAGCAAGTGCATATTTACTATCTGGATGGCAGACTACACGAATAAACAAGGTATGCAAAGTGGTGCAATGGATCGCTGGGTCCTACCACCTTGGTGAAAACTTGCTGGGACCCGAGGGGTATATATGCCTCTAGCAAAGGCTTCAGCAAATACCATTGGGGAACAATCTTTGACCCCAGAGGTGATATCTTTTCTCTTCAAGGTTTAGTCATAGAACATCACTGGAACAGAACAATACATCCACACAGAGCAAACTTGAACTAATATAAACTTCTTCTTACGATTAATTTTCACACTTTTATCATATAGTGAACAGTGGTGTTGTAAATACCTAAAGAGTTACATATGCCAAGTAAGAAAACATATAAGTGGCTACATGTGGTGTGATAGAACTTCAAGGCCCTAGGCATAGTTGTCTATAAAAATCTCATACAGCAATCATGAGAACAGCAACATGAAAACAAGTAAGAAGAACCCGTCAAAGTCTAGAACTCTTGATTAGTTTGATTTCATAACCCAATGGATGAATTGCAAAAAGCAAGTGCATATTTACTATCTGGATGGCAGGCTACACGAATAAACAAGGTATGCAAAGTGGTGCAATGGATCGCTGGGTCCTACCACCTTGGTGAAAACTTGCTGGGACCCGAGGGGTATATATGCCTCCAGCAAAGGCTTCAGCAGATACCATTGGGGAACAGGCTTTGACTCCATAGGTGATATCTTTTCCCTTCAAGGTTTAGTCATAGAACATCACTGGAACAGAACAATACATCCATACAGAGGAAACTTGAACTAATATAAACTTTTTCTTGCAATTAATTTTCACACTTTAATCGTTGTAAATACCTAAAGAGTTACATATGCCAAGTAAGAAAACATATAAGTGGCTACATGTGGTGTGATAGAACTTCAAGGCCCTAGGCATAGTTGTCTATAAAAATCTCATACAGCAATCATGTGAAAAGCAACATGAAAGCAAATAAGAAGAACCCGTCAAAGTCTAGAACTCTTGATTAGTTTGATTCCATAATAACCCAATGGATGAATTGCAAAGCAAGTGCATATTTATTATCTGGAGGGCAGGCTAAACGAATAAACAAGGTATGCAAAGGGGCGAAATGGATCGCTGGGTCCTACCACCTTGGTGAAAACTTGCTGGGATCCGAGGGGTATATATGCCTCCAGCAAAGGCTTCAAAAGATACCATTGGGGAACAGGCTTTGACCCCATAGGTGATATCTTTTCCCTTCAAGGTTTAGTCATAGAACATCACTGGAACAGAACAATACATCCGCACAGAGCAAACTTGAACTAATATAAACTTTTTCTTGCAATTCATTTTCACACTTTAATCGTTGTAAATACCTGTGAGGGACCAAGAGGCAAGAACAAGGAACACAAGCTTTGCAAAAGAAAATGGGTCTTTATTTGAACCCAAGAAAAAAAATAACTTTACAAACTCATAAACTTCTTACAACAAAAATAAACAAACAGAAAATGAGATCAAACAATTAGACAAAAAAAAACAAACAAACAACTAAAACTACTGACCTGCTCAATTGAACAAAGCAACAGCTTATAAAGGAAAGGATGGGCCCATTACAAATTAAGAGGGGAAACAATTCAACTTTACATTCAACATATAACTATAAGTAAATCAAAGTCAAATCAAACAAAGGTATACAATAAATAAAGATAAGGAAAGCAAAATGTAATCAAATATCATAAATGTACAACCAAATAAATCAATTGACAAAGACATTAACGTTTCTTCCTTCCCCGGGCAATTCCAGCAAATGGTATGTTCGGGCGGAACCAATAACGCTTAAATTCTCTGTTCCTGCCCGGACTCTAATCCTTGTTACGCCAGGATGCGGCTGCAGCGGACCATGTCTAAAGTTCCTCACAAACGGTAAACTTAAACTCAAAATAGAAACAAATATAAGTAACATATACAACGTAACTAATTTGTGTGCACTTCAAATCAGTAACAATGTATATAAAATGTGCTATAAATGTAAACATGTGAAAACCTAACAATAAAGAAATAATTAATATGGTTTGTTTTGTGTGATTATTATGATCCATCATTATACTGAAACAAATTAATATAAATAACAAAATAAGTTTAAATAAAAATTCTTAAAATGTAAATCCTTTATGTAAATGTATGCTTGTTGGCGTGTGTGTATGTGCGTGCATGTACATCCACATTACCGCTCTTGTGCGGCCACCACTCGGGCCGTCACAATACCTAAAGAGTTACATATGCCAAGTAAGAAAACATATAAGTGGCTACATGTGGTGTGATAGAACTTCAAGGCCCTAGGCATAGTTGTCTATAAAAATCTCATACAGCAATCATGTGAAAAGCAACATAAAAGCAAATAAGAAGAACCCGTCAAAGTCTAGAACTCTTGATTAGTTTGATTCCATTATAACCCAATGGATGAATTGCAAAAAGCAAGTGCATATTTACTATCTGAAGGGCAGACTACACGAATAAAAAAGGTATGCAAAGTGGTGCAATGGATCGCTGGGTCCTACCACCTTGGTGAAAACTTGCTGGGACCTGAGGGGTATATATGCCTCCAGCAAAGGCTTCAGAAGATACCATTGGGGAACAGGCTTTGACCCCAAAGGTGATATCTTTTCCCTTCAAGGTTTAGTCATAGAACATCACTGGAACAGAACAATACATCCACACAGAGCAAACTTGAACTAATATAAACTTTTTCTTACAATTAATTTTCACACTTTAATCGTTGTACATACCTAAAGAGTTACATATGCCAAGTAAGAAAACATATAAGTGGCTACATGTGGTGTGATAGAACTTCAAGGCCCTAGGCATAGTTGTCTATAAAAATCTCATACAGCAATCATGAGAACAGCAGCATGAAAACAAGTAAGAAGAACCCGTCAAAGTCTAGAACTCTTGATTAGTTTGATTTCATAATAACCCAATGAATGAATTGCAAAAAGCATGTGCATATTTACTATCTGGATGGCAGGCTACACTAATAAACAAGGTATGCAAAGTGGTGCAATGGATCGCTGGGTCCTACCACCTTGGTGAAAACTTGATGGGACCCGAGGGGTATATATGCCTCCAGGGGCTCGTTCTTCGTAGGTCGCTAACTCAGTTAGCTGGATTTGATTGTTGACGATTTGGCATGATCTTGGATCGTTTGGTTCTTCGAAGCTCATCCTGGACTTGCTGTCATAGCAACAGATGCGCAAGCTCAAACCTGCTCGGGAGCAGGCTTATTTCATGTAAACAGGATTAGATCGCGGCTTCATAAGCGGAGCTGATACGGGAAGTCCAGCGCAGCGCGATAGTGCACTTTCTGAGATGTTTTTTTTTTTTTTCTCGTGACTCGTGAGATTGTCGTTTACATTATTAAATTGTTGGAAACGCACATTTATTTTCGACTTGTCGGAGTCTGGCTTTAAATACAGCACAAACTGTTTGCATTGCCCTAAGATTATTTGCGAGTGGCTCTTTCCTTTACACTATTGGAGATACGGAGAACTTGATGGAAAGTGCTGTCTGTCGTGTCATTTGGAGTTTACCTGGCGCTTTTAGGTTTAAAAAACAGTTTTTTTTTTTTTTGTTTTTTTTTTTGCATTTCCAAGCCACTTAAGACCCAATGTTGTAAAGCAGTTTTTTTTAAAGCAATTTCTTTAGGCTATCATCATTTTTTATGAAGATCATACAATCATGACCATGCCGATTACAGTATGTCATTTAGGCTTCACTAACGTGATTGGTACCATAGACTATAGGCTGCCATCAAGGCCTCAATGAAGGGGATTATGTGAACAGAAAGGGGGTTCACAATGTAAATGTGCAGCCCAGTTACAATTGGGATTCTTAATATTCCAGATTAATAATATTATATCAAATAAAAAAAGGCAGTTGACTAAAATCTTCCATAATCACAAATGTGAAAGCAAAACGGCCAGGATCTGTGCATGACTTAAGAATTTTCAGAGATTCACATTCCTGCACATTATTTGAAAGTGGTAAGGAAAGTTCCACAATTAAATATCAAGCTCACTGTATTACATACACTTATTGATCCTAACAGAACTGCATTTTTTCATAGGTGATTATGACATGTTCCTGCAGACAGGTGTTTTATGACCCCATTCCCTGACCCAAACCAGTTACAATGCAGCTCTAGCCAGGACAAGGGCACACAATAAAAATGAACTTCAGCTAACTAAAGGGAAGATTTCAGTGTCTGAAAAGTCTGAGGGTTGCACACCTGACAGGGCCTGTGACATTGCTGCATGTGCCATATTACACAACATTGCCAAAAAAAAAAAAAAAATTAAATGTTTAATAAAAGAAAAATATGCTTAGTTCCTTGAGTTTTATTTAAATTGTTCTTCGTAAAGAAAAGCCAGTGGTCAAGTGCCTGCAACAAGAGATATTAGACACATGCCTCATGCAACAAATAAAAAGGAAAAGTTGGCTATACACTGCCCACCTGTAGGCCTATGTCTCCTCTGTCTGTGCAGACTCTTCTGTAGGCCTTTCTATAGATGTGGAATCCTGCAACTTATATTGCAGCCATAAAGCATACAAGTATAAATGAAGTAAAGTTATTTATGCACTTGCAGGTAGGCTAGTTCCTCCATATGACAGTTATCTGAGAGGCTTTATTCAGTGTCCAGTGCAATGGAAACAAATAGACATTACAAAGTCTTATACTTTCTTTCCTTTGGAAAGGTAGAAAATGTCCACTTACTGCACATATTTCAGCCACCACTTTCTTGGGAACAGATACAAGTGTGTATTATGTAAAAGTGCACAAAAGAGGAAAACACAATGTCATTACAATGAACTACACTCGGGAAAATGTGATCAATAACTCATGGCAAAATATTTTTACATTAACATAAGTTTATCAGTTTTCACTTTCACAAGTCAAAGCAATTCATCACTTTTAATGCGGCCTTCATTTAATGCAGCAATATGTACAATTATTTTACAGTGTAGGCTACTAAGATCTTTTCTTTTTTTCAGCCTTTTTCTTGGTTGCTTTTATAAAAAGACAACCATTTATTCAACAGTGCCTTTTATAGAAGAGAAGAGACTATAATATAACTAAAAATTACCATTAGGCTATGTAGAATATTTTTGTACTTCACTTTTATTTGTTCCCATGTTCTAGTGTGGTGACTCTGACATTACAATGAAAAAAGTAGCCTAATTATGCAATTATTAAAATACAAATAAGGCTAATAAGTGATTAAAACATCTAACATGGCCACTTCTAACTGATTTAAATTGTCTGCTACTTTTTGCCAGCCCTCTCTCCTGGCTTTTGCAGACTTTGTGTTCCCTGGCGTTTTGATTAAACATTAAAATTCCGAATAAACTTCGACTATTAGTTCTTGCTCTGCTGAGGAGAAAAACTGTGCGCGCTCTTTGGCCACGCTGAACAGCCAATAGCAGCGTTGCTGATCAATGTTTCTACGATCGATACATATCCCCTTTTAAACCAGCGCATGAACGCGCAGTTATCTCAGATAACTCAATCCAGCGATACTAATCATAAACAACAGGTGAGTTCGAAGAACCCAATTAGCCGGATCATGATTAGCACGATGATATCATCTTGGATGTGTCATTTGATCTCGGATGTAATAAGCAACGTACGAAGAACGAGCCCCAGCAAAGGCTTCAGCAGATACCATTAGGGAACAGGCTTTGACCCCATAGGTGATATCTTTTCCCTTCAAGGTTTAGTCATAGAACATCACTGGAACAGAACAATACATCCACACAGAGCAAACGTGAACTAATATAAACTTTTTCTTGCAATTAATTTTCACACTTTAATCGTTGTAAATACCTAAAGAGTTACATATGCCAAGTAAGAAAACATATAAGTGGCAACATGTGGTGTGATAGAACTTCAAGGCCCTAGGCATAGTTGTCTATAAAAATCTCATACATCAATCATGTTGTGTGATAGAACTTCAAGGCCCTAGGCATAGTTGTCTATTAAAATCTCATACAGCAATCATGTGAAAAGCAACATAAAAGCAAATAAGAAGAACCCGTCAAAGTCTAGAACTCTTGATTAGTTTGATTCCATAATAACCCAATGGATGAATTGCAAAAAGCAAGTGCATATTTACTATCTGGAGGGCAGACTACACGAATAAAAAATGGTATACAAAGTGGTGCAATGGATCGTTGGGTCCTACCACATTGGTGAAAACTTGTTGGGACCCGAGGGGTATATATGCCTCCAGCAACGGCTTCAGCAGATACCATTGGGGAACAGGCTTTGACCCCATAGGTGATATCTTTTCCCTTCAAGGTTTAGTCATAGAACATCACTGGAACAGAACAATACATCCACACAGAGCAAACTTGAACTAATATAAACTTTTTCTTACAATTCATTTTCACACTTTAATCGTTGTACATACCTAAAGAGTTACATATGCCAAGTAAGAAAACATATAAGTGTCTACATGTGGTGTGATAGAACTTCAAGGCCCTAGGCATAGTTGTCTATAAAAATCTCATACAGCAATCATGTGAAAAGCAACATGAAAGCAAATAAGAAGAACCCGTCAAAGTCTAGAACTCTTGATTAGTTTGATTCCATAATAACCCAATGGATGAATTGCAAAGCAAGTGCATATTTATTATCTGGAGGGCAGGCTAAACGAATAAACAAGGTATGCAAAGGGGCGAAATGGATCGCTGGGTCCTACCACCTTGGTGAAAACTTGCTGGGATCCGAGGGGTATATATGCCTCCAGCAAAGGCTTCAAAAGATACCATTGGGGAACAGGCTTTGACCCCATAGGTGATATCTTTTCCCTTCAAGGTTTAGTCATAGAACATCACTGGAACAGAACAATACATCCACACAGAACAAACGTGAACTAATATAAACTTTTTCTTGCAATTAATTTTCACACTTTAATCGTTGTACATACCTAAAGTGTTACATATGCCAAGTAAGAAAACATATAAGTGGCTACATGTGGTGTGATAGAACTTCAAGGCCCTAGGCATAGTTGTCTATAAAAATCTCATACAGCAATCATGAGAACAGCAACATGAAAACAAGTAAGAAGAACCCGTCAAAGTCTAGAACTCTTGATTAGTTTGATTTCATAATAACCCAATGGATGAATTGCAAAAAGCAAGTGCATATTTACTATCTGGATGGCAGGCTACACTAATAAACAAGGTATGCAAAGTGGTGCAATGGATCGCTGGGTCCTACCACCTTGGTGAAAACTTGATGGGACCCGAGGGGTATATATGCCTCCAGCAAAGGCTTCAGCAGATACCATTAGGGAACAGGCTTTGACCCCATAGGTGATATCTTTTCCCTTCAAGGTTTAGTCATAGAACATCACTGGAACAGAACAATACATCCACACAGAGCAAACGTGAACTAATATAAACTTTTTCTTGCAATTAATTTTCACACTTTAATCGTTGTAAATACCTAAAGAGTTACATATGCCAAGTAAGAAAACATATAAGTGGCAACATGTGGTGTGATAGAACTTCAAGGCCCTAGGCATAGTTGTCTATAAAAATCTCATACATCAATCATGTTGTGTGATAGAACTTCAAGGCCCTAGGCATAGTTGTCTATTAAAATCTCATACAGCAATCATGTGAAAAGCAACATAAAAGCAAATAAGAAGAACCCGTCAAAGTCTAGAACTCTTGATTAGTTTGATTCCATAATAACCCAATGGATGAATTGCAAAAAGCAAGTGCATATTTACTATCTGGAGGGCAGACTACACGAATAAAAAATGGTATACAAAGTGGTGCAATGGATCGTTGGGTCCTACCACATTGGTGAAAACTTGTTGGGACCCGAGGGGTATATATGCCTCCAGCAACGGCTTCAGCAGATACCATTGGGGAACAGGCTTTGACCCCATAGGTGATATCTTTTCCCTTCAAGGTTTAGTCATAGAACATCACTGGAACAGAACAATACATCCACACAGAGCAAACTTGAACTAATATAAACTTTTTCTTACAATTCATTTTCACACTTTAATCGTTGTACATACCTAAAGAGTTACATATGCCAAGTAAGAAAACATATAAGTGTCTACATGTGGTGTGATAGAACTTCAAGGCCCTAGGCATAGTTGTCTATAAAAATCTCATACAGCAATCATGTGAAAAGCAACATGAAAGCAAATAAGAAGAACCCGTCAAAGTCTAGAACTCTTGATTAGTTTGATTCCATAATAACCCAATGGATGAATTGCAAAGCAAGTGCATATTTATTATCTGGAGGGCAGGCTAAACGAATAAACAAGGTATGCAAAGGGGCGAAATGGATCGCTGGGTCCTACCACCTTGGTGAAAACTTGCTGGGATCCGAGGGGTATATATGCCTCCAGCAAAGGCTTCAAAAGATACCATTGGGGAACAGGCTTTGACCCCATAGGTGATATCTTTTCCCTTCAAGGTTTAGTCATAGAACATCACTGGAACAGAACAATACATCCACACAGAACAAACGTGAACTAATATAAACTTTTTCTTGCAATTAATTTTCACACTTTAATCGTTGTACATACCTAAAGAGTTACATATGCCAAGTAAGAAAACATATAAGTGGCTACATGTGGTGTGATAGAACTTCAAGGCCCTAGGCATAGTTGTCTATAAAAATCTCATACAGCAATCATGAGAACAGCAACATGAAAACAAGTAAGAAGAACCCGTCAAAGTCTAGAACTCTTGATTAGTTTGATTTCATAATAACCCAATGGATGAATTGCAAAAAGCAAGTGCATATTTACTATCTGGATGGCAGGCTACACTAATAAACAAGGTATGCAAAGTGGTGCAATGGATCGCTGGGTCCTACCACCTTGGTGAAAACTTGATGGGACCCGAGGGGTATATATGCCTCCAGCAAAGGCTTCAGCAGATACCATTAGGGAACAGGCTTTGACCCCATAGGTGATATCTTTTCCCTTCAAGGTTTAGTCATAGAACATCACTGGAACAGAACAATACATCCACACAGAGCAAACGTGAACTAATATAAAACATTTTTTGCAATTAATTTTCACACTTTAATCGTTGTAAATACCTAAAGAGTTACATATGCCAAGTAAGAAAACATATAAGTGGCAACATGTGGTGTGATAGAACTTCAAGGCCCTAGGCATAGTTGTCTATAAAAATCTCATACAGCAATCATGTTGTGTGATAGAACTTCAAGGCCCTAGGCATAGTTGTCTATAAAAATCTCATACAGCAATCATGTGAAAAGCAACATAAAAGCAATTAAGAAGAACCCGTCAAAGTCTAGAACTCTTGATTAGTTTGATTCCATAATAACCCAATGGATGAATTGCAAAAAGCAAGTGCATATTTACTATCTGGAGGGCAGAATACACGAATAAAAAATGGTATACAAAGTGGTGCAATGGATCGTTGGGTCCTACCACCTTGGTGAAAACTTGCTGGGACCCGAGGGGTATATATGCCTCCAGCAAAGGCTTCAGCAGATACCATGGGGGAACAGGCTTTGACCCCATTGGTGATATCTTTTCCCTTCAAGGTTTAGTCATAGAACATCACTGGAACAGAACAATACCTCCACACAGAGCAAACTTGAACTAATATAAACTTTTTCTTACATTTAATTTTCACACTTTAATCGTTGTACATACCTAAAGAGTTACATATGCCAAGTAAGAAAACATATAAGTGGCTACATGTGGTGTGATAGAACTTCAAGGCCCTAGGCATAGTTGTCTATAAAAATCTCACACAGCAATCATGAGAACAGCAACATGAAAACAAGTAAGAAGAACCCGTCAAAGTCTAGAACTCTTGATTAGTTTGATTTCATAATAACCCAATGGATGAATTGCAAAAAGCAAGTGCATATTTACTATCTGGATGGCAGGCTACACTAATAAACAAGGTATGCAAAGTGGTGCAATGGATCGCTGGGTCCTACCACCTTGGTGAAAACTTGATGGGACCCGAGGGGTATATATGCCTCCAGCAAAGGCTTCAGCAGATACCATTAGGAAACAGGCTTTGACCCCATAGGTGATATCTTTTCCCTTCAAGGTTTAGTCATAGAACATCACTGGAACAGAACAATACATCCACACAGAGCAAACGTGAACTAATATAAACTTTTTCTTGCAATTCATTTTCACACTTTAATCGTTGTAAATACCTGAAGAGTTACATATGCCAAGTAAGAAAACATATAAGTGGCAACATGTGGTGTGATAGAACTTCAAGGCCCTAGGCATAGTTGTCTATAAAAATCTCATACAGCAATCATGTTGTGTGATAGAACTTCAAGGCCCTAGGCATAGTTGTCTATAAAAATCTCATACAGCAATCATGAGAACAGCAACATGAAAACAAATAAGAAGAACCCGTCAAAGTCTAGAACTCTTGATTAGTTTGATTCCATAATAACCCAATGGATGAATTGCAAAAAGCAAGTGCATATTTACTATCTGGATGGCAGAATACACGAATAAACAAGGTATGCAAATTGGTGCAATGGATCACTGGGTCCTACCACCTTGGTGAAAACTTGCTGGGATCCGAGGGGTATATATGCCTCCAGCACAGGCTTCAAAAGATACCAGTGGGGAACAGGCTTTGACCCCATAGGTGATATCTTTTCCCTTCAAGGTTTAGTCATAGAACATCACTGGAACAGAACAATACATCCACACAGAGCAAACTTGAACTAATATAAACTTTTTCTTGCAATTCATTTTCACACTTTAATCGTTGTAAATACCTACAGAGTTACATATGCCAAGTAAGAAAACATAAAAGTGGCTACATGTTGTGTGATAGAACTTCAAGGCCCTAGGCATAGTTGTCTATAAAAATCTCATACAGCAATCATGAGAACAGCAACATGAAAACAAATAAGAAGAACCCGTCAAAGTCTAGAACTCTTGATTAGTTTGATTCCATAATAACCCAATGGATAAATTGCAAAGCAAGTGCATATTTATTATCTGGAGGGCAGGCTACACGAATAAACAAGGTATGCAAAGGGGAGAAATGGATCGCTGGGTCCTACCACCTTGGTGAAAACTTGCTGGGACCCAAGGGGGTATATATGCCTCCAGCAAAGGCATCAGCGGATACCATTGGGGAACAGGCTTTGACCCCATAGGTGATATCTTTTCCCTTCAAGGTTTAGTCATAGAACATCACTGGAACAGAACAATACATCCACACAGAGCAAACTTGAACTAATATAAACTTTTTCTTGCAATTAATTTTCACACTTTAATCGTTGTACATACCTAAAGAGTTACATATGCCAAGTAAGAAAACATATAAGTGGCTACATGTGGTGTGATAGAACTTCAAGGCCCTAGGCATAGTTGTCTATAAAAATCTCATACAGCAATCATGAGAACAGCAACATGAAAACAAGTAAGAAGAACCCGTCAAAGTCTAGAACTCTTGATTAGTTTGATTTCATAATAACCCAATGGATGAATTGCAAAAAGCAAGTGTATATTTATTATCTGGATGGCAGGCTACACTAATAAACAAGGTATGCAAAGTGGTGCAATGGATCGCTGGGTCCTACCACCTTGGTGAAAACTAGCTGGGACCCGAGGGGTATATATGCCTCCAGCAAAGGCTTCAGCAGATACCATTGGGGAACAGGCTTTGACCCCATACGTGATATCTTTTCCCTTCAAGGTTTAGTCATAGAACATGACTGGAACAGAACAATACATCCACACAGAGCAAACTTGAACTGATATAAACTTTTTCTTACAATTAATTTTCACACTTTAATCATATAGTGAACAGTGGTGTTGTAAATACCTACAGAGTTACATATGCCAGGTAAGAAAACATAAAAGTGGCTACATGTTGTGTGATAGAACTTCAAGGCCCTAGGCATAGTTGTCTATAAAAATCTCATACAGCAATCATGAGAAAAGCAACATGAAAACAAATAAGAAGAACCCGTCACAGTCTAGAACTCTTGATTAGTTTGATTCCATAATAACCCAATGGATGAATTGCAAAGCAAGTGCATATTTATTATCTGGAGGGCAGGCTACACGAATAAACATGGTATGCAAAGGGGCGAAATGGATCGCTGGGTCCTACCACCTTGGTGAAAATTTGCTGGGACCCGAGGGGTATATATGCCTCCAGCAAAGGCATCAGCGGATACCATTGGGGAACAGGCTTTGACCCCATAGGTGATATCTTTTCCCTTCAAGGTTTAGTCATAGAACATCACTGGAACTGAACAATACATGGAACTGAACAATACAGAGCAAACTTGAACTAATATAAACTTTTTCTTGCAATTAATTTTCACACTTTAATCGTTGTACATACCTAAAGAGTTACATATGCCAAGTAAGAAAACATATAAGTGGCTACATGTGGTGTGATAGAACTTCAAGGCCCTAGGCATAGTTGTCTATAAAAATCTCATAAAGCAATCATGAGAACAGCAACATGAAAACAAGTAAGAAGAACCCGTCAAAGTCTAGAACTCTTGATTAGTTTGATTTCATAATAACCCAATGGATGAATTGCAAAAAGCAAGTGTATATTTATTATCTGGATGGCAGGCTACACTAATTAACAAGGTATGCAAAGTGGTGCAATGGATCGCTGGGTCCTACCACCTTGGTGAAAACTAGCTGGGACCCGAGGGGTATATATGCCTCCAGCAAAGGCTTCAGCAGATACCATTGGGGAACAGGCTTTGACCCCATACGTGATATCTTTTCCCTTCAAGGTTTAGTCATAGAACATGACTGGAACAGAACAATACATCCACACAGAGCAAACTTGAACTGATATAAACTTTTTCTTACAATTAATTTTCACACTTTAATCATATAGTGAACAGTGGTGTTGTAAATACCTACAGAGTTACATATGCCAGGTAAGAAAACATAAAAGTGGCTACATGTTGTGTGATAGAACTTCAAGGCCCTAGGCATAGTTGTCTATAAAAATCTCATACAGCAATCATGAGAACAGCAACATGAAAACAAATAAGAAGAACCCGTCACAGTCTAGAACTCTTGATTAGTTTGATTCCATAATAACCCAATGGATGAATTGCAAAGCAAGTGCATATTTATTATCTGGAGGGCAGGCTACACGAATAAACAAGGTATGCAAAGGGGCGAAATGGATCGCTGGGTCCTACCACCTTGGTGAAAATTTGCTGGGACCCGAGGGGTATATATGCCTCCAGCAAAGGCATCAGCGGATACCATTGGGGAACAGGCTTTGACCCCATAGGTGATATCTTTTCCCTTCAAGGTTTAGTCATAGAACATCACTGGAACTGAACAATACATGGAACTGAACAATACAGAGCAAACTTGAACTAATATAAACTTTTTCTTGCAATTAATTTTCACACTTTAATCGTTGTAAATACCTAAAGAGTTACATATGCCAAGTAAGAAAACATATAAGTGGCTACATGTGGTGTGATAGAACTTCAAGGCCCTAGGCATAGTTGTCTATAAAAATCTCATACAGCAATCATGTGAAAAGCAACATAAAAGCAAATAAGAAGAACCCGTCAAAGTCTAGAACTCTTGATTAGTTTGATTCCATAATAACCCAATGGATGAACTGCAAAAAGCAAGTGCATATTTACTATCTGGAGGGCAGACTACACGAATAAACAAGGTATGCAAAGTGGTGCAATGGATCGCTGGGTCCTACCAAATTCGTGAAAACTTGCTGGGACCCGAGGGGTATATATGCCTCCAGCAAAGGCTTCAGCAGATTCCATTTGGGAACAGGTTTTGACCCCATACGTGATATCTTTTCCCTTCAAGGTTTAGTCATAGAACATCACTGGAACAGAACAATACATCCACACAGAGCAAACTTGAACTAATATAAACTTTTTCTTGCAATTCATTTTTACACTTTAATCGTTGTAAATACCTAAAGAGTTACATATGCCAAGTAAGAAAACATATAAGTGGCTACATGTGGTGTGATAGAACTTCAAGGCCCTAGGCATAGTTGTCTATAAAAATCTCACACAGCAACCATGTGAAAAGCAACATGAAAGCAAATAAGAAGAACCCGTCAAAGTCTAGAACTCTTGATTAGTTTGATTCCATAATAACCCAATGGATGAATTGCAAAAAGCAAGTGCATATTTACTATCTGGATGGCAGACTACACGAATAAACAAGGTATGCAAAGTGGTGCAATTGATCGCTGGATCCTACCACCTTGGTGAAAACTTGCTGGGACCCGAGGGTTATATATGCCTCCAGCAAAGGCTTCAGCAGATACCATTGGGGAACAGGCTTTGACTCCATAGGTGATATCTTTTCCCTTCAAGGTTTAGTCATAGAACATCACTGGAACAGAACAATACATCCACACAGAGCAAACTTGAACTAATATAAACTTTTTCTTGCAATTAATTTTCACACTTTAATCGTTGTAAATACCTAAAGAGTTACATATGCCAAGTAAGAAAACATACAAGTTGCTACATGTGGTGTGATAGAACTTCAAGGCCCTAGGCATAGTTGTCTATAAAAATCTCATACAGCAATCATGTGAAAAGCAACATGAAAGCAAATAAGAAGAACCCGTCAAAGTCTAGAACTCTTGATTAGTTTGATTCCATAATAACCCAATGGATGAATTGCAAAGCAAGTGCATATTTATTATCTGGAGGGCAGGCTAAACGAATAAACAAGGTATGCAAAGGGGCAAAATGGATCGCTGGGTCCTACCACCTTGGTGAAAACTTGCTGGGATCCGAGGGGTATATATGCCTCCAGCAAAGGCTTCAAAAGATACCAGTGGGGAACTGGCTTTGACCCCATAGGTGATATCTTTTCCCTTCAAGGTTTAGTCATAGAACATCACTGGAACAGAACAATACATCCGCACAGAGCAAACTTGAACTAATATAAACTTTTTCTTGCAATTCATTTTCACACTTTAATCATTGTAAATACCTACAGAGTTACATATGCCAAGTAAGAAAACATAAAAGTGGCTACATGTTGTGTGATAGAACTTCAAGGCCCTAGGCATAGTTGTCTATAAAAATCTCATACAGCAATCATGAGAACAGCAACATGAAAACAAATAAGAAGAACCCGTCAAAGTCTAGAACTCTTGATTAGTTTGATTCCATAATAACCAAATGGATGAATTGCAAAGCAAGTGCATATTTATTATCTGGAGGGCAGGCTACACGAATAAACAAGGTATGCAAAGGGGAGAAATGGATCGCTGGGTCCTACCACCTTGGTGAAAACTTGCTGGGACCCAAGGGGGTATATATGCCTCGAGCAAAGGCATCAGCGGATACCATTGGGGAACAGGCTGTTGTTAAATCTATAAATGAATCTGCACAGCTGGGTGTCTGCAGGCAGATGTGTGAGTCAGTCAATACAATTGAAAATGTAGCCTAATGTGCAAAATGTTATTTATTTTCACAACAATGCATGCGACCAAAACTGAACATGATTTGAGAGCAACAACACGTTAACACATCCACATTGGGGAATGCTTACACAAAGCACAAACAACCACCCCCAAAAGTCATCCATAGGATTGCTCTTTGTTACATATTTTGTCCCAAAAATAAATCAGTTACAATGCAGAGCAGACACAGAAATGAAGGGGCAACACCATAAAACATCCACAATGCAGAACAAATACAAAAACACACACATATTTAGGCCTACACACATATAACACCAAGTTCAGGTTTGACTGTATTGTAAAAAACAATGATACTTCAGATACTTTGACCAATTATTTTTTTTTTTTTGTTATAAAAATGATTTTATGTCTAAACACAAATCTAAATGAAAACTTGTGAAAAGATGAATACCTACAATATGTGGAAATGGCAAACGAGCCAGTGAGTGATGCACTGCAGCCATCTAGTGGTTGTCCTTGAAACGTCATGTTATTTTAATATTAAATGTGTTTGCTTTCCAGTAGATGGCATCAATCTTCCACTAAAACATGGCACATTGTCCGTGCTATCTCCATGAGCGAAATTAAGAATTTAAATTAGATATAAATTATAACAAATGTAAATACATTTTGCATACAAGAATTACATTACATATGAAGACTAAATTTCATCTTTGAATATAATTGCATTATTTTATATTATGTATCTGTATTATTATTCTTTATTACTATTCTTTATTAGTTTACTATTCTTTATTAGTTGTATTATCTTATGAAGTTTAAAATGCACAAGTTAGACTATAGATTGCATGGACACGTGTTTAAGGAACATATTTTGGACAAGGAGGGTAGCTCTGAGGATTTTGTTTTCTGCTTAAAGGTATGTGTGCAATGCAATGTTCACTTAGCAGAGTTCCAATGATGATGATACTTCAAATGTGTACAGTTGGTATGCTCTTTGCGAGAAGAGGAATGTTTCAACTAATGCAAATGTACCATTTGTGTACCACTAATGTATTAATGTATATACAGAAGGATAGTGGATTGCACCATGTGTAAGAATTAGGTTTACATTCCATTTTTAAACATCAGCTATATGTTTTTGATACCTTAAAAGGAAGACAAAAGTTGCTCAGTTGTGTATTTAAGCTCAATCTTACTGTACTGCAGCAGAGAAACATGGAAACGCATAGACCTGGTATGAATATAACATCTTCTCAGAGTTTCTCTCCTGACATATAAGAATAAAATTCTTCTTGGCAAGATAACTGGTGTCCGGTCCTGTGAATCTAATAATAAGGGGAAAAGACTAAATTCCAAGTCTACAATTGGCGTCACGAACAGGATTGATGTCTTCAGGCCTTTGTTTGATCATTCAAGGTAAGACCTTGTTTTATTCTAAATAATTATAAGTCTGCCTGATGATTAAACATAGACTGAAACTGCTTAAAAGAACTGTGCTATTTAAAGTACCAGTTGTGTTGCCAATGAATATATGTCAGATATAATAATAAAAGAAAAAAATGGAATTCAATTAAGTAATTAAATTTAATTTGGAATTTTTAAGTTCCTCTGAAAAGTAAATCTCTAAAGTATTTGATATGCTGAGATAGAGATAGTCTTCTTTCTAAAAAAAAAAAAAAAGGACTATCTAGTCAAAAAAATCGAGAAATTAGCTGTAAGACGGTTAAGCTAGGAAATTTGAGGATACTTGATTAATAGGAGCGGTTAGATGTAGGGAGTTTCCAAAGAAAGGAGTAAAAATAGTCTCTAAAGACATCAACGCTGGAATTAATACAAGTATGAAAAGGCAGCAAGACTTGATTGACAGGAGTAGTTAAGTGTGACGAGCGCCATAGAAAGGGTTAAAAATAAGCTCTAAGGACATTAACACTGGAGTAATACAAGTAAAAGCGCCATTGTAACTAGATAAGATCGCAGGCATTTCTGATTTTGACTGTAAGCTGATCAAATACTTGAGTATAGCCTACTATTCTGAGCAAGCTAAAAGAAAAAGAAAAATTAAAAGAAATCAATCTGAGATAAAACTAAAAAGAAAAAAGATACTGAAAATATAAGGGTTAACTTTATTTTTAATTATTTTTATTTTTTCCCCTGAAGTTCATATAGTGTTTAGAGAAGAGAGAGAGAGAAGCAGGGGTAGCAGTAGCCCCTTCTGAGAATTCACTCTAAACACACACACACATACAGTTGGAAGAGGGAAAGAGAGTGCAGCCCCTCTCTTCAGAAGTTGCTATACCTCCATACACACTCACTCACACACACATACATACAAAGCCCTGCTGTTCTGAGCACACAAATAACAAATAATTAACAAATAATTTGCAAGATGGAAGAAAGTGGCTGTAACAGTAGAACAATATCTGCTTGGTACCTGGAAAGGAAGAACAAGAAACAAGCTAAGCTTTTGAAAAAAGGGCTGGATATCAATGCAACTATGGATGCACAGTTACACTGGTTTGAGTCTCAAAAAGACAAGATAAAATCACAAGCATTCCCAATACTGGCAGCTCATTGGATTTTGAAACAAGGTGGAATTTGTTGCGATATAAATGGAGGTCCAGTACCATTTGCTGAAGTAATGAAGCCTCAAATTGAAGCATTTAATAAGTTAAAAAAAATCATGTCTATTAAATGTTCAGATGGAGAAAATTTAACCAGTGATGACTTATTTGATCCAGATTGGACAAATATAATAACTGAAGCTGAAAGAAAATATTCACAATCACCAGTGAAATCTGCAACCACAGTAACGCCTCCTCCTTACAAACCAATTTATCCAGCTTTGCCTGAACAATATACAAGTTCATCTAAACCTCTGACACAGCCTCAAACTTTAGGACCAAATGGAGGTCCAGTTGACAAAATGTATATTGCATCTGCACAGGCAGCTCCAATAATAACAAGATCTAAATCAGCCCAGCAAAACAGGGACATGATGCGATGTACACCAGCCCATAATTATGGATCTGACTGGGGCGATGAGACCAGGGATGACGATATGATCACAGTTGACAAGATCGGTCCTGAATTTTCTTCACCTGCTGTTAAAAGGGAAGAATTACAATCTGAAATGATGACAGAAGAGAGACCATTCACACCAGGAGAACGTCAAGCCATTCTCACAGCCTTGCCTCCTCTGAAGCGACAAGATCCAAACACAGAGTTTTGGCGAGAATTAGACTCTCTGGTTGAAGCACATCAAATGACATTAAAATATATACACACCATTGTGAAAGCTAAAATCCCAAGAGACAGATGGGAACGCTTGCCAGCTTCGATAACAACAGCCCAATGGATAAATTTGTGGGTTGATGACCAAGGACGACCACTGGGTCTTTGGCAGGCATTAGATGTGTTTCGAAAAGAAATCCAAGAAATCTTGGGCAGTGGGAAAGTTCCTTTCACATTAGTGACGTTGATTAAGCAAAAGGATGATGAATCTCCAGATGAATATGCTCTGCGTAAGTGGAATGCTTATGAGAGATGGTCTCTCTGTTCCAAGAAACAGCCTGACAGAGATGATGTGCAGTTCACTGACACACTTGTGGATGGACTTAGCTCAAAATACCAACAAGCCTTATCACTTGGAGTCAATCCAGGTGAGACATTTGATCAAATTATGCAATGGGCTGGGCGATTAGAGATGGCTACGAGATCAAACAAGGAAGAAGGAAACAAGCCAAATCGAAAAGGAGTGGCAACAGCTCAATTCAACATGGACATAAAGAAGAGGATGATTTTCTGCACCAACTGTGGAAAGCCTCGCCACACAATAAAAGATTGTTGGGCTAAAGGAGGTGGAGCAGAAGGTCAAGGTCCATCATTTAGACAGGCCAGTGAAAAGAAACATGATGAAACCCCTCAAGGGAAAATGTTTACTGAAGCACAAGTCCGTCAGCTCATTGAGGGAATCGTGCGTCCGCAATAGGAATCAGCGGCCCCCTGTATTAGTAAGAAAAGAGACAATCGCCTTTTCGTTAATGCATTAATAGGGGGCCACCCATGTGATATGTTGGTCGACACAGGAGCTTCGATTTCAATAACAGATCTGAACCTACCTACAACCGATGAAACTATGGAAGTTGAAGGAGTTGGAGGAGCTATCACTAAATTTCGCAAAAGTATACATGTTCCTTTGCAAATACATGAAGATGAAGTCTTATGGACATCTTTCTGGGTAGGGCCGAATTCACAAGGAAGCCTTATTGGCATGGACATTCTTCCATTGTTGAACATGATCATATTCACTGACAGTCGTCAAATCGCTACAACAGCTGGGATAATACCACATGAAGATCGCACATGTAATTTAACATCTGTTGGTACAGCAAAACCAATTATCAGAGATTGGGGAAAAGACGGTGTGTGGGGTCTTCTGTGCAGTTTATATCCAGATGTTTGGGCTAAACACAAATTGGATTGCGGTAAAGCCAACATTGACCCTGTCGTAATTGAGGGACTGATACATGCCCCTCATAAACAATACCCTATCCGACCTGAAGCAAGACAAGCCGTGGAAGAGATAGTGGCAGATTTGGAATCTGAAGGAATCTTCAGACAATCTTCATCAACCACTAATAGTCCTGTATGGCCTGTCAAGAAATCGGATAACTCATGGAGATTAACCATTGATTACACAAGACTCAACAGTGTAACACCAAAACCGCATCCTATTGTGGCCAATCCAGCCACCATTCTGAATGATATCCCAGGAAATGCAAGAATATTTACAGTACTAGATGTACTGTCGGCATTCTGGTCTATACCTATTGACGAGAGATCTCAAGAGAAATTGGCCTTCACAGTGGGGGCAAAACAGTTTGTCTGGAACCGACTACCACAAGGGCTAAATATATCTCCTGTAGTCTTCCATAGAACTTTGGATCAGTTCTTAACGGAGCGAAAAGCTGAAATTGAGAGTTCAGGAAGTGTTTGCATCCAATATGTTGATGACCTGTTGATTGCAAGCCCAGACGAAAAGAGTCATATATTTGCTCTGAATGTTGTCTTACAAGCCCTTAAGAAAGGAGGATTCAAAGTCAACCCCGACAAAGCACAGCTGGCTAAAACCAAGGTAATCTACTTGGGCCAAGAAATATCTGTCGAGGGAAGGAGAATGACAACAGAGCGTGTAGAGGCATTACGACAACTTCCAAAACCTTTAACAGTTACAGGAATACGGAAGGTGATGGGACTGTTCAACTACTGTCGCCAGTATATACCTGATTTTGCCAGCATCACTAGCCCTCTCATTGACTTGTACAAGGGAGGAAAGCCTGGAGTGGAAAAGATAAACTGGACGCCGGAAGCTGAGGAAGCATTTACTTCTATGAAAGAGAAACTGACATCAGCCCCAGCCTTGGGACTTCCTGATGGACGGTTGCAGTTTCATTTGTGGACCAGGGTGGGAGATGAGACGTATTCAGCAGTTCTGTGTCAAAAACCAGGTGATAGATACAGACCAGTTGGATATTTTTCCACAAAGATTCCTGTCACAATGATTGGTCAACCACGATGTATACAAGCTCTTGATGGTGCTACGTGGGCAGTGGACGCTGTTGAAAATCTGATAGGAGCACAAACTATCATACTGCACACTCCACACAGTATAGTGACACTGTTGAACAACACAAACATCAAAACCATAACTGACGCAAGAAGAGCAAAATGGGAAGCAACTTTGTTGAACAAGGATCTGAGAGTGGAAATCATCAGAGACACTTCTCTCAACCCTGCAACAATGATGTTGGAACCACATGAGGGAATACCACATGAGTGTGAAAAACAAGTAGAAGAAGATAGTTTTGGTCCAGTAAATCCAATCCCTCTTGAAAATCCAGACAAAGAGTTATGGGTCGATGGATCCAGTTATTATGTTGATGGAAAACGACATACTGGATGGGCTGTAGTGGAAGCTGATGGAACTGTTGTGAAGAAAGGAGCTCTTTCGGGGCAATTTTCAGCACAAGTAGCTGAGCTCATAGCACTTACGGAAGCTCTTGAACTATCGGAAGGAGATCGAGTTAACATCTACACAGATAGTCGTTATGCTTTTGGGGTGGTCCATGACTATTTGGCTCTGTGGAAAAGACGTGGACTTATCACTAGCAGTGGGAGCGAAATACAACATGCTTCCATAATTCGTCGTTTGATTGCAGCATGTCACTTACCCAGAGAAGCAGCCGTGATCAAAGTAAAATCACATCAATCTGACAAGTCCAAAGAAAGTCAAGGGAACACGGCAGCAGATGCAGCAGCTAGAGAAGCAGCTCTACTTCCTCTTACTCCTGTTACCTTGGTAAAGGAAAACAGCAAAGATAATCCTGAGTTCCATCTTCTGTCATATCAAATGGAGATAGATGAAGAGAAAGAACAATGGATAAAAGCGGGAGCAAAAGAAGATGATCAGGGTATTTGGAGAATTCCAACAGGACAAGTGGTGATGCCTATTGGAACAAGAAGAGAACTAATGCAGCTGTATCATGGAAAAGTGCATGCTGGAGCAAAAGCAATGAAAACTCAAATCAGCGAGACGTGGTGGTGGCCACGAATGATGAGAGACATTGATGATTACTGTAGGAGATGCTTAATTTGCATGAAAGCAAATGTGGGAAAATCTGTAAAGGTGCGAATGTCACATGCACCCAGACCAACAGGTCCATGGACACACCTCCAAATCGATTTCACAGGACCTTTATCACCCAGTGGAGGGTATCAATACATTCTAGTACTCATGGACAGATTTACTAGGTGGGTGGAAGCATTCCCTACGAGAACTTGCACTGCCGAAGCGGCAGCACGAGTAATGGTGGAAGAAGTTTTTCCTCGCTGGGGTCTTCCATATGAAATTGATTCTGATAATGGAACTCACTTCACTGGAAAACTGATGAAGGAAGCAATGAAATTGATGGGGATCAAACAGAAATTTCACATTCCCTATCGACCTCAAAGCTCAGGATTGGTAGAGAGAATGAACAGATCGTTAAAAACCGCTCTTACCAAAGCCATTCTGCAAACTGGCCAAGGTTGGCATAAGTTATTACCTGCTATTCTGTGGAACTTGAGAGCAACACCAAACAGAGTAACAGGACTAACTCCTTTTGAACTGATGACTGGAAGAGCAATGGTCCTACCTCCTGATGCTCCGCCTCCTGCCGGAACAGGAGGAGATTCTACTTTGTTCCAAGAGAAGTTAAGACGCTATCTCACAATGCTGGACAAAGCTACTAAAGACAATAATAAGAAAGTGAGAGAAGCTCAACAGCAATGGGATGAAAAACATACCACTACTGACATTCCACACATTCCCGAGTTAGGCAGTTTTGTTATGGTCAAACGCATTGCTAGGAAAGGTTTAGAGCCTAGATGGGAGGGACCATATGAGATACTCTTAACAACTGATACAAGTGTCTGCCTTAAAGGGAAGGGTGTAGGAACTGATAGATGGTATCATTGGTCACAAGTTAAACCTTGCTTAGTGAATGAACAAAATGATAATGACGGCTTATGGCCTGATATTGAGCACTGTTCATCCATTAGCTTTAAAGATTGGGAACAAAGAAGTGATGTTTAATTATTTCTCTGCTTCCATTTCAGGAATCAATTCCATTGACATTGATTAGAGATGGTTGCAAGTTATTCTCGATACCCAACGACAATGGTATGCTTATTCTTAATTTTACTTGGCATTTACCAAGAAAGCCAAGCTTTATGGACTCCCCGAGTTCAGGAGATCACTCGGAATGCAACTCTGAAAACTGGCCAACATTTTACTCTACCCTTTATTTCCAGATGGGGATTGGGTGCCACGTAATGATAAAGACCTTGCTAAATACCATGAGGGTATCTTTGGCGGATGTAACTTTCACCATCAGTGTTACAAAAGCAGAGTAATTTGGCCTGTGAAAGACGGGGGGTATGCTGGTAGTGCTCAAAGAAGAGAAATTTGTTCAAAAGAACAATGTGAAGTTATAGGGTTAGACCTTATAACATCTACTAATGTGGAAATCAATTTCATTTTGAATCGTACTCACATGCTTACAATATGGGACTCATTGGCCCAAGGTTGTATTTATCCCATAGTGTTGCCATGTGAAGGGTTTCTGAGGGATGCTTCCTCGGGGACAACAAGATTCAAGGGAAATTATATGCGAGTATGGCATTCAGAAGATGAGAATGAATATTGTGAGACTGAACTAGAAACTGGGGAAATTGGAAGGTGTTTCTATCTTTCTGCGGAAAGGACAAATAAAGCTAAAACATGCCCAAATACAACTATTGCACCAGCTCATGGTATTTTGTAGGCAAAAGAAACCAGAACCTTGATAAATGAAGCCCACATGGTGCGACAACGCATTAATTATAACTTGAAATCCCTTCTTAATGTATTTGATCAGTCTTATTGTGGAAATTTTACACAAATAAGGAGTTGGTTGGAAAAAGAAGTTAAATATTATACTTCTAAGGATCCTCTGAGTAGTAAAAGTCGTAAATCTCGAAGTATATGGGGAGACATAGCGGGGGTATTTGGTTCTGTCAATTCAATTAGTAATACTGCTCAAATTAATCAACTAAGCGAGTACACTCAGTGGGTGGGAACAATGAGTGGGAAAGGACTCACTAAGGCCCTTCAAGGTACTCTACATATTATAGCAGCGGGTCAGCATCTTAATAATGCTGCAAAGGAATTGGCAGATGCATTAACAGAATCGTCGGATTTTGAGACACATCGTGCGGCGTGTTTATTTTTAGCCCCGAATTTAAAGGATCAAATGGTAGAGGATATTCAAGTCATTCGAATGGGTCAAGTTCCTGAGCGAATAGTGGAATCTTTGTTATTGGTTTTTGGTAATCAACTTAATTTGACTTCTGCTAAACATGTCCCATTAGTTAAAATCACCATTAATGAAAATTCGTTGTCAGGTTCTGGAACATTACCTTTGACTATGATATGGCCTCAGTATGGGAAGCGCAATATTATGACAGTTAGGCGATTCCAATCAATGGGTGTTAGACAAGGAAATTCAGTAATTAGATTAGGAAGGAATGGATATTGGGCTGAAGGTGAACCACCAATGATTTCTACCATAGACTGTTGTGTTGAGGAACATGAGTGGGTAATTTGCTCATGCTCTACAATGTTTAGTCTATCTCTTAATGGTTCTGCAGTTTGGGAAGTAGTTCCTTTAGATCAAGCCACAGGTGCATGGCAGGTGTCAGAAGCACAGTGGTGCATATTACATGATGGAATAAGTGAAAATATGATATACGGAGGGAAGTTGTGTCCAATTTCTCCTGATCCATTTTGCCTTGAGATTCTCTATCCTTTTCACTTGGGTGAAATTCATGTTCCACATGTGCATTTGTTGCAGTTAGAGCCACAATGGTGGAATAATGATTTAGTAGAAGAAAGGAATTATGAACTCTTTGAGATGGTTAGAAGAGTTAAAAAGAGTGTTAAAGCAGCTCAAGAGGAGGGAATTCAAGCAATGGGTCATGTTATCGTAGCAAACGGGATAGCTAAATTGATGTCTGAGAGAAAATTGACGCAAATTCCAGGAACTCTTTCATGGTCGGAATGGATAGTTTTGACTATGGTAGGAGTTTTGGTGATTCTGTTAGTAATACAACTCATCATATGTGTTACTAGAAGGACGAGAACCAAACCTGTTAAATTGGTTATTACTAATCAAATGGATAGAACCAAGAATGGGACATACGGAGTGAAATAGGAGATTTTACACATTCTACACTACTTACAAAACACAACCTCACAAACAATGAACACTCGCTTACTGATTTTCAACCCCAAGGGATAGGATCCTTTAACATCAACGTTTATTTTGGTTGTTGTTTTGGTCGGGAACTTGAGGAGTTAAGTACTTAACGAGTCAAGGCACCGGCAGAAGAATTATTAGTTTTTCATTTTCTTAGATGATTGGGGTTCATTTTAAACGCTTGCACATAGACGTTATATGACACATAGTATGCGGGGACATAACATGGGTTGGAGTTCTTTGTTATTTGTTTTGTTTTGTTTTCTGTTTCTATTCTTCTGTCCTTTATGTCTATTTCTTGGTCTGCTATTTTTCCTCCTCACTATCACTTCAATAGGGTCGCAACCTGGGAATGATGGTGTGGAACTAACGGCCGTAGTTCCAGTGGAGGGAGATGAAGACTAAATTTCATCTTTGAATATAATTGCATTATTTTATATTATGTATCTGTATTATTATTCTTTATTACTATTCTTTATTAGTTTACTATTCTTTATTAGTTGTATTATCTTATGAAGTTTAAAATGCACAAGTTAGACTATAGATTGCATGGACACGTGTTTAAGGAACATATTTTGGACAAGGAGGATTGAGGATTGAGGATTTTGTTTTCTGCTTAAAGGTATGTGTGCAATGCAATGTTCACTTAGCAGAGTTCCAATGATGATGATACTTCAAATGTGTACAGTTGGTATGCTCTTTGCGAGAAGAGGAATGTTTCAACTAATGCAAATGTACCATTTGTGTACCACTAATGTATTAATGTATATACAGAAGGATAGTGGATTGCACCATGTGTAAGAATTAGGTTTACATTCCATTTTTAAACATCAGCTATATGTTTTTGATACCTTAAAAGGAAGACAAAAGTTGCTCAGTTGTGTATTTAAACTCAATCTTACTGTACTGCAGCAGAGAAACATGGAAACGCATAGACCTGGTATGAATATAACATCTTCTCAGAGTTTCTCTCCTGACATATAAGAATAAAATTCTTCTTGGCAAGATAACTGGTGTCCGGTCCTGTGAATCTAATAATAAGGGGAAAAGACTAAATTCCAAGTCTACAACATACGAGAAACGAGAGTTACTTTACGTATGTTTAAAAAAAATTACACTTGTTATTAATCAGTCCTATGAGTTATGAGCTCAGTTTGTAGAAATAATACTTGCATTCAATTAGGAAGAGCTCACAGTAGCTTCTGGTGTCACACACACACACACACACACACACACACACACACACACACACACACACACACACACACACACACACACACACACACACACACACCTACTGATTTCATTAAAAGGCAAGTGGGAAATGTTATGGATATGTTATTACGGTCATGTTTTTCATTGTTTTTAAGTACAATCCTTGTTGCCCATACAATAATAGGCTAGAGTAAAACATTTTACTTTTATCCATATTATATAAGATATTTTCATTGCATTTTTCAATGGGACAATGAAACACAGGTAGGACCTACTTCCAAAATCAGAGCTCTTAAATAGGCATACATAGCCTATATAAAACACCAAACTCCATGTCAGCATATTGTAGCCTATGGGGTCCGTGTACGTTTTGATAGTTTGTTTTCCAATTTGAAATGAAATAAGCAGAAACGAGAAAACGGCCCCTTTATTCGCTTTTTCAAAAATAATAGTCCTTTACTATGGCTACAGATTCTTAAACTGTACAGGGCAGGTCCGGGCTTTCTTCTGTGCAACTTTACGCGTTTCACAGAAATCTTTACATCAGAAATATTAATTATTAGTCTGCCACCAGCCTGTTTTATTTATACTGTTAGACCTTACCGGGTTTTTTTTACAGTAAAATACTGGCAACACTGTTGCCAGTAATTTACTGTTAATTGTGCAGTTCTTTACTGTAAAAATGTACTAAAACTAATTTCACTTGCAAAAACCGACTGCCTTAAATTGACCAACTGTCATTTAAATGTATTAACTAAAATGTTTAATGCATTAATAACGTGAGCAAAGTATTACTGTGAACTTCTTTCATTTGAAACCACAACAAAACTTTTGTAAATAAAGAAATTTCCACTGGACCAGCAACTACAGTCACCGCCTGTTAAATAAAGCAACATGCAGCAAATCATCAATGTTTGTAGATCTTCTCCTGGACTGAAGCACAGGCTCTACTCTTCTGCACAATGGTGACCCAAAAAATGTATTTTACAGTAAACTACTGGCAACAGTGTTGCCAGTATATACCTGTTTTATAACGTACAGTTTATTACTGTTAAAATACATTTTGTGGGTGTGTCTTTTTATCTTACACTGTTAACCCTTTCAACCCCACAGGAAAATCCACACTACAAAGAGTAAAGGTAACATTGAGACAGTGTTGCAGTGAGATAATTAAGTGAATATGTAAGTGATTGTTGAGCATTAGTGATGAACACCTGCTGTTAGTACAGAAAATAGAGAAACACAAGAACTACAACTGACTTCCAGTCATTACACATTATTACACTTATTATTAACCAGTATGACTTTATTTCTGTCATACAGTACATCTACAGAAGTTGTTATTGAGATGTTTAATTGAAAATGTTTGGTTTGAAGTTACCATTATAGAGATCAGTGCTTGCTTTAGTTAGGATGCTGATGCTAAAACATTAGTTTTTCTTTTGCTGCGTTGTTGCAAGTCACACTTGTGCACACACAAAGTTTATGACTTATTGCGGTTATAATGATTATTATGACAAAATCATCATATTGCCTGCTCATTCACTAAGGAATTCATCCTCAATTAAAAGTGCTACTTTAGCACCACTGTGAAACCACAACAATAAATTACAATGATTCATTTTTTTTAACACATCATGCATAACCTGAGAAACAGAGCTACACTGTCTTTTAGAAACACAGAGATATCACAATTTAGCAAATGAATCTCAACAATGGTGGCAATATATATTTTTTTACTCATGCAGCAGTGCATGCTGGGAGTTTTAAAATATCCTGGAACCCAGCATGCATTGCGACATGAAACTTTTGATTGTCACCATTGTTGAGATTCATGTGCTGATTGTTGATGTCTGTGTGTGTCTGAGTCAAGCATGAGTTTTTTAATGCACTACATGATTACAATATTCTTCAGAACACCTGATTACAGAAGTATTGATTTTATGTTGTAGATTTACAGATATATGCTAAAGATTTGACTTTTTCTTGCCACATCAAATGTGTTTTATAAACTCACTGTTACAGCAGTCAGAGAGAGATGAATGGTAAGAAGTCAAGGGACAAGAGACCAACTAAAGCAAATACTAATCTCCATCATGGTGACAACAAACTTTATTATTAACTAAATCTCTGTTAATTCTCAACAATAACTTTTGTACATGTGTGAAAGAAATAATCATGAACTGGTTTGTAAACTGTTTTCACACTCAGTGTTCCTGGAAGTCAATTGTAGTTTTTGTGTTTCTCTTTTTTCTGTTCTTGTTTCTCTGTCCTTCAGTGATTCTGCTTATCAGGTGTTCATCAGTTTCTCAATTCACTCACTTCTTTTCATTCACTCTGTCAAGGGGACTATATTAATGAACTAATGTAGGGAATAGTGAATGAGGGTATAGGGTGTGATTGGGAAAACAGCCTCTGAGTGTCGATTTTGAGCGCTGTTAATTTACAGTATATTCCTGTAGGCTAGTTTTGTTTTCTACGGTATATTACTGTTTAAATGGAAAATGGTATGATACTGTCAGAATTTGGCCTTTTTTTTACAGCAAGGGATAACAGTGTAGCTGTGTGTGGTGAAGCTGCGCTTGACAGCGCCGAGCGGGAGAGGCTCACTGACCAATGTTCAGATCAGCAGTCAGAACTTTTCTTTTAGACGCTCCGTTTTGACACGGGATGGTGATTGCAAATACTGTAATGCCAATCGGCTGAGGGTGGGTACCGATGATGGTGAAATACATTTTTACTGAAACTGTAATCATATCCGCGACCCGTGAGAATTGACAGGACGATATAGCGGAGGAAATTAAAGGCGCAAGAGAACTTCTGTTAACAAAAACATAAATAAAAAACTGTTTAATATAAGTGACTTTGTCTTTGTTTTATTGTTTTTGTTGTTTTTAGTCAAATAATTGTGAACCACAAACTGAGCCTTCGTTTTAAAGGGCAATTTTTCAAATATATTTTATTTATTTGTTATATTATGGGTATTTTATAATATAGCATAAATAAAAACAAGCACACCTAATATGTATGCCTATAGGCTAAACACCACAGTTTTTTGGTTTTGTTTGTGTGAACTTTTATCCCCAACCATATTTCTTCATGCATGGGCTCCACTCCAGGGGTCACGCTCAGCACCCCTACTTCCCATGGTACTAACTAACAGTATGCTGACCCAGTTTATATGTAAAATCTTTGGTAGGCTATATGTAATCTATATGTAATATCTAAAAACACTTTACAGTGTGATGGAAATAAACTTTTCTTAAAGTGTCTTGTATATCACCACAGATTTATTGGCACCCTTCTATCTGTGTTGTACACTGTTAACCCTTGCTGTAAAAAAAGGCCAAATTCGGACAATATCATACCATTTTCCATTAAAACAGTAATATACCGTAGAAAATAAAACTAGCCTACAGGAATATACTGTGAATTAACAGTGCTCAAAATTGACACTCAGAGGCTGTTTTCCCAATCACACCCTATACCCTCATTCACTATTCCCTACATTAGTTCACTAATATAGTCCCCTTGACAGAGTGAAGGAAAAGAAGAGAGTGAATTGAGAAACTGATGAACACTGATAAGCAGAATCACTGAAGGACAGAGAAACAAGAACAGAAAAAAGAGAAACACAGAAACTACAACTGACTTCCAGCTACACTGAGTGTGAAACCAGTTTACAAACCAGTTTACGATTATTTCTTTCATACATGTACAAAAGTTCTTGTTGAGAATTAGCAGAGATTTAGTTAATAATAAAGTTTGTTGTCACCATGATGGAGATCAGTATTTGCTTTAGTTGGGCTCTTGTCCCTTGACTTCTAACCATTCATGTCTCTCTGACTGCTTTAACAGTGAGTTTATAAAACACATTTGTTATAGCAAGAAAAGGTCAAGAGGAAGATGATTAGTTGTTTTTGGCTTTTGTGATTATTTAACATTCATCCTGGACATGTCTGATCTTTCCTGTATATATTCTTTAAATTCATGGGTATTTCATATTTATCTGTGAATCTACAACATGAAATCAATATCTCTGTAATCATGTCTTCTGAACAATATTATAACCATAGAGTGCATTAAAACATTTTTAACTTCTGCTTGACACAGACACACACAGATACCAACAATCAGCATATGAATCTCAGCAATGGTGACAATCAAAAGTTTCATGTCGCATTGCATGATGGGTTCCAGGATAATATAAAACTCCCAGCATGCACTGCTGCATGAATAATAAAAAAATATTGCCACCATTCTTGAGATTCATGTGCTAAATTGTGATATCTCTGTGTTTCTAAAAGACAGCATAGCTCTGTTTTTTTTTTTTTTTATGCATGATGTGTTAAAAAAAAAGTCATTGTAATGTATTGCTGTGGTTTCACAGTGGTGATAATGTAACACTTTTGATTGAGGATTAAACTCTGAATGAGTAGGAATGAATTCCTTAGTGAATGAACAGGCTATATGATCATTTTATCACCATAATCAACATAACCACAATCATTCATAAACTGTGTGCGCACAAGTGTGATTTACAAAAACACAGCTCAAGCAGCAAAAGAAACACTAATGTTTTAGCATCAGCATCCCAACTAAAGCAAGCATTGATCTCTATAATGGTAACTTCAAACCAAACATTTTCAATTAAACATCTCAACAACAACTTCTGTAGATGTATGACAGAAATAAAGTCATAAAAATAAGTGTAATAATGTGTAATGGCTCGAAGTCAGTTGAAGTTCTTGTGTTTCTCTATTTTCTGTTCTAACAGCAGGTGTTCATCACTAATGCTCAACAATCACTTACATATTCTCTTAATTATCTCACTGCAACACTGCGTCAGTGTAACTTTTTACTCTTTGTAGTGTGGATTTTCCTGTGAGGTTGTAAGGGTTAACAGTGTAAGATAAAAAGACACACCCACAAAATGTATTTTAACAGTAATAAACTGTAAGTTATAAAACAGGTTTATACTGGCAACACTGTTGCCAGTAGTTTACTGTAAAATCTTGTTTTTTGGGTCACCATTGTGCAGAAGAGTAGAGCCTGTGCTTCAGTCCAGGAGAAGATCTAGAGACATTGATGATATGCTGCATGTTGCTTTATTTAAAAGGTGGTGACTGTGTAGTTGCTGGTCCAGAGGAAATCTCTTTATTTACCAAATTTTTTTGTGGTTTCAAATGAAATAAGTTCACAGTAATCCTTTTCTCACTTTATTAATGCATTATAAATTTTAGTTAATACTTTTAAATGACAGTTGGTTAATTTAAGACAGTCGGTTTCTGCAAGTGAAATTAGTTAACTCGAGTTTTAGTGCATTTTTACAGTAACATACTGTACAATTAACAGTAAATTACTGGCAACAGTGTTGCCAGTATTTTACTGTAAAAAACCCCGGTAAGGTCTAACAGTGTACTGTAGGCTATACTGTAATAGACTGTAATGATTAAATACAATTGTCCTGCAGAATGATGAGTTTTTTTGTAAGAAAAACATTGGAGCAAATGTCGAATTGTTTTTTGAAATTTAAATTATCAACGTAAGAGGCTTTAGGCTGTCTGATTAACTCTGTATGAACAAACACCCAGCTTTGCAGTATAGGTGGCACAGAAGCAGCATCTGACCAGGGCTGGACTGGCCATAGGGCATACCGGGCATTTGCCCGGTGGGCCGACGTGCTTTTTGGGCCGGCCGCCGATACATCTCATACTCATACAATTTTTTTTTTTTTTTTTTTTTTAAACGGCCCATAAAATGTGTACATCGGCGGCCCATTCGTTTTGTTTTGTTTTGCTTAATTGGTGGCGCTGGGTTTGTGCCGGTGTGTAATGCATTGGTCAAAAAAAAATCAGTGTTAAGTTTTTTTTTCTTACAGACAAGCCCATGAAACGCGTAGATCAGCGGCCCATTGGTTCTTTTCTTGAGTGACACTGGGCTGGCCCAATCACAACTCTAAACAAGTGAGCCAGCGTGCAGCAGTGTCAGTGTGTATCTGTCAAAATAGTCAGCAAGATGGAGAAGAAACGCAAGGAATGTGCAGAGAAATAGTGTGAAAACAATAGAAACAGGCCCTTAAAGCAGACGCTTTATGTGTCAAAATATATGTTTTCTGACCTTCCTGTGCTGTGATGATGATAGTGAGGACGGAGGATCAGGAGAGAGATGAGTGAGTGTAGAATCCGCGGTAAGCAGAACTACTTTCAAAACACTTAAGCTATGCCATGATCAAGTGTAGGAACCCATAACCCAGTTACAGATTATTTCCACATCTGCATAATTAACGATTACCGCAATTCACTAGAAATTTTATGAGAGGCGTTTGTAAACCATGTTTTCCGCCAAAATAAAAGCTTGATGCAATTTGCGTCAAAATAAAAGATCATGTGCTTATCTCTTTCAAGTATAGAAATTGGTAGAAAACTAATTATGAAAGTTTCCTTTATTTTTTAGTGCATTTGTTTTACAAAATATGGCTATTACTGTCATTGGATTAATATTATAACTATTATTATGTAGGCTAGTAGGTGTAATGTAAATAGACACTGTAACTAAAAGAGGTTTCAGTTTTCTTTGTTTAATTTGCACACTGAATATGGGTTGGAGCTTTTAATTTTGAACTCTCAAAGTGCACCAGATTGATGAATTTAACATTAAAATGCACAAAATTTTCTCACGGGGGGCATGCCCCCGAACCCCCCTACAAGGACCGAGGTCTACCCACCACAGTTTTACAAAAAATCCTGTAACAAACACTTGTATTGCTATGCCAATGCAGCTTATAGCATGTTTTAGGATTCACCACCACTGTGGAGTAGGCTATAGTTCAACTGTATTAATAAATGTCACATTTTTACTTGTTTCTATACTCACTCATTCCATGGCATTAGTATTTTTAAGGAATAGGAGTTGGTATGCATATATTTAAGGGCGTGCAAAGATGGATGGTGTTTATGATCTTATAGTGGGCTGGGCCGGTCTGGGCCAAAATACCCGGGCCGATTTTTTGTCCCAGTCCAGCCCTGCATCTGACCCTGCATAGATTTACATGTAATAGATTACATGTAATTGCATAGCAATTTCATTCTAAGAGGCTATTAAATGTGAAGTGACAACATGAAACACTACTTTCAAAATATAAAAAAAACACCAGTAGTTGGTGGCAAGTCAGCCTGATAATGATTAAATACCAATTTTATCCCCATCAGATCACTCATTTTCTGATGCAGAAAAGTTAGTTCATGCATTTATGACCTCGAGACTAGATTACTGTAATGCTTTATTAGCTGGTTGTCCTGCATCCTCAATAAACAAGCTACAGTTAGTCCAAAATGCAGCCGCTAGAGTTCTTACTAGATCAAGAAAATATGTCCAAAATGCAGCCGCTAGAGTTCTTACAAGAAAATATAATCTATAACACCGATTTTAATATCACTACATTGGTATTAACTACCGTATTAACTACAAGGTATTGCTACTGACTTATAAAGCCCTAAACGGCTTAGCTCCAGTCTATTTAACGGATCTTCTATCGCCCTACAATCCATCGCGCTCTTTAAGATCACTAAATTCGAGGCTTTTGGTCATACCTAGGATAGGTCCACCAAAGAAGGGAGAGCATTTTCACATTTAGCTCCAAAACTCTGGAATAGTCTTCCTGATACTGTTCGTTGCTCAGACTCGCTCTCCCAGTTTAAAACTAGATTAAAAACGCATCTCTTCAGCCAGGCATTCATATAATACTTTTAATCTTACAGTTAAATCCAGTCTCCAGTTCATAAACGCCAGAGGAGAACTGGCCCCCGACTGAGCCTGGGTTCTCCCAAGGTTTTTTTTTTTTCTCCATAGGTCACCTGATGGAGTTTTTCGGTTCCTTGCCACTGTTGCCTTTGGCTTGCTCAGTTGGGGATATTTTGGGGATATTTAATTTTAATTTTATCAATCAATAAATTCCATTAGAAATAAACCTTGTTGTATTATTTTAATTTAATACTGTGAAGCTGCTTTGATACAATCTGTATTGTGAAAAGCGCTAAACAAATACACTTGACTTGACTTGACTTGACAATTTACATATATTACTTTATATATATATATATATACACACACACATATAAAGACAGGATCACTTACTGGTGGAACCCAAATGGAAGTTCAGTCCTGGCTGTATAATCAAACAATAAAAACGAGAAACAATGCATGCCATCAAGAACATTTATTGATTCCACAGGAACTTGATCCAGTTTCCCCCATTTTTACTAATAAATACTTTGTGTTAATTCAGAGAACATTCAAAGAAAAGTAAGGCAAACTATTAAGCATGAACTCAAACAGGATCAATTAAGATTTTCAAAGCATTTTGGACAATAGACAATTGTCTATTACAGTATACAGTACAACACAGATAGAAGGGTGCCAATAAATCTGTGGTGATATACAAGACACTTTAAGAAAAGTTTATTTCCATCACACTGTAAAGTGTTTTTAGATTACATATAGCCTACCAAACATTTTACATATAAACTGGGTCAGCATACTGTTAATTACAGTTAGTACCATGGGAAGTAGGGGTGCTGAGCGTGACCCCTGGAGTGGAGCCCATGAATAAATATGGTTGGGGATAAAAGTTCACACAAACAAAACCAAAAAACGGTGGTGTTTAGCCTATAGGCATACATATCACGTGTGCTTGTTTTTATTTATGCTGTATTATAAAATACCCATAATATAACAAATAAATAAAATATATTTGGAAATTGCCCTTTAAAACAAAGGCTCAGTTTGTGGTTCACAATTATTTGACTAAAAACAACAAAAACAATAAAACAAAGACAAAGTCACATATTAAACAGTTTTTTATTTATGTTTTTGTTAACAGAAGTTCTCTTGCGCCTTTAATTGCCTCCGCTATCGTCCTGTCAATCATCTGTCTCATTCTCGCGGGTTGCGGATATGATTACAGTTTCAGTAAAAATGTATTTCACCATCATCGGTACCCACCCTCGGCCGATTGGCATTAAGGTATTTGCAATCACCATCCCGTGGCAAAACGGAGCGTCTAAAAGAAAAGTTCTGACTGCTGATCTGAACATTGGTCAGTGAGCCTCTCCCGCTCGGCGCTGTCAAGCGCAGCTTCACCACACACAGCTAAATAAAACAGGCTGGTGGCAGACTAATAATTAATATTTCTGATGAAAAGATTTCTGTGAAACGCGTAAAGTTGCACAGAAGAAAGCCCGGACCTGCCCTACAGTTTAAGAATCTGTAGCCATAGTAAAGGACTATTATTTTGTTGAACAGACCCTGACCTGAGCGACAACTGATGACGTCACATGCTCAGATTTGCTTGACCAATCGGCGGAAGGGGGCGTGTCAGGCCGCCCACCTGTGGAAAACGAATTTTGAAGTCATTTATTCGTTTTTTGCCTGTGAACTAAAAAATGAAAAATCAAGCCGAAATCTCGTTTTTTCGTTTTTTTGAAAAAAACGAATAAAGGGGCCGTTTTCTCGTTTCTGCTTATTTCATTTCAAATTGGAAAACAAACTATCAAAACGTACACGGACCGTGCAGCTTTGTTTTTTGTTTAAAATAAAAGAGCAGAAATGGCTATATTTTGTTTTCAAAATGTATTGTTGTCATCAAATCATAATAATAGAAAATTGGACGACATTTCCGATCGTTTTTTAATTTGTAATATTTATTTGTACGTTTATTGTATTTCATTTGACTGATCCTATCTGTACCCGAAAGTAAATTACACCGTCGTGCGAAGTCATAGATAGCCGATATGTCGGACATGTGACACGGTCAGACATGTATTTATCATTGAGTCCAGAGAAAATTTGGTTGCTAATGCGGGGCTAGCATGTGTTGTGGTGTCTCATGAATGGCTGTGTGCTGCCCTGAGTCAAACTTGTGTTAACCCCATCTCTTTATGATGTTCTGATGCAGAGACCTATCCCTGCCTCTGCTTAATAATTTTTATTTTTAAAAATTAAAATAAATTTATTAAATGATGTTTCTGCACAAGTTCAGCAGACAGTGAGGTTCGGGTTTGTTCCGATCAGAGCTCGCTCAACCCAGAATGGCCTGAGCCTGGTTCGAAAATATGTGGAATAAGAGCTGCCTCCGACTATTTTTTTTTTTTTTCTAGACGACTAGTAGGCTAGTTGTTCATTTTAAGCCATTCGTGGACAATCGCCTCTTTTAATTAGCCTACTTAAATATGCTATAAATATGCAATTGGTTGATAAAACATTGATCAAAATTAAGATACAATTTATACAAAACGAAAATCTTTTAAAAAGAGTTTTCTACAAAAAAAAAACTTAATGAAGTGGTCAAAATCATGTTTGACCAAAAACAGCGCCGTTGCTTGGAGGGCGCCAGCGCCTCTGCCTCGCGAGTGGATGATAGCCCTGAAGACGCCTAGCAATGATATACCTTTAGTGGTAGTATACCTTTAGTTAAGTTATACCTTAAGAGTCTTAGTAGCGCGCTAAGAGAACGCAGCCCAGGTATGATGCGTATGATGCGTAATGGAGATTCCAGAGCGCTCTTCTTTGGTCAGAACCATGGAGAGCGATCGCGGATAGGTCCGTCCTATGCACCGAAACTTTTAACTATGCAACAAAATATTTAAAGAGCATCAAGCTATTAAAATCTAGATTACGTATACGCACAGATAATATAACAGTAGGCTATATTAGTCTTTTTTTTATTATTAGGTTAAACAGTGATTGGATAATGTTTTTAATTTAAAGTTTTTAATTTAAGGCCCACCCAACAATTGGTCTGGCCCATCCAAAACTGGAATCCTGGCGAATTCAAAAGAACAAAAGTTTTTTTGACTGCTCACTCACTCTTGAGCGTCTGGCGCGAGTGATTTCAATGTTAAGTCAATGTAAGACGCGTTTACACGCGTCTAAATGTCCTGAATGAGGCGTTGAATGAGGCGTTTAGCGCGGAGCGGTAGACGCGAATGAGGCGAATTGACTAACACAGATTTATAATGCATCTGTCTTTTCTATCATTTCACTGTATCTCAGCATCGCGATGTAAAGTTAACGTTATTACTTTAACAGCAGCAGTAAAACTGTTTCTACTGTGATGGTTTAACTTTGCAATCAATCCGTGGTTCAGCAGAGGCCGATATGACAATAGATGACATTGCGGCTAATTTATCTGATCCTGTCCATTAGCTTTGATCCATGTACGGCTTTTCAGAATGTCACCAAGTACAAATATTTAGGCCTATGTAATATTTCAGCGCGAAAACTCTAGCTAGCTAGCTGGGAACAATGAAAAGGGTCCAGAGCAGCATCATCATATTTTACAGGACCGTCACAAAAAAAAAAATGCAAATGAGAATGTTACTACAAGTACGATGGACGGCAACTCCCAACTTCAGCAGAACTCACAGTCCCAGTTTGACTCAAATGAACAAGGACCACAGTGTTGGGAAAGATAAGCTATTAGAGTAAAAATATTGCGTTAGGCTACTTCATGAGTTAATAAGAAAAAAGATTTTACAATTCCTGCAAATGCAGTGATGAAGTTCATGTTCTCATGATTTATTTTTATGAATAAATGTTTCAAAACACCCCCCCCCCTCTGTTTTTTCTCAAATCGCACCCATATATATATATATATATATATATATATATATATATATATATATATATATATATATATATATATATATAAGTAGCGATAGTTCATTCTAAGTTTATTCAAGTGGAAGAATGTGACTAATAAACTAACTCAATGATAAATACATGTCTGACCGTGTCGGACATTAATAGGTTACATGTCCGACATATCGGCTATCTATGACTTCGCACGACGGTGTAATTTACTTCCGGGTACAGATAGGATCAGTCAAATGAAATACAATAAACGTACAAATAAATATTACAAATTAAAAAACGATCAGAAATGTCGTCCAATTTTCTGATACTATTATTTGATGACAACAATACATTTGGAAAACAAAATATAGCCATTTCTGCTTTTTTTCTTTTAAACAAAAAACAAGGCTGCACCCTTTTTTAAATTGCATCTTTCATTCCGAAATAGAATAATGAATGAACGAAAAAGTACACGGACCCTGCACCCTTTTTTAAATTTCATCTTTCATTCTGAAATAGAATAATGAATGAACGAAAAAGTACACGGACCGACCACGGACCTAATCGGCGGAAGGGGGCGTGTCAGGCCGCCCACATGTGGAAAACGAATTTTGAAGTCATTTATTCGTTTTTTGCCTGTGAACTAAAAAACGAAAAATCAAGCCGAAATCTAGTTTTTTCGGTTTTTTTGAAAAAACGAAAAAACGAATAAAGGGGCCGTTTTCTCGTTTCTGCTTATTTCATTTCAAATTGGAAAACAAACTATCAAAACGTTTTTTTTTTTTTTTTTATTAAATGCTTGTAGAAGATAACAGGAAAAAAGAAAAGAAAAAGAAAGAAAGAAAAAAAAAAGCACAAAAACATTAACAGTCATTGTCATTACATTACAACCATACTCCAGAGACCCTCAGTCCAGATTAAGTTCCTTCAGTCCAGATTAAGTGCCAAGTCCTTAAACACAGCCACTGTTCTTATAGCTTTTAAGTTTTTAGAGAACTCAATAGACTCAAAGTAAATTTTCATTTCATGTTTAAATCTCAAAAAAAGAGGATTACATTTAGAAAATTTACATTTGTGAATGTGAAATTTAGCTAACAGAAAAATAAGGTTTATAAAATAATTAGCACTTTCCTTATCACATTCATGAAAACCAAAAATTACATTTCTGTATGTTAATTCAAAGTCAGGATTCACATAACATTTGATAAAATCACAAATGTCACACCAAAATGTCACTGTGAAAGAGCAGTTCCAAAATAAATGTAAAGTAGTCTCAGGTTTCTCTGAACAGAAAGAACAGAGGGTATCAATGTCATTCTTAAGTCTTTTGAGAGAGCACTTATCTGGGTAAAACCTATGAATTAATTTAAAGGTAATTTCTCTCATTTTGTTAGTTATCAGGTATTTATGAGGTAATGTCCAAACTTTTTTTGTTTTCAAAATGTATTGTTGTCATCAAATCATAATAATAGAAAATTGGACGACATTTCCGATCGTTTTTTAATTTGTAATATTTATTTGTACGTTTATTGTATTTCATTTGACTGATCCTATCTGTACCCGAAAGTAAATTACACCGTCGTGCGAAGTCATAGATAGCCGATATGTCGGACATGTGACACGGTCAGACATGTATTTATCATTGAGTCCAGAGAAAATTTGGTTGCTAATGCGGGGCTAGCATGTGTTGTGGTGTCTCATGAATGGCTGTGTGCTGCCCTGAGTCAAACTTGTGTTAACCCCATCTCTTTATGATGTTCTGATGCAGAGACCTATCCCTGCCTCTGCTTAATAATTTTTATTTTTAAAAATTAAAATAAATTTATTAAATGATGTTTCTGCACAAGTTCAGCAGACAGTGAGGTTCGGGTTTGTTCCGATCAGAGCTCGTGAGCGGAGAGCTGAATATTCCGCTCCGCTCGCTCATTCCGCTCAGGGTCGCTAGCTCGCTCAACCCAGAATGGCCTGAGCCTGGTTCGAAAATATGTGGAATAAGAGCTGCCTCTGACTAATTTTTTTTAATATTTATTTGTACGTTTAGATTAAGTTCCTTCAGTCCAGATTAAGTGCCAAGTCCTTAAACACAGCCACTGTTCTTATAGCTTTTAAGTTTTTAGAGAACTCAATAGACTCAAAGTAAATTTTCATTTCATGTTTAAATCTCAAAAAAAGAGGATTACATTTAAAAAATTTACATTTGTGAATGTGAAATTTAGCTAACAGAAAAATAAGGTTTATAAAATAATTAGCACTTTCCTTATCACATTCATGAAAACCAAAAATTACATTTCTGTATGTTAATTCAAAGTCAGGATTCACATAACATTTGATAAAATCACAAATGTCACACCAAAATGTCACTGTGAAAGAGCAGTTCCAAAATAAATGTAAAGTAGTCTCAGGTTTCTCTGAACAGAAAGAACAGAGGGTATCAATGTCATTCTTAAGTCTTTTGAGAGAGCACTTATCTGGGTAAAACCTATGAATTAATTTAAAGGTAATTTCTCTCATTTTGTTAGTTATCAGGTATTTATGAGGTAATGTCCAAACTTTTTTCCATGGAATATCACTTACAAAACCATTCCAATAAGAAATTACATATGGCACAGAAACCAACTCCTCCTGAAACAAGACTCGAATTTTCTTATTGTTTTTGGATTTAGAAGAAGAAAGGCATTGTTTACCTACAAATGTCGTACACAGATCCACTGAGCGACAAAGTGATGAAAAAGAAAAACCTTTAAAAAGCATGATAACTCCTTGTGGCACTGCATCAGCCACGATGGCAAACTCTTTTGGAGTAACAGGAATTCCATGCTTTACCAAGAACTCAGAATAATTGCAAATTGAACCATATTGATTGAAAAGTTGAGATACAAAAATAATTCCATTACTAACCCAATTATCAAAGAAAAGAGATTTATGTTTATACAGTAGGTCCTTATTATTCCAAATTATATAAGAGTGAGGAGTAAAATTATGTTTAAAGATGAGGGACCAAGCTAATAACATTTGCCTATGAAAAAGGGATAATTTGACAGGGATTTTCATTATGCTATAATTACAGGTTAATAAGAATTTTAAACCTCCTAGTTTGGAAAAAATAACATTAGGGATCAAATTCCAGATGGATGCGGGCTTATTAATAAAGTTTTTTATCCAGTTTATTTTAAAGGTCTGGTTTAAAGTAGTAAAGTCTAGAAAGTTTAACCCCCCCTTCTCAATAGTGTTCATAAGTACAGATTTTCTGATAAAATGAGTTTTATTCTTCCAAACAAAGTTGAGCAGCATGGTATCAATTTTTTTAAGAATGGCGGTGTCAACACTCAAAGAAAGAGCAGCGTATGTTAAGCGTGACAAGCCCTCAGCTTTGGCTAGTAAAATTCTTCCCTTTAACGACAGATCTCGCTGCAGCCACATATAAAGTTTTTTCTGTGTACTCTCAATTAATGGATTAAAATTTACAGAGCATCTTTCTAGTTCATTTTTTGTTATAATAATACCTAAATATGATACCTGATCTCTAATTTGAATATATCAAATTTGTGACAGATTACACTCTTTGATGGACATGAGTTCACATTTTGAAAGGTTCAAGACTAAGCCTGATGCTTTGGAGAATTGCTGGATATATTCTAATGCTAACGGAACTTGACTAGCATCATGCAAAAAAAGTGTGGTATCATCAGCCAACTGACTGATGAGTATCTGTTTGTCAGCAATAGTGATACCACGAAGACCACTATTAGAAACATAAGATGCAAATATCTGGGAAACTAGTAAAAACAGATAAGGGGATTTTGGACATCCTTGTCTAATACCACGTGACAAGTAAAATCTAGGAGAAGTACCGTATTTTAATTTGATTGAACTATTACAATTATAATAAAGGGTTCTTACAGCCTTACAAAAATACTCACCAAATCCGAACTTTTGTACCGACTTAAAAATAAAATGATGCTCTACTGAGTCGAAAGCTTTATAAAAATCCAGGAAAAGAATAAAACTATTATGTTCCACCAAGTTTTTATAATCAAATAAGTCTAAAACTAATCTAATGTTATTCATTATGTGTCGGTCTCTCATAAATCCAGACTGAGTCTCATCTATAACGCTATCCAAACAATCTTTAATTCTTTTAGCAAATATTATGGCAAAAATTTTATAATCGTTGTTAAGGAGTGTGATGGGCCGCCAATTGTCCAAATTGGTAAGATCTTTCTTTGGTTTAGGAATTAGTGTGATGATACCCTGCGTTAACGAGGTAGAGCTTCTTTATCAATACTCTCTTTAAAAACATTTGTTAAAAAAGGAGAAAGTTCATTAGCAAATAATTTGTACAGCTCAGCTGTGAGTCCATCACATCCTGGGGATTTATTGTTTTTCAAGCTCTTGATAGCACTTTGTACTTCTTCATGAGTTAAAATTCCATCACAACACATTCTATCACTTTCGGAAATAGCTTTAACATTATTAACTGAGTCCAGAAACAAAATCGATGTCTGCTCTGTACATTTTGAACTATACAGATTTTTATAAAAATTGGCACTAAAATTGGCTATATCCTTTGGATCTTTTATAATTTTGCCATCAACACATAATTTCTCAATTGTTGAAAGGGTAAAATTTCGTTTTTCAAGCTTAAAGAAATATGCCGAATTGAGTTCACCTTCTTCAAGCCATCTTTTCCTGGATCTTATATAAGCACCCCTAGCCTTCGATAAATATAAATCATCTAATTTAGTTTGCAGAGCTGCAATTTCAGATTTCTCCTCCAAAGACAGACAACTAAAGTTACAGGTTTGAGATAATTTCATGATCAGGCTGTCCTCAAGAACTCTTCTCTTTTTAGCTAAGACTGCTCCAATGTTTCTTAAGTAAACTCCAATTTCAAATTTTAGAAGCTCCAAATTGGTACAAAAAGAGTTTTGAATTGTGGCTGCTTTCCAATATTGAGCAATTAATTCTTTAATTTTATTATTTACATCTGGTAATTCTAAGAGTGAACTGTTCAGTTTCCACAAAGAGGCTTTGCTATGGCCTGGAGCATAGTCTGCCGCTAAAGGGGTATTAATATAGATAGTTTTATGGTCGGTCAAAGGGGTATATTGAATGCCAACATTTAAATCAAAATTGGACATACATTTTGATATGAGCCAATAATCAATTCGAGATTGACTAGACCCACTTTTGTTGGCCCAGGTAAACTCTACATTGTTAGGGTATCTTTCTCTCCAAATGTCCACCAATTCAAACTTATTTATTAATCCTAACAATGCAGGGCTAAGACACGCAGTTCCCTTTGGCGGATATCTATCCAAATAATTATTTAAAGATACATTAAAGTCCCCTCCTAGTATGAAAAAAGCATTAGGGAATTTATTCGACCAATGTGTGAGTTTCTTATCTAACTTATCATAGAAACATTTATTATCCTGAGAAGTATTGTACCCATATATATTTCCCAGAATTATTGTTTGTTGGTTAAGTGAAATCACTAATAAATGAAAGTGGCCCAAACTATCTGAATCTGAACCTAATATATCCCCATTAAACGTATTTCTCAAAATGCTTACTCCAGCAGAGCGTTCAGTGCCATGTGAACTCCAAATATCATTATCCCACTGAGATTTCCACCATTTGTAATCATCTTTAGTAGAATGACACTCCTGAAGAAAACAAAAATCTGACTTGTGTTTTTTAGCAAACAAAAAAAGAGCTTTCCTTTTGACACTATCCCTGAGCCCTCTGGCATTAAAAGAAACTAATGACAATGACATAAAAAACGAACAATATGAAAGAGAAAATAAAACAAGCTAAGTAACTGAATGAACCACTTGTTCAACTAACTTTCCTCAAAAAGTGCAAACAACCACAAGAAAAAAACTGCACACCCGGTACTGGAGTATTCATATTTTAAGTTCAGAAAGAAAAAAAAGATAAAATATAAATTTCTGTTTTCAAGTTGTAACGTTTCAAAGCATAAAGTTATAAGAGAAAAAGAAAGTATTAAAAAGCCTTCAATAAAATAATATTTATCTGTGTATAAGGGAGATTGTAGCTATTGATAAAGTAGTCTATTGCTTAAACCATAAGAGAAAAGCATCAAATCCCCCTTCAAAAAAAAAAAAAAAATCCTAAGCAGATCGCACGTTAATCATTGAAAGAAACGGTTGAATATGAATAAACGTTACTACTAAGTAGGTTTGTTGGCTAAATCTTTAGCAGACAGTCTTTTACCCTCGATGACAGCGAAGGGACCGTGAAAGCCAGCCCTCTTCCCTTCCCTCCTCGCCTTCTCTACTGTCGGCCACAGAAGAGTCCTTGCATCCTTATCTTTCTGCGAGAGATCCTCGAAGACCTTAATCTTCTTCTCCCTGAGCAAGTCGGAGGTTTTGGCGTCTTTCCAAACTTTGTCCCGCTGGGAACGCGATGAGAAAAGGACAATTATGCGACGGGAGGACTTTTGCGCAGCAGAACGAGGGCCCAGTCGATGAGCGATGTCAATTCCGAAATGCAGATCAGCAGCGATGCTTGGGGAAACCTGGCTAAAGAGGTCGATGATTATCCGCTTCACGTTCTCTCCTGAATTCTCCGGAATTCCAGCGACACGCAGATTCCACCTTCTCTTGTAAGCATCCAAATCATTACACTTATCACGAAGTTCGACGTTTTCTTTCTCCAGTTTTCCGATTTTCCTTTGCATTTCGTCAGATTTTTCATTCAAACACTTAACCTGTTCACCGTGGAATTCGAGAGAGCTGATTATCTGTTTAATAGAGTTCGAGTTCTCAATCACCGTCTTTTCAACTCCTTGAATTCGACGCAAAGTTTCTTCGTGCATGGCCTCCATTCTCTGCATGAATCTCATTAGCATAGTATCACTCACCACTGGACTATCAGAACTTGGCTTGCTTTTTTTTGGCAGGATTGGGTTCAGGTGTATCGGGTAAAGGCACGAAACCGTCAGACTGTCCAGCAACTGTCTCCATATCAGTGCTTAGAGTTCTCCTTACATAACTGTGCATAGCGAGACGAGTTTCTTCTTTCTCTTCCATATTCTCAAGTCCGTGCAGTAGTTGTAGCAAAAGCACGTGAGAGCACGTCGATAGCTATAGCTTGGAGAAAAAAGTGCGTCTGCAAAGATTAACAAAAAAATTTACAAAGAAAAAAAAGACTGTTAAAGTGCGGCTATTCAAAATTATTTCTGAACATGACTATTTTAAAAGTAAAACCAGGATTTGAGCAAAAGTTTTTAAGAGCTACTGCAAAACCGTCTTGTCACGACGCCATCTTGGCCCCCCTTCAAACTATCAAAACGTACACAGACCAAATCTGAGCATGTGACGTCATCAGTTATCGTTCAGGTCTGTTCAACGAAATAAAAGTCCTCTACTATGGCTACAGGGTCCGTGTACTTTTTGGTCATTTCATTTCCTGTTTGGAATGAAATAATGAGAAATAAAAACCAGCTCGTTTATTCGTTTTTTAGTTAAGTTTAAAAAACGAAAAATTAGATTTTGGCTCGATTTTTCATTTTTCGTTCTAGTTTAAAAATCGGATTATGGGTTCGATATTTCATTTGCACACGTGGGCAGCGCCAAAACGCCCCTTTCATCTGATTGGCCAAAACGCTCCGCCTTCCGTAAGCTACGCGCTTTTCTTTCTGTCAGGCAGAATAAGAGTCCGTACGAGTGCGGCTCTGACAAATGCACTTTAATAAAATAATGTCTGAAACCACCACTCGTGAACTACGCACAATATTTGAAGCAGAAATATGTTGCTGGTTCACGTAATTTGTGCTGCTGCGACTTGCAAGTGTGACTCCATTAAATGTGAGCCATATGACAGATTATTTTAGCATCATGTATTTCCCATTGATAAATACAGTGCAAATAGTTTAAATATCTCTTTGGATAAAAGGGAAGTGGAAATAAAAATCAATAATAGGCTGAACTGTACCATGATAATATGTCTGTAATATTAGATGTCCGTAGATGACCTACCCATAACTGTTACATTAGAGTTAGGGGATTACACAGTTTGTACAGTATAAAAATCATTATGTCTAAAGTTACCATATAACATGAAAACTCAACAACCCAATGGGAATATATATTGTGTAAAACATCCAGAGGTGGACAGTAACAAAGTACATTTACTTGAGTACTGTACTTAAGTACACTTTTTGAGTATCACTTTACTGGATTTTACTGTACTTGAAACGGATTTTCATTTTCAACATTGGGTTTGATCTTCTGAATCTGAATTTTGTCATTGTTTTGGTGCACACTAGCTTATAGATAACAGTAATGCTAACATATTCATACTAAAAGCCCAAAAACATTAAATCACACTACTGGAACTGTGTTCTAGAAATAAACTTGATATTGATATGAGGGTAGAAAGGCAGGCATAGATTCAGAGGCAAGGTTCTGTAAGTATTAGACACAACAATGCAACAATAATAAAACAATGCAGTGACATTTACTTTTAATAATTAGTACTTTTAAAAACGAGTAGGCTACTTCTGTACTTTTACTTAAGTAAAAATCAGTCTTTACAACTTTTACTTGTAACGGAGTAATATTTGACCAGTAGTATCTGTACTTTCACTCAAGTAAGGAAGTTGTGTAGCCTTTGTCTTTGTCCACCTCTGAAAACATCTGTTCATAATCTGTGATTACACAATTCCAATAGCCTACGGACAGCACCGGGAGGCGTCTGGAATAACTCTGCACTGATCAATCCGCATTTTTAAGCAGCTAATTTTACAATAGGCTCATATTCAAAATGTCCTTCTCATATAACGGCAACGACTGCACAAATGAACTTCCTTTGTGAAAAATAGCAGACCACCGTTTTAAATAAGTTTAAAAAAGGTGGTCTGCTATTTTTCTCAAAGGAAGCTCAGTCAGTCAGTCAGTCAGACAGAGAGAGAGATAGATAGATAGATAGATAGATAGATAGATAGATAGATAGATAGATAGATAGATAGATAGACAGACAGATAGACAGATAGACAGACAGATAGATAGATAGATAGATAGATAGATAGATAGATAGATAGATAGATAGATAGATAGATAGATAGATAGATAGATAGATAGATAGATAGATGTGCCTTTATGCGCTCGTCTTCACAAAAACTACATGCAGGGTTTTAAACATCTCGTGTGGACAAAATATTGTTTGTTTTGCAAAGCCATGGCAAAAAGCAGAATAACTTGTAGGCTATAGCCTATACTTGAAAGGAAAACATATTTGCCGAGTAAAAACAGAGTTTGTGTTGTTGAATCATATATTTTTTTCTAGTAGCTACATCTTAAAATATAGAGCTCATGACAAATAAAGTTCCAGATGGACAAACATTAAATGCAAAAACCAGTGTGAATAACAGTATCTTAAAATAGAGAGTGGATATGGCCTATTTATGAATGAAATAAATTGTCATTTAAACTGATGCAAACAGGGAAAGAGAGTAGAATACACCTATTATCCTGTCGCCCCCTCTAGTGGACAGCATTAAGTAGTACGGCCTTCATTGCTCAGATAACGCAAGTCAATGGATTTTTTGGGAAAGTAAGTCTGAACAGTGAGAAAAGATATAAGCGAGTCAGACCAGTCTGAAGGTCTGAGCTGAGTTTGGTGAAGCATTAAAGTTCTAGGCGGAGTCAATTTCTCATATTAATAATAATAATAATAATAATAATAATGTTCAAATATGATGGCTTTCTTAAGCCAACATAATAAAGAAAACTCAGAGAAACATCGACCAATTCAGTATGTAATAAAATTTTATTAGTTTTATAATAAAACTAATAACATTTTAAAGGTATGCCGTGCTCTTCAACTTGCATGATTTTAATGAATCCCAAACCTGGTAATTTTGTCAGTATTAGGCTAATGTACGTGATTCTAGCTTCTCTCTTTTCTGTCTTTCTTTTCATGTGAACTGAGTAGGCTACACATGCTTACATTCATAAATATAAACTTTATTTCTATTAAATTTTCTAAATTATTTATAGCATATGTCACACACGCCTACCTGCCTTTTGATGTAAATAAAAGACGAGAGTGGTAGCTTAAATGTTACGGACATATTATCATGGGACCGTTCAGCCTATTATTGATTTTTATTTAGGCTAAACTTTTATTCAAAGAGACAGAACTATTTGCACTGTATTTATCAATGGGAAATACATGATGCTAAAATAATCTGTCATATGGCTCACATTATTGGGGTCGCTTGCAAGTCGCAGCAGCACAAATTACGTGAACCAGCAACATATTTCTGCTTCAAATATTGTGCGTAGTTCACAGTGAGTGGTGGTTTCAGACATTATTTTATTAAAGTGCATTTGTAAGAGCCGCACTCGTACTGACTCTTATTCTGCCTGACAGAAAGAAAAGCGTGTAGCTTACGGAAGGCAGAGCGTTTTGGCCAATCAGATGAAAGGGGCGTTTCGGCGCTGCCCACGTGTGCAAATGAAATATCGAACCCATAATCCGATTTTTAAACCACAAACGAAAAATGAAAAATCGAGCCAAAATCTCATTTTTCGTTTTTTAAACTTAGCTAAAAAACGAATAAACGAGCTGGTTTTTATTTCTCATTATTTCATTCCAAACAGGAAATAAAATGACCAAAAAGTACACGGACCCTACAGATTCTTAAACTGTACAGGGCAGGTCCTATTGGGCTTTCTTCTGTGCAACTTTACACGTTTCACAGAAATCTTTACTTCAGAGTGATCACGGGTGAATCTGACTGCAGTAGATGTGAAAGATATTAATAAAAGTGATGTTATTTCAGCCAGCGCACATACCTGTATTTTCTTCCTGTTTTCGGTCGAAGTCCATAGTAATCGATTGTCGAGTTCACGCGCGTGATCATAGGTAACTAAACCTATGCGTGTGAACTCGACAATCGATTACTGTGGCCTTAGACCGAAAACAGGATGTAAATACAGGTATGTGTGCTGGCTGAAAGAACATAATTTTTATTAATATCTTTCACATCTACTGCAGTCAGATTCACCCGTGATCACTCTGAAGGAATCACTCACATGGCTGGGCACTTGTAATGACACATCAAGAATGTTAAGAGGCTAAAAGCAGGTTTAAAACTTGCCCCATTGAAGTCAACAGGGTGCAAATTTTAAAAAGAGGATAACATGTGTAGGCAGCACCGATTTTTGTCGTTGTTCTCTGTATTGACAGCACTCCAAATTTACAAAAAAATTAGCTCAATGTTAAAATTGACCGGAGTTCTCCTTTAAATCTGTGTAATGAAGCTGCGCTTGACAGCGCCGAGTGGGAGAGGCTCACTGACCAATGTTCAGTCAGCAGTCAGAACTTTTCTTTTAGAACTTTTTCCTACAGAGTGTAACGGATGTGCAAGAATCATGATTCTGTTTTTCCCTGCACACAAAACTCCAGAAGCCTTGTCATTATAAATTTTGGCCAAACTTTTAACGTTTGACCTGTAAATGTAACTCATAGCCCTAGAGCCGCTAGGTCTGCGCTGTGTGGCAACTTTTACAGCTCTTCCGACACTTAATGGCATCTCAGAGACATCCCAGAACCTGAAACCAACATTCTTCTTCCCCTGTTGGGAGCTGCAAAGAGACCCACAGAGAAATAACAAAACTTTCTCCTGCTACGTGACATCACACACACACAAACGTTTCTTTACACTCATCATGTAAGTCATTACTAAGATGTATTTGATAGGTTTGTGCGTTGCATAACTGGTTAGCCATGTTATGTGATGGTTATGATTTTCTGATTTGTAACTTGGAAGTGTTTCTTCTAAGTAAATGTCTCAAATAGAGTCAGGGTCTGGTAACCTAACCCCCCCTGCTCTCTCTCTATGTGACATTCCAGACTGAGAAGTTACATCACACACATACATACACAAAGAGACCAACCTTTGTGTGTAACTTAGGATAAGAAATATCCTTTTAAATATATTAAATATTTTAAATATATAATTCCATTATGCATGTGTGGTTAGTTTGCTTTATAATAGAGGTGTGGTTTGCTAGTGTATAGTTTTGAATTCTAAATGTTCACTGAAAGAAGGTTCCTCAATAGTGTCTTGTAACCCGACCTCGACAAGGTCATAAACTTTATGACTCCAAAGCTGCAGCTCATCCAGCTCCTCTGCAAGCCAACATTCCAACACATTAACACACACACACACACACACACACACACACACACACACACACACACACACACACACACACACACACACACACACACACACACACACACACACACACACACACACACACACACACACAAAACACACACACACACACACACACACACACACACACACACACACACATACTAACCCAATGGATGAATTGCAAAAAGCAAGTGCATATTTACTATCTGGATGGCAGGCTACACGAATAAACAAGGTATGCAAAGTGGTGCAATGGATCGCTGGGTCCTACCACCTTGGTGAAAACTTGCTGGGACCTGAGGGGTATATATGCCTCCAGCAAAGGCTTCAGCAGATACCATTGGGGATACAGGCTTTGACCCCATAGGTGATATCTTTTCCCTTCAAGGTTTAGTCATAGAACATCAATGGAACAGAACAATACCTCCACACAGAGCAAACTTGAACTAATATAAACTTTTTCTTACAATTAATTTTCACACTTTACAGTTTTTTACAATCACTTTGCTACTATTTTCAGAACCTTGATGTCATTTTTCACAACTCTAGACACAAAACTCACAACCAATGATCAAAATGCACATTTTTCAAAACTCTAACCCTTTTCTCAATTGCTTGGATACAATACACATAAAACTTAGATCATTTGTTCATTCAACAAAAATCACCTGTTCAATATGACACAACTTAACATCAAAGTACTGCTATTTCAAAAGGCAATTCACACATTACATTTCAAATGAGTGTCTATTCATTTCCTTACATTGATCTAACTATCAATTGATACAACTGCTCAAAATGATAAGTTACTGTTGCATTACTCTTAATGCATAGTTGTATGGAAACAGACAAACAATCTTCCATGTTTACAGTAAATCATGAAAGTTTCAAGATAACGATCCATGGATATTGTAGTCTAATTGGTCCTTGCTCCACGCTAATTGAGCATGAACCAATTAGACTACAATATCCATGGATGTAGCCTACTGTAATATTTGTATCATAATGCTTCATCAGTCTATGGTCCCAAATACTGTACCACCTTTTCAGACTATTTACAGTATTGACAGCACTGCACTGTATAGATAATCACTCTTTTGTTTCTTACAGTACAAGCAAGCAAGTTGAGGGACACTGCATTTGATGTTTTACAGTACTGTCTTTTCTTTTCTATTTCATAGCTAATTATTTTTGCTTTGATCCAAATAAACCTATGTTGTGATTGTACTGTAGTGTTTTGCATCAATATATTACAAACTTTGTTCAGTGATTCCACTGTGTCTGTAGTATTCTCTCTACTACTGCAGTACTTTTACAGAGATGTATTTACTGTACATGTAGTGCCATAATGAAACCTGTATCACCTATTTTGTTCTACAATATTTAATGATTGTACGAACAATGACACAGTGAAACTATCGGTTGCTTGTGTGTGTGTGATCTATAGTTATGTTTCAATGGTATTTCACAGTAAATTTGTTTTTTGAACCAATGATTGTGCAAGTGCAAGATATCTTTAAAGATGTGAATGCACAATGCAGTGTTTTGAACATTAGACAGCCTGTGTTACAAGTGATAACCGTTTTGAGTTTTGTGTCTAGAGTTTTGAAAAATGAGATCAAGGTTCTGAAAATAGTAGCAAAGTGATTGTAAAAAACTGTAATCATATAGTGAAGAGTGGTGTTGTAAATACCTAAAGAGTTACATATGCCAAGTAAGAAACAGTATAAGTGGCTACATGTGGTGTGATAGAACTTCAAGGCCCTAGGCATAGTTGTCTATAAAAATCTCGTACAGCAATCATGAGAACAGCAACATGAAAACAAATAAGAAGAACCCGTCAAAGTCTAGAACTCTTGATTAGTTTGATTCCATAATAACCCAATGGATGAATTGCAAAGCAAGTGCATATTTATTATCTGGAGGGCAGGCTACACGAATAAACAAGGTATGCAAAGTGGTGCAATGGATCGCTGGTTTCTACAGCCTTGGTGAAAACTTGCTGGGACCCGAGGGGTATATATGTCTCTTGCAAAGGCTTCAGCAGATACCATTGGGGAACAGGCTTTGACCCCATAGGTGATATCTTTTCCCTTCAAGGTTTAGTCATAGAACATCACTGGAACAGAACAATACATCCACACAAAGCAAACTTGAACTAATATAAACTTTTTCTTACAATTAATTTTCACACTTTAATCGTTGTAAATACCTAAAAAGTAACATATGCCAAGTAAGAAAACATATAAGTGGCTACATGTGGTGTGATAGAACTTCAAGGCCCTAGGCATAGTTGTCTATAAAAATCTCATACAGCAATCATGAGAACAGCAACATGAAAACAAATAAGAAGAACCCGTCAAAGTCTAGAACTCTTGATTAGTTTGATTCCATAATAACCCAATGGATGAATTGCAAAAAGCAAGTGCATATTTATTATCTGGAGGGCAGGCTACACGAATAAACAAGGTATGCAAAGGGGCAAAATGGATCGCTGGGTCCTACCACCTTGGTGAAAACTTGCTGGGACCCGAGGGGTATATATGTCTCTTGCAAAGGGTTTCAGTCGATACCATTGGGGAACAGGCTTTGACCCCATAGGTAATATCTTTTCCCTTCAAGGTTTAGTAATAGAACATCACTGGAACAGAACAATACATCCACACAGAGCAAACCTGAACTAATATAAACATCTTCTTACGATTAATTTTCACACTTTTATCATATAGTGACCAGTGGTGTTGTAAATACCTACAGAGTTACATATGCCAAGTAAGAAAACATATAAGTGGCTACATGTTGTGTGAAAGAACTTCAAGACCCTAGGCATAGTTGTCTATAAAAATCTCATACAGCAATCATGAGAACAGCAACATGAAAGCAAATAAGAAGAACCCATCAAAGTCTAGAACTCTTGATTAGTTTGATTCCATAATAACCCAATGGATAAATTGCAAAGCAAGTGCATATTTATTATCTGGAGGGCAGGCTACAGGAATAAACAAGGTATGCAAAGGGGCAAGATGGATCGCTGGGTCCTACCACCTTGGTGAAAACTAGCTGGGACCCGATATGTCTCTTGCAAAGGCTTCAGCAGATACCATTGGGGAACAGGCTTTGACACCATAGGTGATATATTTTCCCTGCAAGGTTTAGTCATAAAACATCACTGGAACAGAACAATACATCCACACAGAGCAAACTTGAACTAATATAAACTTTTTCTTACAATTAATTTTCACACTTTAATCGTTGTAAATACCTAAAGAGTTACATATGCCAAGTAAGAAAACATATAAGTGGCTACATGTGGTGTGATAGAACTTCTAGGCCCTAGGCATAGTTGTCTATAAAAATCTCATACAGCAATCATGAGAACAGCAACATGAAAACAAATAAGAAGAACCCGTCAAAGTGTAGAACTCTTGATTAGTTTGATTCCATAATAACCCAATGGATGAATTGCAAAGCAAGTGCATATTTATTATCTGGAGGGCAGGCTACACGAATAAACAAGGTATGCAAAGGGGCAAAATGGATCGCTGGGTCCTACCACCTTGGTGAAAACTTGCTGGGACCCGAGGGGTATATATGTCTCTTGCAAAGGCTTCAGCAGATACCATTGGGGAACAGGCTTTGACCCCATAGGTGATATCTTTTCCCTTCTAGGTTTAGTCATAGAACATCACTGGAACGGAACATTACATCCACACAGAGCAAACTTGAACTAATATAAACTTTTTCTTACAATTAAATTTCACAATTTAATCATATAGTGAACAGTTGTGTTGTAAATACCTAAAGAGTTACATATGCCAAGTAAGAAAACATATAAGTGGCTACATGTGGTGTGATAGAACTTCAAGACCCTAGGCATGGTTGTCTATAAAAATCTCATACAGCAATCATGTGAAAAGCAACATGAAAGAAAATAAGAACCCGTCAAAGTCTAGAACTCTTGATTAGTTTGATTCCATAATAACCCAATGGATGAATTGCAAAGCAAGTGCATATTTATTATCTGGAGGGCAGGCTACACGAATAAACAAGGTATGCAAAGGGGCAAAATGGATCGCTGGGTCCTACCACCTTGGTGAAAACTTGCTGGGACCCGAGGGGTATATATGTCTCTTGCAAAGGGTTTCAGTCGATACCATTGGGGAACAGGCTTTGACCCCATAGGTAATATCTTTTCCCTTCAAGGTTTAGTAATAGAACATCACTGGAACAGAACAATACATCCACACAGAGCAAACCTGAACTAATATAAACATCTTCTTACGATTAATTTTCACACTTTTATCATATAGTGACCAGTGGTGTTGTAAATACCTACAGAGTTACATATGCCAAGTAAGAAAACATATAAGTGGCTACATGTTGTGTGAAAGAACTTCAAGACCCTAGGCATAGTTGTCTATAAAAATCTCATACAGCAATCATGAGAACAGCAACATGAAAGCAAATAAGAAGAACCCATCAAAGTCTAGAACTCTTGATTAGTTTGATTCCATAATAACCCAATGGATAAATTGCAAAGCAAGTGCATATTTATTATCTGGAGGGCAGGCTACAGGAATAAACAAGGTATGCAAAGGGGCAAGATGGATCGCTGGGTCCTACCACCTTGGTGAAAACTAGCTGGGACCCGATATGTCTCTTGCAAAGGCTTCAGCAGATACCATTGGGGAACAGGCTTTGACACCATAGGTGATATATTTTCCCTGCAAGGTTTAGTCATAAAACATCACTGGAACAGAACAATACATCCACACAGAGCAAACTTGAACTAATATAAACTTTTTCTTACAATTAATTTTCACACTTTAATCGTTGTAAATACCTAAAGAGTTACATATGCCAAGTAAGAAAACATATAAGTGGCTACATGTGGTGTGATAGAACTTCTAGGCCCTAGGCATAGTTGTCTATAAAAATCTCATACAGCAATCATGAGAACAGCAACATGAAAACAAATAAGAAGAACCCGTCAAAGTGTAGAACTCTTGATTAGTTTGATTCCATAATAACCCAATGGATGAATTGCAAAGCAAGTGCATATTTATTATCTGGAGGGCAGGCTACACGAATAAACAAGGTATGCAAAGGGGCAAAATGGATCGCTGGGTCCTACCACCTTGGTGAAAACTTGCTGGGACCCGAGGGGTATATATGTCTCTTGCAAAGGCTTCAGCAGATACCATTGGGGAACAGGCTTTGACCCCATAGGTGATATCTTTTCCCTTCTAGGTTTAGTCATAGAACATCACTGGAACGGAACATTACATCCACACAGAGCAAACTTGAACTAATATAAACTTTTTCTTACAATTAAATTTCACAATTTAATCATATAGTGAACAGTTGTGTTGTAAATACCTAAAGAGTTACATATGCCAAGTAAGAAAACATATAAGTGGCTACATGTGGTGTGATAGAACTTCAAGACCCTAGGCATGGTTGTCTATAAAAATCTCATACAGCAATCATGTGAAAAGCAACATGAAAGAAAATAAGAACCCGTCAAAGTCTAGAACTCTTGATTAGTTTGATTCCATAATAACCCAATGGATGAATTGCAAAGCAAGTGCATATTTATTATCTGGAGGGCAGGCTACACGAATAAACAAGGTATGCAAAGGGGCAAAATGGATCGCTGGGTCCTACCACCTTGGTGAAAACTTGCTGGGACCCGAGGGGTATATATGCCTCCAGCAAAGGCTTCTGTAAATACCATTGGGGAACAGGCTTTAACCCCATAGATGATATATTTTCCCTTCAATTTTAGTCATAGAACATCACTGGAACAGAACAATACATCCACACAGAGCAAACTTGAACTAATATAAACTTTTTCTTACAATTAATTTTCACACTTTTATCATATAGTGACCAGTGGTGTTGTAAATACTTAGAGTTACATATGCCAAGTAAGAAAACATATAAGTGGCTACATGTTGTGTGATAGAACTTCAAGACCCTAGGCATAGTTGTCTATAAAAATCTCATACAGCAATCATGTGAAAAGCAACATGAAATTAAATAAGAAGAACAAGTCAAAGTCTAGAACTCTTGATTAGTTTGATTCCAGAATAACCCAATGGATGAATTGCAAAAAGCAAGTGCATATTTACTATCTGGATGGCAGGGTACATGAATAAACAAGGTATGCAAAGTAGTGCAATGGATCGCTGGGTCCTACCACCTTGGTGAAAACTTGCTGGGACCCGAGGGGTATATATGCCTCCAGCAAAGGCTTCTGCAGATACCATTGGGGAACAGGCTTTGACCCCATAGGTGATATCTTTTCCCTTCAAGGTTTAGTAATAGAACATCACTGGAACAGAACAATACATCCACACAGAGCAAACTTGAACTAATATAAACTTCTTCTTACGATTAATTTTCACACGTTTATCATATAGTGACCAGTGGTGTTGTAAATACTTACAGAGTTACATATGCCAAGTAAGAAAACATATAAGTGGCTACATGTTGTGTGATAGAACTTCAAGACCCTAGGCATAGTTGTCTATAAAAATCTCATACAGCAATCATGTGAAAAGCAACATGAAAGAAAATAAGAAGAACCCGTCAAAGTCTAGAACTCTTGATTAGTTTGATTCCATAATAACCCAATGGATGAATTGCAAAAAGCAAGTGCATATTTACTATCTGGATGGCAGGGTACACGAATAAACAAGGTATGCAAAGTGGTGCAATGGATCGCTGGGTCCTACCACCTTGGTGAAAACTTGCTGGGACCCAAGGGGTATATATGCCTCCAGCAAAGGCTTCTGCAGATACCATTGGGGAACAGGCTTTGACCCCATAGGTGATATCTTTTCCCTTCAAGGTTTAGTCATAGAACATCACTGGAACAGAACAATACATCCACACAGAGCAAACTTGAACTAATGAACTAATAGAACTTCTAGGCCCTAGGCATAGTTGTCTATAAAAATCTCATACAGCAATCATGAGAACAGCAACATGAAAACAAATAAGAAGAATCCGTGATATCTTTTCCCTTCAAGGTTTAGTAATAGAACATCACTGGAACAGAACAATACATCCACACAGAGCAAACTTGAACTAATATAAACTTTTTCTTACAATTAAATTTCACACTTTAATCATATAGTGAACAGTGTTGTTGTAAATACATAAAGAGTTACATATGCCAAGTAAGAAAACATATAAGTGGCTACATGTGGTGTGATAGAACTTCTAGGCCCTAGGCATAGTTGTCTATAAAAATCTCATACAGCAATCATGAGAACAGCAACATGAAAGCAAATAAGAAGAACCCGTCAAAGTCTAGAACTCTTGATTAGTTTGATTCCATAATAACCCAATGGATGAATTGCAAAGCAAGTGCATATTTATTATCTGGAGGGCAGGCTACACGAATAAACAAGGTATGCAAAGGGGCAAAATGGATCGCTGGGTCCTACCACCTTGGTGAAAACTTGCTGGGAGCCGAGGGGTATATATGTCTCTTGCAAAGGTTTCAGCAGATACTATTGGGGAACAGGCTTTGACCCCATAGGTGATATCTTTTCCCTTCAAGGTTTAGTCATAGAACATCACTGGAACAGAACAATACATCCACACAGAGCAAACTTGAACTAATATAAACTTCTTCTTACGATTAATTTTCACACTTTTATCATATAGTGACCAGTGGTGTTGTAAATACTTACAGAGTTACATATGCCAAGTAAGAAAACATATAAGTGGCTACATGTTGTGTGATAGAACTTCAAAACCCAAGGCATAGTTGTCTATAAAAATCTCATACAGCAATCATGTGAAAAGCAACATGAAAGCAAATAAGAAGAACCCGTCAAAGTCTAGAACTCTTGATTAGTTTGATTCCATAATAACCCAATGGATGAATTGCAAAAAGCAAGTGCATATTTACTATCTGGATGGCAGGCTACACGAATAAACAAGGTATGCAAAGGGGCAAAATAGATCGCTGGGTCCTACCACCTTGGTGAAAACTTGCTGGGACCCAAGGGGTATATATGTCTCTTGCAAAGGCTTCAGCAGATACCATTGGGGAACAGGCTTTGACCCCATAGGTGATATCTTTTCCCTTCAAGGTTTAGTCATAGAACATCACTGGAACAGAACAATACATCCACCTAGAGCAAACTTGAACTAATATAACCTCTTCTTACGATTCATTTTCACACTTTTATCATATAGTGACCAGTGGTGTTGTAAATACCTACAGAGTTACATATACCCAGTAAGAAAACATATAAGTGGCTACATGTTGTGTGATAGAACTTCAAGACCCTAGGCATAGTTGTCTATAAAAATCTCATACAGCAATCATGTGAAAAGCAACATGAAAGAAAATAAGAAGAACCCGTCAAAGTCTAGAACTCTTGATTAGTTTGATTCCATAATAACCCAATGGATGAATTGCAAAGCAAGTGCATATTTATTATCTGGAGGACAGGCTACACGAATAAACAAGGTATGCAAAGGGGCAAAATGGATCGCTGGGTCCTACCACCTTGGTGAAAACTTGCTGGGACCCGAGGGGTATATATGTCTCTTGCAAAGGCTTCAGCGGATACCATTGGGGAAAAGGCTTTGACCCCATAGGTGATATCTTTTCCCTTCAAGGTTTAGTCATAGAACATCACTGGAACAGAACAATACATCCACACAGAGCAAACTTGAACTAATGAACTAATAGGACTTCTAGGCCCTAGGCATAGTTGTCTATAAAAATCTCATACAGCAATCATGAGAACAGCAACATGAAAACAAATAAGAAGAACCCGTCAAAGTCTAGAACTCTTAATTAGTTTGATTCCATAATAACCCAATGGATGAATTGCAAAGCAAGTGCATATTTATTATCTAGAGGGCAGGCTACACGAATAAACAAGGTATGCAAAGGGGCAAAATGGATCGCTGGGTCCTACCACCTTGGTGAAAACTTGCTGGGACCCGAGGGGTATATATGTCTCTTGCAAAGGCTTCAGCTGATACCATTGGGGAACAGGCTTTGACCCCATAGGTGATATCTTTTCACTTCAAGGTTTAGACATAGAACATCACTGGAACAGAACAATACATCCACACAGAGCAAACTTGAACTAATATAAACTTTTTCTTACAATTAAATTCCACACTTTAATCATATAGTGAACAGTGGTGTTGTAAATACCTAAAGAGTTACATATGCCATGTAAGAAAACATATAAGTGGCTACATGTGGTGTGATAGAACTTCTAGGCCCTACGCATAGTTGTCTATAAAAATCTCATACAGCAATCATGAGAACAGCAACATGAAAGCAAATAAGAAGAACCCGTCAAAGTCTAGAACTCTTGATTAGTTTGATTCCATAATAACCCAATGGATGAATTGCAAAGCAAGTGCATATTTATTATCTGGAGGGCAGGCTACACGAATAAACAAGGTATGCAAAGGGGCAAAATGGATCGCTGGGTCCTACCACCTTGGTGAAAACTTGCTGGGACCCGAGGGGTATATATGTCACTTGCAAAGGCTTCAGCAGATACTATTGGGGAACAGGCTTTGACCCCATAGGTGATATCTTTTCGCTTCAAGGTTTAGTCATAGAACATCACTGGAACAGAACAATACATCCACACAGAGCAAACTTGAACTAATATAAACTTCTTCTTACGATTAATTTTCACACTTTTATCATATAGTGACCAGTGGTGTTGTAAATACTTACAGAGTTACATATGCCAAGTAATAAAACATATAAGTGGCTACATGTGGTGTGATAGAACTTCAAGGCCCTAGAAATAGTTGTCTATAAAAATCTCATACAGAAATCATGAGAACAGCAACATGAAAATAAATAAGAACCCGTCAAAGTCTAGAACTCTTGATTAGTTTGATTCCATAATAACCCAATGGATGAATTGCAAAAATCAAGTGCATATTTACTATCTGGATGGCAGAATACACGAATAAACAAGGTATGCAAATTGGTGGAATGGATCGCTGGGTCCTACCACCTTGGTGAAAACTTGCTGGGATCCGAGGGGTATATATGCCTCCAGCAAAGGCTTCAGAAGATACCATTGGGGAACAGGCTTTGACCCCATAGGTGATATCTTTTCCCTTCAAGGTTTAGTCATAGAACATCACTGGAACAGAACAATACATCCGCACAGAGCAAACTTGAACTAATATAAACTTTTTCTTGCAATTAATTTTCACACTTTAATCGTTGTAAATACCTAAAGAGTTACATATGCCAAGTAAGAAAACATATAAGTGGCTACATGTGGTGTGATAGAACTTCAAGGCCCTAGGCATAGTTGTCTATAAAAATCTCATACAGCAATCATGTGAAAAGCAACATGAAAGCAAATAAGAAGAACCTGTCAAAGTCTAGAACTCTTGATTAATTTGATTCCATAATAACCCAATGGATGAATTGCAAAGCAAATGCTTATTTATTATCTGGAGGACAGGCTAAACAGATAAACAAGGTATGCAAAGGGGCGAAATGGATCGCTGGGTCCTACCACCTTGGTGAAAACTTGCTGGGACCTGAGTGGAATATATGCCTCCAGCAAAGGCTTCAGCAGATACCATTGGGGAACAGGCTTTGACCCCATAGGTGATATCTTTTCCCTCCAAGGTTCAGTCATAGAACATCACTGGAACAGAACAATACATCCACACAGAGCAAACTTGAATTAATATAAACTTTTTCCTACAATTAATTTTCACACTTTAATCATATAGTGAACAGTGGTGTTGTAAATACCTAAAGAGTTACATATACCAAGTAAGAAAACATATAAGTGGCTACATGTGGTGTGATAGAACTTCAAGGCCCTAGGCATAGTTGTCTATAAAAATCTCATACAGCAATCATGAGAACAGCTAAATGAAGATAAATAAGAAGAATCCGTCAAAGTCTAGAACTCTTGATTAGTTTGATTCCATAATAACCCAATGGATGAATTGCAAAAAGCAAGTGCATATTTACTATCTGGATGGCAGACTACACGAATAAAAAAGGTATGCAAAGTGGTGCAATGGATCGCTGGGTCCTACCACCTTGGAGAAAACTTGCTGGGACCCGAGGGGTATATATGCCTCCAGCAAAGGCTTCAGCAGATACCATTGGGGAACAGGCTTTGACCCCATAGGTGATATCTTTTCCCTTCAAGGTTTAGTAATAGAACATCACTGGAACAGAACAATACATCCACACAGAGCAAACTTGAACTAATATAAACTTCTTCTTACGATTCATTTTCACACTTTCATCATATAGTGACCAGTGGTGTTGTACTTGCTGGGACCCGAGGGGTATATATGTCTCTTGTAAAGGATTCAGCAGATTCCATTAGGGAACAGGCTTTGACCCCATAGATGATATCTTTTCCCTTCAAGGTTTAGTCATAGAGCATCACTGGAACAGAACAATACATCCACACAGAGCAAACTTGAACTAATATAAACTTTTTCTTACAATTAATTTTCACACTTTAATCATATAGTGAACAGTCGTGTTGTAAATACCTAAAGAGTTACATATGCCAAGTATGAAAACATATAAGTGGCTACATGTTTTGTGATAGAACTTCAAGGCCCGAGGCATAGTTGTCTATAAAAATCTCATACAGCAATCATGTGAAAAGCAACATGAAAGCAAATAAGAAGAACCCGTCAAAGTCTAGAACTCTTGATTACTTTGATTCCATAATAACCCAATGGATGAATTGCAAAGCAAGTGCATATTTATTATCTGGAGGGCAGGCTACACAAATAATCAAGGTATGCAAAGGGGCGAAATGGATCGCTGGGTCCTACCACCTTGGTGAAAACTTGCTGGGACCCGAGGGGTATATATGCCTCCAGCAAAGGCTTCAGCAGATACCATTGGGGAACAGGCTTTGACCCCATAGGTGATATCTTTTCCCTTCAAGGTTTAGTCATAGAACATCACTGGAACAGAACAGAACATCCACACAGAGCAAACTTGAACTAATATAAACTTTTTCTTACAATTAATTTTCACACTTTAATCATATAGTGAACAGTGGTGTTGTAAATACCTAAAGAGTTACATATACCAAGTAAGAAAACATATAAGTGGCTACATGTGGTGTGATAGAACTTCAAGGCCCTAGGCATAGTTGTCTATAAAATTCTCATACAGCAATCATGTGAAAAGCAACATGAAAGCAAATAAGAAGAACCCGTCAAAGTCTAGAACTCTTGATTAGTTTGATTCCATAATAACCCAATGGATGAATTGCAAAAAGCAAGTGCATATTTACTATCTGGATGGCAGTCTACACGAATTAACAAGGTATGCAAAGTGGTGTAATAGAACGCTGGGTCCTACCTCCTTGGTAAAAGCTTGCTGGGACCCGAGGGGTATATATGCCTCCAGCAAAGGCTGCAGCAGATACCATTGGGGAACAGGCTTTGACCCCATACGTGATATCTTTTCCGTTCAAGGTTTAGTCATAGAACATCACTGGAACAGAACAATACATCCACACAGAGCAAACTTGAATTAACATAAACTTTTTCTTACAATTAATTTTCACACTTTAATCATATAGTGAACAGTGGTGTTGTAAATACCTAAAGAGTTACATATACCAAGTAAGAAAACATATAAGTGGCTACATGTGGTGTGATAGAACTTCAAGGCCCTAGGCATAGTTGTCTATAAAAATCTCAAACAGCAATCATGAGAACAGCAACATGAAAACAAATAAGAAGAACCCGTCAAAGTCTAGAACTCTTGATTAGTTTGATTCCATAATAACCCAATGGATGAATTGCAAAAAGCAAGTGCATATTTACTATCTGGATGGCAGACTACAAAAATAAACAAGGCATGCAAAGTGGTGCAATGGATCGCTGGGTCCTACCACCTTGGTGAAAACTTGCTGGGACCCGAGGGGTATATATGCCTCCAGCAAAGGCTTCAGCAGATACCATAGGGGAACAGGCTTTGACCCCATAGGTGATATCTTTTCCCTTCAAGGTTTAGTCATAGAACATCACTGGAACAGAACAATACATCCACACAGAGCAACCTTTAACTAATATAAACTTTTTTTGCAATTAATTTTCACACTTTAATCATATAGTGAACAGTGGTGTTGTAAATACCTAAAGAGTTACATATGCCAAGTAAGAAAACATATAAGTGGCTATATGTGGTGTGATAGAACTTCAAGGCCCTAGGCATAGTTGTCTATAAAAATCTCATACAGCAATCATGTGAAAAGCAACATGAAAGCAAATAAGAAGAACCCGTCAAAGTCTAGAACTCTTGATTAGTTTGATTCCATAATAACCCAATGGATGAATTGCACAAAGCAAGTGCATATTTACTATCTGGATGGCAGGCTACACTAATAAACAAGGTATGCAAAGTGGTGCAATGGATCGCTGGGTCCTACCACCTTGGTGAAAACTTGCTGGGACCCGAGGGGTATATATGCCTCCAGCAAAGGCTTCAGCAGAAACCATTGCAGAACAGGCTTTGACCCCATAGGTGATATCTTTTCCCTTCAAGGTTTAGTCATAGAACATCACTGGAACAGAACAATACATCCACACAGAGCAAACTTGAAACTTTTTCTTGCAATTAATTTTCACACTTTAATCGTTGTAAATACCTAAAGAGTTACATATGCCAAGTAAGAAAACATATAAGTGGCTACATGTTGTGTGATAGAACTTCAAGGCCCTAGGCATAGTTGTCTATAAAAATCTCAAACAGCAATCATGAGAACAGCAACATGAAAACAAATAAGAAGAACCCGTCAAAGTCTAGAACTCTTGATTAGTTTGATTCCATAATAACCCAATGGATGAATTGCAAAAAGCAAGTGCATATTTATTATCTGGAGGGCAGGCTACACGAATAAACAAGGTATGCAAAGGGGAGAAATGGATCGCTGGGTCCTACCACCTTGGTGAAAACTTGTTGGGACCCGAGGGGTATATATGTCTCTTGAAAAGGATTCAGCAGATTCCATTAGGGAACAGGCTTTGACCCCATAGATGATATCTTTTCCCTTCAAGGTTTAGTCATAGAGCATCACTGGAACAGAACAATACATCCACACAGAGCAAACTTGAACTAATATAAACTTTTTCTTACAATTAATTTTCACACTTTAATCATATAGTGAACAGTCGTGTTGTAAATACATAAAGAGTTACATATGCCAAGTATGAAAACATATAAGTGGCTACATGTTTTGTGATAGAACTTCAAGGCCCTAGGCATAGTTGTCTATAAAAATCTCATACAGCAATCATGTGAAAAGCAACATGAAAGCAAATAAGAAGAACCCGTCAAAGTCTAGAACTCTTGATTACTTTGATTCCATAATAACCCAATGGATGAATTGCAAAGCAAGTGCATATTTATTATCTGGAGGGCAGGCTACACGAATAATCAAGGTATGCAAAGGGGCGAAATGGATCGCTGGGTCCTACCACCTTGGTGAAAACTTAATGGGACCCGAGGGGTATATATGCCTCCAGCAAAGGCTTCAGCAGATACCATTGGGGTACAGGCTTTGACCCCATAGGTGATATCTTTTCCCTTCAAGGTTTAGTCATAGAACATCACTGGAACAGAACAATACATCCACACAGAGTAACCTTTAACTAATATAAACTTTTTCTTACAATTAATTTTCAAACTTTAATTATATAGTGATTAGTGGTGTCGTAAATACCTAGAGAGTTACATATGCCAAGTAAGAAAACATATAAGTGGCTACATGTGGTGTGATAGAACTTCAAGGCCCTAGGCATAGTTGTCTATAAAAATCTCAAACAGCATTCAAGAGAACAGCAACATGAAAACAAATAAGAAGAACCCGTCAAAGTCTAGAACTCTTGATTAGTTTGATTCCATAATAACCCAATGGATGAATTGCAAAGCAAGTGCATATTTTCTATCTGGATGGCAGGCTACACTAATAAACAAGGTATGCAAAGTGGTGCAATGGATCGCTGGGTCCTACCACCTTGGATAAAACTTGCTGGGACCCGAGGGGTATATATGCCTCCAGCAAAGGCTTCAGCAGATACCATTGGGGAACAGGCTTTGACCCCATTGGTGATATCTTTTCCCTTCAAGGTTTAGTCATAGAACATCACTGGAACAGAACAATACATCCACACAGAGCAAACTTGAACTAATATAAACTTTTTCTTGCAATTAATTTTCACACTTTAATCGTTTTAAATACCTAAAGAGTTACATATGCCAAGTAAGAAAACATATAAGTGGCTACATGTGGTGTGATAGAACTTCAAGGCCCTAGGCATAGTTGTCTATAAAAATCTCAAACAGCAATCATGAGAACAGCAACATGAAAACAAATAAGAAGAACCCGTCAAAGTCTAGAACTCTTGATTAGTTTGATTCCATAATAACCCAATGGATGAATTGCAAAAAGCAAGGGCATATTTACTATCTGGATGGCAGGCTACACTAATAAACAAGGTATGCAAAGTGGTGCAATGGATCGCTGGGTCCTACCACCTTGGTGAAAACTTGCTGGGACCCGAGGGGTATATATGCCTCCAGCAAAGGCTTCAGCAGATACCATTGGGGAACAGGCTTTTGATAGGTGATATCTTTTCCCTTCAAGGTTTAGTCATAGAACATCACTGGAACAGAACAATACATCCACACAGAGCAAACTTGAACTAATATAAACTTTTTCTTACAATTAATTTTCACACTTTAATCATATAGTGAACAGTGGTGTTGTAAATACCTAAAGTGTTACATATGCCAAGTAAGAAAACATATAAGTGGCTACATGTGGTGTGATAGAACTTCAAGGCCCGAGGCATAGTTGTCTATAAAAATCTCATACAGCAATCATGTGAAAAGCAACATGAAAGCAAATAAGAAGAACCCGTCAAAGTCTAGAACTCTTGATTACTTTGATTCCATAATAACCCAATGGATGAATTGCAAAGCAAGTGCATATTTATTATCTGGAGGGCAGGCTACACAAATAATCAAGGTATGCAAAGGGGCGAAATGGATCGCTGGGTCCTACCACCTTGGTGAAAACTTGCTGGGACCCGAGGGGTATATATGCCTCCAGCAAAGGCTTCAGCAGATACCATTGGGGAACAGGCTTTGACCCCATAGGTGATATCTTTTCCCTTCAAGGTTTAGTCATAGAACATCACTGGAACAGAACAGAACATCCACACAGAGCAAACTTGAACTAATATAAACTTTTTCTTACAATTAATTTTCACACTTTAATCATATAGTGAACAGTGGTGTTGTAAATACCTAAAGAGTTACATATACCAAGTAAGAAAACATATAAGTGGCTACATGTGGTGTGATAGAACTTCAAGGCCCTAGGCATAGTTGTCTATAAAATTCTCATACAGCAATCATGTGAAAAGCAACATGAAAGCAAATAAGAAGAACCCGTCAAAGTCTAGAACTCTTGATTAGTTTGATTCCATAATAACCCAATGGATGAATTGCAAAAAGCAAGTGCATATTTACTATCTGGATGGCAGTCTACACGAATTAACAAGGTATGCAAAGTGGTGTAATAGAACGCTGGGTCCTACCTCCTTGGTAAAAGCTTGCTGGGACCCGAGGGGTATATATGCCTCCAGCAAAGGCTGCAGCAGATACCATTGGGGAACAGGCTTTGACCCCATACGTGATATCTTTTCCGTTCAAGGTTTAGTCATAGAACATCACTGGAACAGAACAATACATCCACACAGAGCAAACTTGAATTAACATAAACTTTTTCTTACAATTAATTTTCACACTTTAATCATATAGTGAACAGTGGTGTTGTAAATACCTAAAGAGTTACATATACCAAGTAAGAAAACATATAAGTGGCTACATGTGGTGTGATAGAACTTCAAGGCCCTAGGCATAGTTGTCTATAAAAATCTCAAACAGCAATCATGAGAACAGCAACATGAAAACAAATAAGAAGAACCCGTCAAAGTCTAGAACTCTTGATTAGTTTGATTCCATAATAACCCAATGGATGAATTGCAAAAAGCAAGTGCATATTTACTATCTGGATGGCAGACTACAAAAATAAACAAGGCATGCAAAGTGGTGCAATGGATCGCTGGGTCCTACCACCTTGGTGAAAACTTGCTGGGACCCGAGGGGTATATATGCCTCCAGCAAAGGCTTCAGCAGATACCATAGGGGAACAGGCTTTGACCCCATAGGTGATATCTTTTCCCTTCAAGGTTTAGTCATAGAACATCACTGGAACAGAACAATACATCCACACAGAGCAACCTTTAACTAATATAAACTTTTTTTGCAATTAATTTTCACACTTTAATCATATAGTGAACAGTGGTGTTGTAAATACCTAAAGAGTTACATATGCCAAGTAAGAAAACATATAAGTGGCTATATGTGGTGTGATAGAACTTCAAGGCCCTAGGCATAGTTGTCTATAAAAATCTCATACAGCAATCATGTGAAAAGCAACATGAAAGCAAATAAGAAGAACCCGTCAAAGTCTAGAACTCTTGATTAGTTTGATTCCATAATAACCCAATGGATGAATTGCACAAAGCAAGTGCATATTTACTATCTGGATGGCAGGCTACACTAATAAACAAGGTATGCAAAGTGGTGCAATGGATCGCTGGGTCCTACCACCTTGGTGAAAACTTGCTGGGACCCGAGGGGTATATATGCCTCCAGCAAAGGCTTCAGCAGAAACCATTGCAGAACAGGCTTTGACCCCATAGGTGATATCTTTTCCCTTCAAGGTTTAGTCATAGAACATCACTGGAACAGAACAATACATCCACACAGAGCAAACTTGAAACTTTTTCTTGCAATTAATTTTCACACTTTAATCGTTGTAAATACCTAAAGAGTTACATATGCCAAGTAAGAAAACATATAAGTGGCTACATGTTGTGTGATAGAACTTCAAGGCCCTAGGCATAGTTGTCTATAAAAATCTCAAACAGCAATCATGAGAACAGCAACATGAAAACAAATAAGAAGAACCCGTCAAAGTCTAGAACTCTTGATTAGTTTGATTCCATAATAACCCAATGGATGAATTGCAAAAAGCAAGTGCATATTTATTATCTGGAGGGCAGGCTACACGAATAAACAAGGTATGCAAAGGGGAGAAATGGATCGCTGGGTCCTACCACCTTGGTGAAAACTTGTTGGGACCCGAGGGGTATATATGTCTCTTGAAAAGGATTCAGCAGATTCCATTAGGGAACAGGCTTTGACCCCATAGATGATATCTTTTCCCTTCAAGGTTTAGTCATAGAGCATCACTGGAACAGAACAATACATCCACACAGAGCAAACTTGAACTAATATAAACTTTTTCTTACAATTAATTTTCACACTTTAATCATATAGTGAACAGTCGTGTTGTAAATACATAAAGAGTTACATATGCCAAGTATGAAAACATATAAGTGGCTACATGTTTTGTGATAGAACTTCAAGGCCCTAGGCATAGTTGTCTATAAAAATCTCATACAGCAATCATGTGAAAAGCAACATGAAAGCAAATAAGAAGAACCCGTCAAAGTCTAGAACTCTTGATTACTTTGATTCCATAATAACCCAATGGATGAATTGCAAAGCAAGTGCATATTTATTATCTGGAGGGCAGGCTACACGAATAATCAAGGTATGCAAAGGGGCGAAATGGATCGCTGGGTCCTACCACCTTGGTGAAAACTTAATGGGACCCGAGGGGTATATATGCCTCCAGCAAAGGCTTCAGCAGATACCATTGGGGTACAGGCTTTGACCCCATAGGTGATATCTTTTCCCTTCAAGGTTTAGTCATAGAACATCACTGGAACAGAACAATACATCCACACAGAGTAACCTTTAACTAATATAAACTTTTTCTTACAATTAATTTTCAAACTTTAATTATATAGTGATTAGTGGTGTCGTAAATACCTAGAGAGTTACATATGCCAAGTAAGAAAACATATAAGTGGCTACATGTGGTGTGATAGAACTTCAAGGCCCTAGGCATAGTTGTCTATAAAAATCTCAAACAGCATTCAAGAGAACAGCAACATGAAAACAAATAAGAAGAACCCGTCAAAGTCTAGAACTCTTGATTAGTTTGATTCCATAATAACCCAATGGATGAATTGCAAAGCAAGTGCATATTTTCTATCTGGATGGCAGGCTACACTAATAAACAAGGTATGCAAAGTGGTGCAATGGATCGCTGGGTCCTACCACCTTGGATAAAACTTGCTGGGACCCGAGGGGTATATATGCCTCCAGCAAAGGCTTCAGCAGATACCATTGGGGAACAGGCTTTGACCCCATTGGTGATATCTTTTCCCTTCAAGGTTTAGTCATAGAACATCACTGGAACAGAACAATACATCCACACAGAGCAAACTTGAACTAATATAAACTTTTTCTTGCAATTAATTTTCACACTTTAATCGTTTTAAATACCTAAAGAGTTACATATGCCAAGTAAGAAAACATATAAGTGGCTACATGTGGTGTGATAGAACTTCAAGGCCCTAGGCATAGTTGTCTATAAAAATCTCAAACAGCAATCATGAGAACAGCAACATGAAAACAAATAAGAAGAACCCGTCAAAGTCTAGAACTCTTGATTAGTTTGATTCCATAATAACCCAATGGATGAATTGCAAAAAGCAAGGGCATATTTACTATCTGGATGGCAGGCTACACTAATAAACAAGGTATGCAAAGTGGTGCAATGGATCGCTGGGTCCTACCACCTTGGTGAAAACTTGCTGGGACCCGAGGGGTATATATGCCTCCAGCAAAGGCTTCAGCAGATACCATTGGGGAACAGGCTTTTGATAGGTGATATCTTTTCCCTTCAAGGTTTAGTCATAGAACATCACTGGAACAGAACAATACATCCACACAGAGCAAACTTGAACTAATATAAACTTTTTCTTACAATTAATTTTCACACTTTAATCATATAGTGAACAGTGGTGTTGTAAATACCTAAAGTGTTACATATGCCAAGTAAGAAAACATATAAGTGGCTACATGTGGTGTGATAGAACTTCAAGGCCCTAGGCATAGTTGTCTATAAAAATCTCATACAGCAATCATGTGAAAAGCAACATGAAAGCAAATAAGAAGAACCCGTCAAAGTCTAGAACTCTTGATTAATTTGATTCCATAATAACCCAATGGATGAATTGCAAAGCAAGTGCATATTTATTATCTGGAGGACAGGCTAAACGGATAAACAAGGTATGCAAAGGGGCGAAATGGATCGCTGGGTCCTACCACCTTGGTGAAAACTTGCTGGGACCTGAGTGGTATATATGCCTCCAGCAAAGGCTTCAGCAGATACCATTGGGGAACAGGCTTTGACCCCATAGGTGATATCTTTTCCCTCCAAGGTTTAGTCATAGAACAACACTGGAACAGAACAACACATCCACACAGAGCAAACTTGAACTAATATAAACTTTTTCTTACAATTAATTTTCACACTTTAATCATATAGTGAACAGTGGTGTTGTAAATACCTAAAGAGTTACATATGCCAAGTAAGAAAACATATAAGTGGCTACATGTGGTGTGATAGAACTTCAAGGCCCTAGGCATAGTTGTCTATAAAAATCTCATACAGCAATCATGTGAAAAGCAACATGAAAGCAAATAAGAAGAACCCGTCAAAGTCTAGAACTCTTGATTAGTTTGATTCCATAATAACCCAATGGATGAATTGCAAAAAGCAAGTGCATATTTACTATCTGGATGGCAGACTACAAAAATAAACAAGGCATGCAAAGTGGTGCAATGGATCGCTGGGTCCTACCACCTTGGTGAAAACTTGCTGGGACCCGAGGGGTATATATGCCTCCAGCAAAGGCTTCAGCAGATACCATTGGGGAACAGGCTTTGACCCAATAGGTGATATCTTTTCCCTTCAAGGTTTAGTAATAGAACATCACTGGAACAGAACAATACATCCACACAGAGCAAACTTGAACTAATATAACCTCTTCTTACGATTCATTTTCACACTTTTATCATATAGTGACCAGTGGTGTTGTTAATACCTACAGAGTTACATATGCCCAGTAAGAAAACATGTAAGTGGCTACATGTTGTGTAATAGAACTTCAAGACCCTAGGCATAGTTGTCTATAAAAATATCATACAGCAATCATGTGAAAAGCAACATGAAAGCAAATAAGAAGAACCCGTCAAAGTCTACAACTCTTGATTAGTTTGATTCCATAATAACCCAATGGATGAATTGCAAAGCAAGTGCATATTTATTATCTGGAGAGCAGGGTACACGAATAAACAAGGTATGCAAAGTGGTGCAATAGATCACTGGGTCCTACCACCTTGGTGAAAACTTGCTGGGACCCGAGGGGTATATATGCCTCCAGCAAAGGCTTCTGCAGATACCATTGGGGAACAGGCTTTGACCCCATAGGTGATATCATTTCCCTTCAAGGTTTAGTCATAGAACATCACTGGAACAGAACAATACATCCACACAGAGCAAACTTGAACTAATATAACCTCTTCTTACGATTCATTTTCACACTTTTATCATATAGTGACCAGTGGTGTTGTAAATACCTACAGAGTTACATATGCCCAGTAAGAAAACATATAAGTGGCTACATGTTGTGTGATAGAACTTCAAGACCCTAGGCATAGTTGTCTATAAAAATCTCATACAGCAATCATGTGAAAAGCAACATGAAAGAAAATAAGAAGAACCCGTCAAAGTCTAGAACTCTTGATTAGTTTGATTCCATAATAACCCAATGGATGAATTGCAAAAAGCAAGTGCATATTTCCTATCTGGATGGCAGGCTACTCAAATAAACAAGGTATGCAAAGTGGTGCAATGGATCGCTGGGTCCTACCACCTTGGTGAAAACTTGCTGGGACCCGAGGGGTATATATGCCTCCAGGAAAGGCTTCAGCAGATACCATTGGGGAACAGGCTTTGACCCCATAGGTGATATATTTTCCCTTCAAGGTTTAGTCATAGAACATCACTGGAACAGAAAAATACATCCACACAGAGCAAACTTGAACTAATATAAACTTTTTCTTGCAATTAATTTTCACACTTTAATCATTGTAAATACCTAAAGAGTTACATATGCCAAGTAAGAAAACATACAAGTGGCTATATCTGGTGTGATAGAACTTCAAGGCCCTAGGCATAGTTGTCTATAAAAATCTCATACAGCAATCATGTGAAAAGCAACATAAAAGCAAATAAGAAGAACCCGTCAAAGTCTACAACTCTTGATTAGTTTGATTCCATAATAACCCAATGGATGAATTGCAAAAAGCAAGTGCATATTTACTATCTGGAGGCCAGACTACACGAATAAACAAGGTATGCAAAGTGGTGCAATGGATCGCTGGGTCCTACCACCTTGGTGAAAACTTGCTGGGACCCGAGGGGTATATATGCCTCCAGCAAAGGCTTCAGCAGATATCATTGGGGAACAGGCTTTGACCCCATAGGTGATATCTTTTCCCTTTAAGATTTAGTCATACAACATCACTGGAACGGAACAATACAGAGCAAACTTGAACTAATATAAACTTTTCTTACAATTCATTTTCACACTTTAATCATATAGTGAACAGTGGTGTTGTAAATACCTAAAGAGTTACATATGCCAAGTAAGAAAACATATAAGTGGCTATATGTGGTGTGATAGAACTTCAAGGCCCTAGGCATAGTTGTCTATAAAAATCTCATACAGCAATCATGAGAACAGCAACATGAAAACAAATAAGAAGAACCCGTCAACGTCTAGAACTCTTGATTAGTTTGAATCCATAATAACTCAATGGATGAATTGCAAAGCAAGTGCATATTTATTATCTGGAGGGCAGGCTACACGAATAAACAAGGTCTGCAAAGGGGCGAAATGGATCGCTGGGTCCCACCACCTTGGTGAAAACTTGCTGGGACCCGAGGGGTATATATGGCTCTTGCAAAGAATTCAGCAGATACCATTAGGGAACAGGCTTTGACCCCATAGGTGATATCTTTTCCCCTCAAGGTTTAGTCATAGAACATCTCTGGAACAGAACAATACATCCACCCAGAGCAAACTTGAACTAATATAAACTTTTTCTTACAAATAATTTTCACACTTTAATTATATACCTAAAGAGTTACATATGCCAAGTAAGAAAACATAAAAGTGGCTACATGTGGTGTGATAGAACTTCAAGTCCCTAGGTATAGTTGTCTATAAAAATCTCATAAAGCAATCATGTGAAAAGCAACATGAAAGCAAATAAGAAGAACCCATCAAAGTCTAGAACTCTTGATTAGTTTGATTTCAAATAACCCAATGGATGAATTGCAAAGCAAGTGCATATTTAGTATCTGGAGGGCAGGCTACACGAATAAACAAGGTATGCAAAGGGGCGAAATGGATCGCTGGGTCCTACCACCTTGGTGAAAACTTGCTGGGACCCGAGGGATATATATGCCTCCAGTAAAGGCTTCAGCAGATACCATTGGGGAACAGGCTTTGACCCTATAGGTGATATCTTTTCCCTTCAAGGTTTAGTCATGGAACATCACTGGAACAGAACAATACATCCATACGGAGCAAACTTGAACCAATATAAACTTTTTCTTACAATTAATTTTCACAATTTAATTATATAGTGAACAGTGGTGTTGTAAATACCTAAAGAGTTACATATACCAAGTAAGAAAACATATAAGTGGCTACATGTGGTGTGATAGAACTTCAAGGCCCTAGGCATAGTTGTCTATAAAATTCTCATACAGCAATCATGTGAAAAGCAACATGAAAGCAAATAAGAAGAACCCGTCAAAGTCTAGAACTCTTGATTAGTTTGATTCCATAATAACCCAATGGATGAATTGCAAAAAGCAAGTGCATATTTACTATCTGGATGGCAGGCTACTCAAATAAACAAGGTATGCAAAGTGGTGCAATGGATCGCTGGGTCCTACCACCTTGGTGAAAACTTGCTGGGACCCGAGGGGTATATATGCCTCCAGCAAAGGCTTCAGCAGATACCATTGGGGAACAGGCTTTGACCCCATAGGTGATATATTTTCCCTTCAAGGTTTAGTCATAGAACATCACTGGAACAGAAAAATACATCCACACAGAGCAAACTTGAACTAATATAAACTTTTTCTTGCAATTAATTTTCACACTTTAATCTTTGTAAATACCTAAAGAGTTACATATGCCAAGTAAGAAAACATACAAGTGGCTACATGTGGTGTGATAGAACTTCAAGGCCCTAGGCATAGTTGTCTATAAAAATCTCATACAGCAATCATGTGAAAAAGCAACATGAAAGCAAATAAGAAGAACCCGTCAAAGTCTAGAACTCTTGATTAGTTTGATTCCATAATAACCCAATGGATGAATTGCAAAAAGCAAGTGCATATTTACTATCTGGATGGCAGACTACACGAATAAACAAGGTATGCAAAGTGGTGCAATGGATTGCTGAGTCCTACCACCTTGGTGAAAACTTGCTGGGACCCGAGGGGTATATATGCCTCCAGCAAAGGCTTCAGCAAATACCATTGGGGAACAGGCTTTGACCCCATAGGTGATATCTTTTCCCTTTAAGATTTAGTCATACAACATCACTGGAACAGAACAATATAGAGCAAACTTGAACTAATATAAACTTTTTCTTACAATTCATTTTCACACTTTAATCATATAGTGAACAGTGGTGTTGTAAATACCTAAAGAGTTACATATGCCAAGTAAGAAAACATATAAGTGGCTATATGTGGTGTCATAGAACTTCAAGGCCCTAGGCATAGTTGTCTATAAAAATCTCATACAGCAATCATGTGAAAAGCAACATGAAAGCAAATAAGAAGAACCCGTCAAAGTCTAGAACTCTTGATTAGTTTGATTCCATAATAACACAATGGATGAATTGCAAAGCAAGTGCATATTTATTATCTGGAGGGCAGGCTACACGAATAAACAAGGTATGCAAAGGGGCGAAAAGGATCGCTGGGTCCTATCACCTTGGTGAAAACTTGCTGGGACCCGAGGGGTATATATGCCTCCAGCAAAGGCTTCAGCAAATACCATTGGGGAACAGGCTTTGACCCCATAGGTGATATCTTTTCCCTTTAAGATTTAGTCATACAACATCACTGGAACAGAACAATATAGAGCAAACTTGAACTAATATAAACTTTTTCTTACAATTAATTTTCACACTTTAATCATATAGTGAACAGTGGTGTTGTAAATACCTAAAGAGTTACATATGCCAAGTAAGAAAACATATAAGTGGCTATATGTGGTGTCATAGAACTTCAAGGCCCTAGGCATAGTTGTCTATAAAAATCTCATACAGCAATCATGTGAAAAGCAACATGAAAGCAAATAAGAAGAACCCGTCAAAGTCTAGAACTCTTGATTAGTTTGATTCCATAATAACACAATGGATGAATTGCAAAGCAAGTGCATATTTATTATCTGGAGGGCAGGCTACACGAATAAACAAGGTATGCAAAGGGGCGAAATGGATCGCTGGGTCCTATCACCTTGGTGAAAACTTGCTGGGACCCGAGGGGTATATATGCCTCCAGCAAAGGCTTCAGCTGATACCATTGGGGAACAGGTTTTGACCCCATAGGTGATATCTTTTCCCTTCAAGGTTTAGTCATAGAACATCACTGGAACAGAACAATACATCCACACAGAGCAAACTTGAACTAATATAAACTTTTTCTTACAATTCATTTTCACACTTTAATCATATAGTGAACAGTGGTGTTGTAAATACCTAAAGAGTTACATATGCCAAGTAAGAAAACATAAAAGTGGCTACATGTGGTGTGATAGAACTTAAAGTCCCTAGGTATAGTTGTCTATAAAAATCTCATAAAGCAATCATGTGAAAAGCAACATGAAAGCAAATAAGAAGAACCTGTCAAAGTCTAGAACTCTTGATTAGTTTGATTTCATAATAACCCAATGGATGAATTGCAAAGCAAGTGCATATTTAGTATCTGGAGGGCAGGCTACACGAATAAACAAGGTATGCAAAGGGGCGAAATGGATCGCTGGGTCCTACCACCTTGGTGAAAACTTGCTGGGACCCGAGGGGTATATATGCCTCCAGCAAAGGCTTCAGCAGATACCATTGGGGAAAGGGCTTTGACCCCATAGGTGATATCTTTTCCCTTCAAGGTTTAGTCATATAACATCACTGGAAAAGAACAATGCATCCACACAGAGCAAACTTGAACTAATATAAACTTTTTCTTACAATTAATTTTCACACTTTAATCATATAATGAACAGTGGTGTTGTAAATACCTAAAGAGTTACATATGCCAAGTAAGAAAACATATAAGTGGCTATATGTGGTGTGATAGAACTTCAAGGCCCTAGGCATAGTTGTCTATAAAAATCTCATACAGCAATCATGTGAAAAGCAACATGAAAGCTAATACGAAGAACCCGTCAAAGTCTAGAACTCTTGATTGGTTAAAGTGCATATTTACTATCTGGATGGCAGACTACACGAATAAACAAGGTATGCAAAGTGGTGCAATGGATTGCTGAGTCCTACCACCTTGGTGAAAACTTGCTGGGACCCGAGGGGTATATATGCCTCCAGCAAAGGCTTCAGCAGATACCATTGGGGAACAGGCTTTGACCCCATAGGTGATATCTTTTCCCTTTAAGATTTAGTCATACAACATCACTGGAACAGAACAATACAGAGCAAACTTGAGCTAATATAAACTTTTTCTTGCAATTAATTTTCACACTTTAATCATTGTAAATACCTAAAGAGTTACATATGCCAAGTAAGAAAACATATAAGTGGCTACATGTGGTGTGATAGAACTTCAAGGCCCTAGGCATAGTTGTCTATAAAATTCTCATACAGCAATCATGTGAAAAGCAACATGAAAGCAAATAACAAGAACCCTTCAAAGTCTAGAACTCTTGATTAGTTCGATTCCATAATAACCCAATGGATGAATTGCAAAAAGCAAGTGCATATTTACTATCTGGATGGCAGACTACACGAATAAACAAGGTATGCAAAGTGGTACAATGGATCGCTGGGTCCTACCACCTTGTTGAAAACTTGCTGGGACCCGAGGGGTATATATGCCTCCAGCAAAGGCTTCAGCAGATACCATTGGGGAACAGGCTTTGCACCTATAGGTGATATATTTTCCCTTCAAGGTTTAGTCATAGAACATCACTGGAACAGAACAATACATCCACACAGAGCAAACTTGAACTAATATAAACTTTTTCTTGCAATTAATTTTCACACTTTAATCATTGTAAATACCTAAAGAGTTATATATGCCAAGTAAGAAAACATATAAGTGGCTACATGTGGTGTGATAGAACTTCAAGGCCCTAGGCATAGTTGTCTATAAAAATCTCATACAGCAATCATGTAAAAAGAAAAATGAAAGCAAATAAGAAGAACCCGTCAAAGTCTAGAACTCTTGATTAGTTTGATTCCATAATAACCCAATGGATGAATTGCAAAAAGCAAGTGCATATTTACTATCTGGAGGGCAGACTACACGAATAAAAAAGGTATGCAAAGTGGTGCAATGGATCGCTGGGTCCTACAACCTTGGTGAAAACTTGTTGGGACCCGAGGGGTATACAGTATATGCCTCCAGCAAAGGCTTCAGCAGACACCATTGGGGAACAGGCTTTTGATAGGTGTTATCTTTTCCCTTCAAGGTTTAGTCATAGAACATCACTGGAAAAGAACAATACATCCACACAGAGCAAACTTGAACTAATATAAACTTTTTCTTACAATTAATTTTCACACTTTAATCATATAGTGAACAGTGGTGTTGTAATTACCTAAAGAGTTACATATGCCAAGTAAGAAAACATATAAGTGGCTACATGTGGTGTGATAGAACTTCAAGGCCCTAGGCATAGTTGTCTATAAAAATCTCATAGAGCAATCATGTAAAAAGAAAAATGAAAGCAAATAAGAAGAACCCGTCAAAGTCTAGAACTCTTGATTAGTTTGCTTCCATAATAACCCAATGGATGAATTGCACAAAGCAAGTGCATATTTACTATCTGGAGGGCAGGCTACACTAATAAACAAGGTATGCAAAGTGGTGCAATGGATCGCTGGGTCCTACCACCTTGGTGAAAACTTGCTGGGACCCGAGGGGTATATATGCCTCCAGCAAAGGCTTCAGCAGATACCATTGCGGAACAGGCTTTGACCCCATAGGTGATATCTTTTCCCTCCAAGGTTTAGTCATAGAACATCACTGGAACAGAACAATACATCCACACAGAACAAACTTGAACTAATATAAACTTTTTCTTACAATTAATTTTCACACTTTAATCATATGGTGAACAGTCGTGTTGTAAATACCTAAAGAGTTACATATGCCAAGTAAGAAAACATATAAGTGGCTACATGTGGTGTGATAGAACTTCAAGGCCCTAGGCATAGTTGTCTATAAAAATCTCATACAGCAATCATGTGAAAAGCAACATGAAAGCAAATAAGAAGAACCCATCAAAGTCTAGAACTCTTGATTAGTTTGATTCCATAATAACCCAATGGATGAATTGCAAAGCAAGTGCATATTTATTATCTGGAGGGCAGGCTAAACGAAAAAACAAGGTATGCAAAGGGGCGAAATGGATCGCTGGGTCCTACCACCTTGGTGAAAACTTGCTGGGATCCGAGGGGTATATATGCCTCCAGCAAAGGCTTCAAAAGATACCATTGGGGAACAGGCTTTCACACCATAGGTGATATCTTTTCCCTTCAAGGTTTAGTCATAGAACATCACTGGAACAGAACAATACATCCGCACAGAGCAAACTTGAACTAATACAAACTTTTTCTTGCAATTCATTTTCACACTTTAATCGTTGTAAATGCCTAAAGAGTTACATATGCCAAGTAAGAAAACATATAAGTGGCTACATGTGGTGTGATAGAACTTCAAGGCCCTAGGCATAGTTGTCTATAAAAATCTCATACAGCAATCATGAGAACAGCAACATGAAAACAAGTAAGAAGAACCCGTCAAAGTCTAGAACTCTTGATTAGTTTGATTTCATAATAACCCAATGGATGAATTGCAAAAAGCAAGTGCATATTTACTATCTGGATGGCAGGCTACACTAATAAACAAGGTATGCAAAGTGGTGCAATGGATCGCTGGGTCCTACCACCTTGGTGAAAACTTGATGGGACCCTAGGGGTATATATGCCTCCAGCAAAGGCTTCAGCAGATACCATTGGGAAACAGGCTTTGACCCCATAGGTGATATATTTTCCCTTCAAGGTTTAGTCATAGAACATCACTGGAACAGAACAATACATCCACACAGAGCAAATGTGAACTAATATAAACTTTTTCTTGCAATAAATTTTCACACTTTAATCGTTGTAAATACCTGAAGAGTTACATATGCCAAGTAAGAAAACATACAAGTTGCTACATGTGGTGTGATAGAACTTCAAGGCCCTAGGCATAGTTGTCTATAAAAATCTCATACAGCAATCATGTTGTGTGATAGAACTTCAAGGCCTTAGGCATAGTTGTCTATAAAAATCTCATACAGCAATCATGTGAAAAGCAACATAAAAGCAAGTAAGAAGAACCCGTCAAAGTCTAGAACTCTTGATTAGTTTGATTTCATAATAACCCATTGGATGAATTGCAAAAAGCAAGTGCATATTTACTATCTGGATGGCAGGCTACACTAATAAACAAGGTATGCAAAGTGGTGCAATGGATCGTTGGGTCCTACCACCTTGGTGAAAACTTGCTGGGACCCGAGGGGTATATATGCCTCCAGCAAAGGCTTCAGCAGATACCATTGGGGAACAGGCTTTGACCCCATTGGTGATATCTTTTCCCTTCAAGGTTTAGTCATAGAACATCACTGGAACAGAACAATACATCCACACAGAGCAAACTTGAACTAATATAAACTTTTTCTTGCAATTCATTTTCAAACTTTAATCGTTGTAAATACCTAAAGAGTAACATATGCCAAGTAAGAAAACATATAAGTGGCTACATGTGGTGTGATAGAACTTCAAGGCCCTAGGCATAGTTGTCTATAAAAATCTCATACAGCAATCATGTGAAAAGCAACATTAAAGCAAATAAGAAGAACCCGTCAAAGTCTAGAACTCTTGATTAGTTTGATTCCATAATAACCCAATGGATGAATTGCAAAAAGCAAGTGCATATTTACTATCTGGAGGGCAGACTACACGAATAAAAAAGGTATGCAAAGTGGTGCAATGGATCGCTGGGTCCTACCACCTTGGTGAAAACTTGCTGGGATCCGAGGGGTATATATGCCTCCAGCAAAGGCTTCAAAAGATACCAGTTGGGAACAGGCTTTGACCCCATAGGTGATATCTTTTCCCTTCAAGGTTTAGTCATAGAACATCACTGGAACAGAACAATACATCCGCACAGAGCAAACTTGAACTAATATAAACTTTTTCTCGCAATTCATTTTCACAGTTTAATCGTTGTAAATACCTACAGAGTTACATATGCCAAGTAAGAAAACATAAAAGTGGCTACATGTTGTGTGATAGAACTTCAAAGCCCTAGGCATAATTGTCTATAAAAATCTCATACAGCAATCATGAGAACAGCAACATGAAAACAAATAAGAAGAACCCGTCAAAGTCTAGAACTCTTGATTAGTTTGATTCCATAATAACCCAATGGATGAATTGCAGAGCAAGTGCATATTTATTATCTGGAGGGCAGGCTACACGAATAAACAAGGTATGCAAATGGGAGAAATGGATCGCTGGGTCCTACCACCTTGGTGAAAACTTGCTGGGACCCGAGGGGTATATATGCCTCCAGCAAAGGCATCAGCAGATACCATTGGGGAACAGGCTTTGACCCCATAGGTGATATCTTTTCCCTTCAAGGTTTAGTCATAGAACATCACTGGAACTGAACAATACATGGAACTGAACAATACAGAGCAAACTTGAACTAATAAAAACTTTTTCTTGCAATTCATTTTCACACTTTAATCGTTGTAAATACCTAAAGAGTTACATATGTCAAGTAAGAAAACATATAAGTGGCTACATGTGGTGTGATAGAACTTCAAGGCCCTAGGCATAGTTGTCTATAAAAATCTCATACAGCAATCATGAGAACAGCAACATGAAAACAAGTAAGAAGAACCCGTCAAAGTCTAGAACTCTTGATTAGTTTGATTTCATAATAACCCAATTGATGAATTGCAAAAAGCAAGTGCATATTTACTATCTGGATGGCAGGCTACACTAATAAACAAGGTATGCAAAGTGGTGCAATGGATCGCTGGGTCCTACCACCTTGGTGAAAACTTGATGGGACCCGAGGGGTATATATGCCTCCAGCAAAGGCTTCATCAGATATCATTGGGGAACAGTTTTTGACCCCATAGGTGATATCTTTTCCCTTTAAGATTTAGTCATACAACATCACTGGAACAGAACAATACATCCACACAGAGCAAACGTGAACTAATATAAACTTTTTCTTGCAATTCATTTTCACACTTTAATCGTTGTAAATACCTGAAGAGCCAAGTAAGAAAACATATAAGTGGCAACATGTAGTGTGATAGAACTTCAAGGCCCTAGGCATAGTTGTCTATAAAAATCTCATACAGCAATCATGTTGTGTGATAGAACTTCAAGGCCCTAGGCATAGTTGTCTATAAAAATCTCATACAGCAATCATGAGAACAGCAACATGAAAACAAATAAGAAGAACCCGTCAAAGTCTAGAATTCTTGATTAGTTTGATTCCATAATAACCCAATGGATGAATTGCAAAAAGCAAGTGCATATTTACTATCTGGATGGCAGAATACACGAATAAACAAGGTATGCAAATTGGTGCAATGGATCACTGGGTCCTACCACCTTGGTGAAAACTTGCTGGGATCCGAGGGGTATATATGCCTCCAGCAAAGGCTTCAGCAGATACCATTAGGAAACAGGCTTTGACCCCATAGGTGATATCTTTTCCCTTCAAGGTTTAGTCATAGAACATCACTGGAACAGAACAATACATCCACACAGAGCAAACGTGAACTAATATAAACTTTTTCTTGCAATTCATTTTCACACTTTAATCGTTGTAAATACCTGAAGAGTAACATATGCCAAGTAAGAAAACATATAAGTGGCAACATGTGGTGTGATAGAACTTCAAGGCCCTAGGCATAGTTGTCTATAAAAATCTCATACAGCAATCATGTTGTGTGATAGAACTTCAAGGCCCTAGGCATAGTTGTCTATACAAATCTCATACAGCAATCATGAGAACAGCAACATGAAAACAAATAAGAAGAACCCGTCAAAGTCTAGAACTCTTGATTAGTTTGATTCCATAATAACCCAATGGATGAATTGCAAAAAGCAAGTGCATATTTACTATCTGGATGGCAGAATACACGAATAAACAAGGTATGCAAATTGGTGCAATGGATCACTGGGTCCTACCACCTTGGTGAAAACTTGCTGGGATCCGAGGGGTATATATGCCTCCAGCAAAGGCTTCAAAAGATACCAGTGGGGAACAGGCTTTGACCCCATAGGTGATATCTTTTCCCTTCAAGGTTTAGTCATAGAACATCACTGGAACAGAACAATACATCCGCACAGAGCAAACTTGAACTAATATAAACTTTTTCTTGCAATTCATTTTCACACTTTAATCGTTGTAAATACCTACAGAGTTACATATGCCAAGTAAGAAAACATAAAAGTGGCTACATGTTGTGTGATAGAACTTCAAGGCCCTAGGCATAGTTGTCTATAAAAATCTCATACAGCAATCATGAGAACAGCAACATGAAAACAAATAAGAAGAACCCGTCAAAGTCTAGAACTCTTGATTAGTTTGATTCCATAATAACCCAATGGATGAATTGCAAAGCAAGTGCATATTTATTATCTGGAGGGCAGGCTACACGAATAAACAAGGTATGCAAAGGGGAGAAATGGATCGCTGGGTCCTACCACCTTGGTGAAAACTTGCTGGGACCCAAGGGGGTATATATGCCTCCAGCAAAGGCATCAGCGGATACCATTGGGGAACAGGCTTTGACCCCATAGGTGATATCTTTTCCCTTCAAGGTTTAGTCATAGAACATCACTGGAACAGAACAATACATCCACACAGAGCAAACTTGAACTAATATAAACTTTTTCTTGCAATTAATTTTCACACTTTAATCGTTGTACATACCTAAAGAGTTACATATGCCAAGTAAGAAAACATATAAGTGGCTACATGTGGTGTGATAGAACTTCAAGGCCCTAGGCATAGTTCTCTATAAAAATCTCATACAGCAATCATGTGAAAAGCAACATGAAAGCAAATAAGAAGAACCCGTCAAAGTCTAGAACTCTTGATTAGTTTGATTCCATAATAACCCAATGGATGAATTGCAAAGCAAGTGCATATTTATTATCTGGAGGGCAGGCTAAACGAATAAACGAGGTATGCAAAGGGGCGAAATGGATCGCTGGGTCCTACCACCTTGGTGAAAACTTGCTGGGATCCGAGGGGTATATATGCCTCCAGCAAAGGCTTCAAAAGATACCATTGGGGAACAGGCTTTGACCCCATAGGTGATATCTTTTCCCTTCAAGGTTTAGTCATAGAACATCACTGGAACAGAACAATACATCCACACAGAGCAAACGTGAACTAATATAAACTTTTTCTTGCAATTAATTTTCACACTTTAATCGTTGTACATACCTAAAGAGTTACATATGCCAAGTAAGAAAACATATAAGTGGCTACATGTGGTGTGATAGAACTTCAAGGCCCTAGGCATAGTTGTCTATAAAAATCTCATACAGCAATCATGAGAACAGCAACATGAAAACAAGTAAGAAGAACCCGTCAAAGTCTAGAACTCTTGATTAGTTTGATTTCATAATAACCCATTGGATGAATTGCAAAAAGCAAGTGCATATTTACTATCTGGATGGCAGGCTACACTAATAAACAAGGTATGCAAAGTGGTGCAATGGATCGCTTGGTCCTACCACCTTGGTGAAAACTTGATGGGACCCGAGGGGTATATATGCCTCCAACAAAGGCTTTAGCAGATACCATTAGGGAACAGGCTTTGACCCCATAGGTGATATCTTTTCCCTTCAAGGTTTAGTCATAGAACATCACTGGAACAGAACAATACATCCACACAGAGCAAACGTGAACTAATATAAAAAAAATTTTGCAATTAATTTTCACACTTTAATCGTTGTAAATACCTAAAGAGTTACATATGCCAAGTAAGAAAACATATAAGTGGCAACATGTGGTGTGATAGAACTTCAAGGCCCTAGGCATAGTTGTCTATAAAAATCTCATACAGCAATCATGTTGTGTGATAGAACTTCAAGGCCTTAGGCATAGTTGTCTATAAAAATCTCATACAGCAATCATGTGAAAAGCAACATAAAAGCAAGTAAGAAGAACCCGTCAAAGTCTAGAACTCTTGATTAGTTTGATTTCATAATAACCCATTGGATGATTTGCAAAAAGCAAGTGCATATTTACTATCTGGATGGCAGGCTACACTAATAAACAAGGTATGCAAAGTGGTGCAATGGATCGTTGGGTCCTACCACCTTGGTGAAAACTTGCTGGGACCCGAGGGGTATATATGCCTCCAGCAAAGGCTTCAGCAGATACCATTGGGGAACAGGCTTTGACCCCATTGGTGATATCTTTTCCCTTCAAGGTTTAGTCATAGAACATCACTGGAACAGAACAATACATCCACACAGAGCAAACTTGAACTAATATAAACTTTTTCTTGCAATTCATTTTCACACTTTAATCGTTGTACATACCTAAAGAGTTACATATGCCAAGTAAGAAAACATATAAGTGGCTACATGTGGTGTGATAGAACTTCAAGGCCCTAGGCATAGTTGTCTATAAAAATCTCACACAGCAATCATGAGAACAGCAACATGAAAACAAGTAAGAAGAACCCGTCAAAGTCTAGAACTCTTGATTAGTTTGATTTCATAATAACCCAATGGATGAATTGCAAAAAGCAAGTGCATATTTACTATCTGGATGGCAGGCTACACTAATAAACAAGGTATGCAAAGTGGTGCAATGGATCGCTGGGTCATACCACCTTGGTGAAAACTTGATGGGACCCGAGGGGTATATATGCCTCCAGCAAAGGCTTCAGCAGATACCATTAGGGAACAGGCTTTGACCCCATAGGTGATATCTTTTCCCTTCAAGGTTTAATCATAGAACATCACTGCAACAGAACAATACATCCACACAGAGCAAACGTGAACTAATATAAACTTTTTCTTGCAATTAATTTTCACACTTTAATCATTGTAAATACCTAAAGAGTTACATATGCCAAGTAAGAAAACATATAAGTGGCAACATGTGGTGTGATAGAACTTCAAGGCCCTAGGCATAGTTGTCTATAAAAATCTCATACAGCAATCATGTTGTGTGATAGAACTTCAAGGCCCTAGGCATAGTTGTCTATAAAAATCTCATACAGCAATCATGAGAACAGCAACATGAAAACAAATAAGAAGAACCTGTCAAAGTCTAGAACTCTTGATTATTTTGATTCCATAATAACCCAATGGATGAATTGCAAAAAGCAAGTGCATATTAACTATCTGGATGGCAGAATAAACGAATAAACAAGGTATGCAAATTGGTGCAATGGATCACTGTGTCCTACCACCTTGGTGAAAACTTGCTGGGATCCGAGGGGTATATATGCCTCCAGCAAAGACTTCAAAAGATACCATTGGGGAACAGGCTTTGACCCCATAGGTGATATCTTTTCCCTTCAAGGTTTAGTCATAGAACATCACTGGAACAGAACAATACATCCGCACAGAGCAAACTTGAACTAATATAAACTTTTTCTTGCAATTCATTTTCACACTTTAATCGTTGTAAATACCTAAAGAGTTACATATGCCAAGTAAGAAAACATATAAGTGGCTACATGTGGTGTGATAGAACTTCAAGGCCCTAGGCATAGTTGTCTATAAAAATCTCATACAGCAATCATGTGAAAAGCAACATAAAAGCAAATAAGAAGAACCCGTCAAAGTCTAGAACTCTTGATTAGTTTGATTCCATAATAACCCAATGGATGAATTGCAAAAAGCAAGTGCATATTTACTATCTGGAGGGCAGACTACACGAATAAAAAAGGTATGCAAAGTGGTGCAATGGATCGCTGGGTCCTACCACCTTGGTGAAAACTTGCTGGGACCCGAGGGGTATATATGCCTCCAGCAAAGGCTTCAGCAGATACCATTGGGGAACAGGCTTTGACCCCATAGGTCGTATCTTTTCCCTTCAAGGTTTAGTCATAGAACATCACTGGAACAGAACAATACATCCACACAGAGCAAACGTGAACTAATATAAACTTTTGTTTGCAATTAATTTTCACACTTTAATCGTTGTAAATACCTAAAGAGTTACATATGCCAAGTAAGAAAACATATAAGTGGCAACATGTGGTGTAATAGAACTTCAAGGCCCTAGGCATAGTTGTCTATAAAAATCTCATACAGCAATCATGTTGTGTGATAGAATTTCAAGGCCCTTGGCATAGTTGTCTATAAAAATCTCATACAGCAATCATGAGAACAGCAACATGAAAACAAATAAGAATAACCCGTCAAAGTCTAGAACTCTTGATTAGTTTGATTCCATAATAACCCAATGGATGAACTGCAAAAAGCAAGTGCATATTTACTATCTGGAGGGCAGACTACACGAATAAACAAGGTGTGCAAAGTGGTGCAATGGATCGCTGGGTCCTACCACCTTGGTGAAAACTTGCTTGGACCCGAGGGGTATATATGCCTCCAGCAAAGGCTTCAGCAGATACCATTGGGGAACAGGCTTTGACTCCATAGGTGATATCTTTTCCCTTCAAGGTTTAGTCATAGAACATCACTGGAACAGAACAATACATCCACACAGAGCAAACTTGAACTAATATAAACTTTTTCTTGCAATTAATTTTCACACTTTAATCGTTGTAAATACCTAAAGAGTTACATATGCCAAGTAAGAAAACATATAAGTGGCTACATGTGGTGTGATAGAACTTCAAGGCCCTAGGCATAGTTGTCTATAAAAATCTCATACAGCAATCATGTGAAAAGCAACATGAAAGCAAATAAGAAGAACCCGTCAAAGTCTAGAACTCTTGATTAGTTTGATTCCATAATAACCCAATGGATGAATTGCAAAGCAAGTGCATATTTATTATCTGGAGGGCAGGCTAAACGAAAAAACAAGGTATGCAAAGGGGCGAAATGGATCGCTGGGTCCTACCACCTTGGTGAAAACTTGCTGGGATCCGAGGGGTATATATGCCTCCAGCAAAGGCTTCAAAAGATATCATTGGGGAACAGGCTTTCACACCATAGGTGATATCTTTTCCCTTCAAGGTTTAGTCATAGAACATCACTGGAACAGAACAATACATCCGCACAGATTAAACTTGAACTAATACAAACTTTTTCTTGCAATTCATTTTCACACTTTAATCGTTGTAAATACCTAAAGAGTTACATATGCCAAGTAAGAAAACATATAAGTGGCTACATGTGGTGTGATAGAACTTCAAGGCCCTAGGCATAGTTGTCTATAAAAATCTCATACAGCAATCATGAGAACAGCAACATGAAAACAAGTAAGAAGAACCCGTCAAAGTCTAGAACTCTTGATTAGTTTGATTTCATAATAACCCAATGGATGAATTGCAAAAAGCAAGTGCATATTTACTATCTGGATGGCAGGCTACACTAATAAACAAGGTATGCAAAGTGGTGCAATGGATCGCTGGGTCCTAACGCCTTGGTGAAAACTTGATGGGACCCGAGGGGTATATATGCCTCCAGCAAAGGCTTCAGCAGATACCATTGGGAAACAGGCTTTGACCCCATAGGTGATATATTTTCCCTTCAAGGTTTAGTCATAGAACATCACTGGAACAGAACAATACATCCACACAGAGCAAATGTGAACTAATATAAACTTTTTCTTGCAATTCATTTTCACACTTTAATCGTTGTAAATACCTGAAGAGTTACATATGCCAAGTAAGAAAACATATAAGTGGCAACATGTGGTGTGATAGAACTTCAAGGCCCTAGGCATAGTTGTCTATAAAAATCTCATACAGCAATCATGTTGTGTGATAGAACTTCAAAGCCCTAGGCATAGTTGTCTATAAAAATCTCATACAGCAATCATGAGAACAGCAACATGAAAACAACTAAGAAGAACCCGTCAAAGTCTAGAACTCTTGATTAGTTTGATTCCATAATAACCCAATGGATGAACTGCAAAAAGCAAGTGCATATTTACTATCTGGAGGGCAGACTACACGAATAAACAAGGTATGCAAAGTGGTGCAATGGATCGCTGGGTCCTACCACCTTGGTGAAAACTTGCTGGGACCCGAGGGGTATATATGCCTCCAGCAAATGCTTCAGCAGATACCATTGGGGAACAGGCTTTGACCCCATACGTGATATCTTTTCCCTTCAAGGTTTAGTCATAGAACATCACTGGAACAGAACAATACATCCACACAGAGCAAACTTGAACTAATATAAACTTTTTCTTACAATTCATTTTCACACTTTAATCATATAGTGAACAGTGGTGTTGTAAATACCTAAAGAGTTACATATGCCAAGTAAGAAAACATATAAGTGGCTACATGTGGTGTGATAGAACTTCAAGGCCCTAGGCATAGTTGTCTATAAAAATCTCATACAGCAATCATGTGAAAAGCAACATAAAAGCAAATAAGAAGAACCCGTCAAAGTCTAGAACTCTTGATTAGTTTGATTCCATAATAACCCAATGGATGAATTGCAAAGCAAGTGCATATTTATTATCTGGAGGGCAGGCTAAACGAATAAACAAGGTATGCAAAGGGGCGAAATGGATCGCTGGGTCCTACCACCTTGGTGAAAACTTGCTGGGATCCGAGGGGTATATATGCCTCCAGCAAAGGCTTCAAAAGATACCATTGGGGAACAGGCTTTGACACCATAGGTGATATCTTTTCCCTTCAAGGTTTAGTCATAGAACATCACTGGAACAGACCAATACATCCGCACAGAGCAAACTTGAACTAATATAAACTTTTTCTTGCAATTAATTTTCAAACTTTAATCGTTGTAAATACCTAATGAGTTACATATGCCAAGTAAGAAAACATATAAGTGGCTACATGTGGTGTGATAGAACTTCAAGGCCCTAGGCATAGTTGTCTATAAAAATCTCATACAGCAATCATGTGAAAAGCAACATTAAAGCAAATAAGAAGAACCCGTCAAAGTCTAGAACTCTTGATTAGTTTGATTCCATAATAACCCAATGGATGAATTGCAAAAAGCAAGTGCATATTTACTATCTGGAGGGCAGACTACACGAATAAAAAAGGTATGCAAAGTGGTGCAATGGATCGCTGGGTCCTACCACCTTGGTGAAAACTTGCTGGGATCCGAGGGGTATATATGCCTCCAGCAAAGGCTTCAGCAGATACCATTGGGGAACAGGCTTTGACCCCATAGGTCGTATCTTTTCCCTTCAAGGTTTAGTCATAGAACATCACTGGAACAGAACAATACAACAATACATCCACACAGAGCAAACGTGAACTAATATAAACTTTTGTTTGCAATTAATTTTCACACTTTAATCGTTGTAAATACCTAAAGAGTTACATATGCCAAGTAAGAAAACATATAAGTGGCAACATGTGGTGTAATAGAACTTCAAGGCCCTAGGCATAGTTGTCTATAAAAATCTCATACAGCAATCATGTTGTGTGATAGAATTTCAAGGCCCTTGGCATAGTTGTCTATAAAAATCTCATACAGCAATCATGAGAACAGCAACATGAAAACAAATAAGAATAACCCGTCAAAGTCTAGAACTCTTGATTAGTTTGATTCCATAATAACCCAATGGATGAACTGCAAAAAGCAAGTGCATATTTACTATCTGGAGGGCAGACTACACGAATAAACAAGGTATGCAAAGTGGTGCAATGGATCGCTGGGTCCTACCACCTTGGTGAAAACTTGCTTGGACCCGAGGGGTATATATGCCTCCAGCAAAGGCTTCAGCAGATACCATTGGGGAACAGGCTTTGACTCCATAGGTGATATCTTTTCCCTTCAAGGTTTAGTCATAGAACATCACTGGAACAGAACAATACATCCACACAGAGCAAACTTGAACTAATATAAACTTTTTCTTGCAATTAATTTTCACACTTTAATCGTTGTAAATACCTAAAGAGTTACATATGCCAAGTAAGAAAACATATAAGTGGCTACATGTGGTGTGATAGAACTTCAAGGCCCTAGGCATAGTTGTCTATAAAAATCTCATACAGCAATCATGTGAAAAGCAACATGAAAGCAAATAAGAAGAACCCGTCAAAGTCTAGAACTCTTGATTAGTTTGATTCCATAATAACCCAATGGATGAATTGCAAAGCAAGTGCATATTTATTATCTGGAGGGCAGGCTAAACGAAAAAACAAGGTATGCAAAGGGGCGAAATGGATCGCTGGGTCCTACCACCTTGGTGAAAACTTGCTGGGATCCGAGGGGTATATATGCCTCCAGCAAAGGCTTCAAAAGATACCATTGGGGAACAGGCTTTCACACCATAGGTGATATCTTTTCCCTTCAAGGTTTAGTCATAGAACATCACTGGAACAGAACAATACATCCGCACAGATTAAACTTGAACTAATACAAACTTTTTCTTGCAATTCATTTTCACACTTTAATCGTTGTAAATACCTAAAGAGTTACATATGCCAAGTAAGAAAACATATAAGTGGCTACATGTGGTGTGATAGAACTTCAAGGCCCTAGGCATAGTTGTCTATAAAAATCTCATACAGCAATCATGAGAACAGCAACATGAAAACAAGTAAGAAGAACCCGTCAAAGTCTAGAACTCTTGATTAGTTTGATTTCATAATAACCCAATGGATGAATTGCAAAAAGCAAGTGCATATTTACTATCTGGATGGCAGGCTACACTAATAAACAAGGTATGCAAAGTGGTGCAATGGATCGCTGGGTCCTACCACCTTGGTGAAAACTTGATGGGACCCGAGGGGTATATATGCCTCCAGCAAAGGCTTCAGCAGATACCATTGGGAAACAGGCTTTGACCCCATAGGTGATATATTTTCCCTTCAAGGTTTAGTCATAGAACATCACTGGAACAGAACAATACATCCACACAGAGCAAATGTGAACTAATATAAACTTTTTCTTGCAATTCATTTTCACACTTTAATCGTTGTAAATACCTGAAGAGTTACATATGCCAAGTAAGAAAACATATAAGTGGCAACATGTGGTGTGATAGAACTTCAAGGCCCTAGGCATAGTTGTCTATAAAAATCTCATACAGCAATCATGTTGTGTGATAGAACTTCAAAGCCCTAGGCATAGTTGTCTATAAAAATCTCATACAGCAATCATGAGAACAGCAACATGAAAACAACTAAGAAGAACCCGTCAAAGTCTAGAACTCTTGATTAGTTTGATTCCATAATAACCCAATGGATGAACTGCAAAAAGCAAGTGCATATTTACTATCTGGAGGGCAGACTACACGAATAAACAAGGTATGCAAAGTGGTGCAATGGATCGCTGGGTCCTACCACCTTGGTGAAAACTTGCTGGGACCCGAGGGGTATATATGCCTCCAGCAAAGGCTTCAGCAGATACCATTGGGGAACAGGCTTTGACCCCATACGTGATATCTTTTCCCTTCAAGGTTTAGTCATAGAACATCACTGGAACAGAACAATACATCCACACAGAGCAAACTTGAACTAATATAAACTTTTTCTTACAATTAATTTTCACACTTTAATCATATAGTGAACAGTGGTGTTGTAAATACCTAAAGAGTTACATATGCCAAGTAAGAAAACATATAAGTGGCTACATGTGGTGTGATAGAACTTCAAGGCCCTAGGCATAGTTGTCTATAAAAATCTCATACAGCAATCATGAGAACAGCAACATGAAAACAAGTAAGAAGAACCCGTCAAAGTCTAGAACTCTTGATTAGTTTGATTTCATAATAACCCAATGGATGAATTGCAAAAAGCAAGTGCATATTTACTATCTGGATGGCAGGCTACACTAATAAACAAGGTATGCAAAGTGGTGCAATGGATCGCTGGGTCCTGCCACCTTGGTGAAAACTTGCTGGGACCCGAGGGGTATATATGCCTCCAGCAAAGGCTTCAGCAGATACCATTAGGGAACAGGCTTTGACCCCATAGGTGATATCTTTTCCCTTCAAGGTTTAATCATAGAACATCACTGCAACAGAACAATACATCCACACAGAGCAAACGTGAACTAATATAAACTTTTTCTTGCAATTAATTTTCACACTTTAATCGTTGTAAATACCTAAAGAGTTACATATGCCAAGTAAGAAAACATATAAGTGGCAACATGTGGTGTGATAGAACTTCAAGGCCCTAGGCATAGTTGTCTATAAAAATCTCATACAGCAATCATGTTGTGTGATAGAACTTCAAGGCCCTAGGCATAGTTGTCTATAAAAATCTCATACAGCAATCATGAGAACAGCAACATGAAAACAAATAAGAAGAACCTGACAAAGTCTAGAACTCTTGATTAGTTTGATTCCATAATAACCCAATGGATGAATTGCAAAAAGCAAGTGCATATTAACTATCTGGATGGCAGAATAAACGAATAAACAAGGTATGCAAATTGGTGCAATGGATCACTGTGTCCTACCACCTTGGTGAAAACTTGCTGGGATCCGAGGGGTATATATGCCTCCAGCAAAGGCTTCAAAAGATACCATTGGGGAACAGGCTTTGACCCCATAGGTGATATCTTTTCCCTTCAAGGTTTAGTCATAGAACATCACTGGAACAGAACAATACATCCGCACAGAGCAAACTTGAACTAATATAAACTTTTTCTTGCAATTCATTTTCACACTTTAATCGTTGTAAATACCTAAAGAGTTACATATGCCAAGTAAGAAAACATATAAGTGGCTACATGTGGTGTGATAGAACTTCAAGGCCCTAGGCATAGTTGTTTATAAAAATCTCATACAGCAATCATGTGAAAAGCAACATAAAAGCAAATAAGAAGAACCCGTCAAAGTCTAGAACTCTTGATTAGTTTGATTCCATAATAACCCAATGGATGAATTGCAAAAAGCAAGTGCATATTTACTATCTGGAGGGCAGACTACACGAATAAAAAAGGTATGCAAAGTGGTGCAATGGATCGCTGGGTCCTACCACCTTGGTGAAAACTTGCTGGGACCCGAGGGGTATATATGCCTCCAGCAAAGGCTTCAGCAGATACCATTGGGGAACAGGCTTTGACCCCATAGGTCATATCTTTTCCCTTCAAGGTTTAGTCATAGAACATCACTGGAACAGAACAATACATCCACACAGAGCAAACGTGAACTAATATAAACTTTTGTTTGCAATTAATTTTCACACTTTAATCGTTGTAAATACCTAAAGAGTTACATATGCCAAGTAAGAAAACATATAAGTGGCAACATGTGGTGTGATAGAACTTCAAGGCCCTAGGCATAGTTGTCTATAAAAATCTCATACAGCAATCATGTTGTGTGATAGAATTTCAAGGCCCTTGGCATAGTTGTCTATAAAAATCTCATACAGCAATCATGAGAACAGCAACATGAAAACAAATAAGAATAACCCGTCAAAGTCTAGAACTCTTGATTAGTTTGATTCCATAATAACCCAATGGATGAATTGCAAAGCAAGTGCATATTTATTATCTGGAGGGCAGGCTAAACGAAAAAACAAGGTATGCAAAGGGGCGAAATGGATCGCTGGGTCCTACCACCTTGGTGAAAACTTGCTGGGATCCGAGGGGTATATATGCCTCCAGCAAAGGCTTCAAAAGATACCATTGGGGAACAGGCTTTCCCACCATAGGTGATATCTTTTCCCTTCAAGGTTTAGTCATAGAACATCACTGGAACAGAACAATACATCCGCACAGAGCAAACTTGAACTAATACAAACTTTTTCTTGCAATTCATTTTCACACTTTAATCGTTGTAAATACCTAAAGAGTTACATATGCCAAGTAAGAAAACATATAAGTGGCTACATGTGGTGTGATAAAACTTCAAGGCCCTAGGCATAATTGTCTATAAAAATCTCATACAGCAATCATGAGAACAGCAACATGAAAACAAGTAAGAAGAACCCGTCAAAGTCTAGAACTCTTGATTAGTTTGATTTCATAATAACCCAATGGATGAATTGCAAAAAGCAAGTGCATATTTACTATCTGGATGGCAGGCTACACTAATAAACAAGGTATGCAAAGTGGTGCAATGGATCGCTGGGTCCTACCACCTTGGTGAAAACTTGATGGGACCCGAGGAGTATATATGCCTCCAGCAAAGGCTTCAGCAGATACCATTGGGAAACAGGCTTTGACCCCATAGGTGATATATTTTCCCTTCAAGGTTTAGTCATAGAACATCACTGGAACAGAACAATACATCCACACAGAGCAAATGTGAACTAATATAAACTTTTTCTTGCAATTCATTTTCACACTTTAATCGTTGTAAATACCTGAAGAGTTACATATGCCAAGTAAGAAAACATATAAGTGGCAACATGTGGTGTGATAGAACTTCAAGGCCCTAGGCATAGTTGTCTATAAAAATCTCATACAGCAATCATGAGAACAGCAACATGAAAACAACTAAGAAGAACCCGTCAAAGTCTAGAACTCTTGATTAGTTTGATTCCATAATAACCCAATGGATGAACTGCAAAAAGCAAGTGCATATTTACTATCTGGAGGGCAGACTACACGAATAAACAAGGTATGCAAAGTGGTGCAATGGATCGCTGGGTCCTACCACCTTGGTGAAAACTTGCTGGGACCCGAGGGGTATATATGCCTCCAGCAAAGGCTTCAGCAGATACCATTGGGGAACAGGCTTTGACCCCATAGGTCATATCTTTTCCCTTCAAGGTTTAGTCATAGAACATCACTGGAACTGAACAATACATGGAACTGAACAATACAGAGCAAACTTGAACTAATATAAACTTTTTCTTGCAATTAATTTTCACACTTTAATCGTTGTACATACCTAAAGAGTTACATATGCCAAGTAAGAAAACATATAAGTGGCTACATGTGGTGTGATAGAACTTCAAGGCCCTGGGCATAGTTGTCTATAAAAATCTCATACAGCAATCATGAGAACAGCAACATGAAAACAAGTAAGAAGAACCCGTCAAAGTCTAGAACTCTTGATTAGTTTGATTTCATAATAACCCAATGGATGAATTGCAAAAAGCAAGTGCATATTTACTATCTGGATGGCAGGCTACACTAATAAACAAGGTATGCAAAGTGGTGCAATGGATCGCTGGGTCCTACCACCTTGGTGAAAACTTGATGGGACCCGAGGGGTATATATGCCTCCAGCAAAGGCTTCAGCAGATACCATTAGGAAACAGGCTTTGACCCCATAGGTGATATCTTTTCCCTTCAAGGTTTAGTCATAGAACATCACTGGAACTGAGCAATACATGGAACTGAACAATACAGACCAAACTTGAACTAATATAAACTTTTTCTTGCAATTAATTTTCACACTTTAATCGTTGTACATACCTAAAGAGTTACATATGCCAAGTAAGAAAACATATAAGTGGCTACATGTGGTGTGATAGAACTTCAAGGCCCTGGGCATAGTTGTCTATAAAAATCTCATACAGCAATCATGAGAACAGCAACATGAAAACAAGTAAGAAGAACCCGTCAAAGTCTAGAACTCTTGATTAGTTTAATTTCATAATAACCCAATGGATGAATTGCAAAAAGCAAGTGCATATTTACTATCTGGATGGCAGGCTACACTAATAAACAAGGTATGCAAAGTGGTGCAATGGATCGCTGGGTCCTACCACCTTGGTGAAAACTTGATGGGACCCGAGGGGTATATATGCCTCCAGCAAAGGCTTCAGCAGATACCATTAGGAAACAGGCTTTGACCCCATAGGTGATATCTTTCCCCTTCAAGGTTTAGTCATAGAACATCACTGGAACAGAACAATACATCCACACAGAGCAAACGTGAACTAATATAAACTTTTTCTTGCAATTCATTTTCACACTTCAATCGTTGTAAATACCTGAAGAGTTACATATGCCAAGTAAGAAAACATATAAGTGGCAACATGTGGTGTGATAGAACTTCAAGGCCCTAGGCATAGTTGTCTATAAAAATCTCATACAGCAATCATGTTGTGTGATAGAACTTCAAGGCCCTAGGCATAGTTGTCTATAAAAATCTCGTACAGCAATCATGAGAACAGCAACATGAAAACAAATAAGAAGAACCCGTCAAAGTCTAGAACTCTTGATTAGTTTGATTCCATAATAACCCAATGGATGAATTGCAAAAAGCAAGTGCATATTTACTATCTGGATGGCAGAATACACGAATAAACAAGGTATGCAAATTGGTGCAATGGATCACTGGGTCTTACCACCTTGGTGAAAACTTGCTGGGATCCGAGGGGTATATATGCCTCCAGCAAAGGCTTCAAAAGATACCAGTGGGGAACAGGCTTTGACCCCATAGGTGATATCTTTTCCCTTCAAGGTTTAGTCATAGAACATCACTGGAACAGAACAATACATCCACACAGAGCAAACTTGAACTAATATAAACTTTTTCTTGCAATTAATTTTCACACTTTAATCGTTGTACATACCTAAAGAGTTACATATGCCAAGTAAGAAAACATATAAGTGGCTACATGTGGTGTGATAGAACTTCAAGGCCCTAGGCATAGTTGTCTATAAAAATCTCATACAGCAATCATGAGAACAGCAACATGAAAACAAGTAAGAAGAACCCGTCAAAGTCTAGAACTCTTGATTAGTTTGATTTCATAATAACCCAATGGATGAATTGCAAAAAGCAAGTGTATATTTATTATCTGGATGGCAGGCTACACTAATAAACAAGGTATGCAAAGTGGTGCAATGGATCGCTGGGTCCTACCACCTTGGTGAAAACTAGCTGGGACCCGAGGGGTATATATGCCTCCAGCAAAGGCTTCAGCAGATACCATTGGGGAACAGGCTTTGACCCCATACGTGATATCTTTTCCCTTCAAGGTTTAGTCATAGAACATGACTGGAACAGAACAATACATCCACACAGAGCAAACTTGAACTGATATAAACTTTTTCTTACAATTAATTTTCACACTTTAATCATATAGTGAACAGTGGTGTTGTAAATACCTACAGAGTTACATATGCCAGGTAAGAAAACATAAAAGTGGCTACATGTTGTGTGATAGAACTTCAAGGCCCTAGGCATAGTTGTCTATAAAAATCTCATACAGCAATCATGAGAACAGCAACATGAAAACAAATAAGAAGAAACCGTCACAGTCTAGAACTCTTGATTAGTTTGATTCCATAATAACCCAATGGATGAATTGCAAAGCAAGTGCATATTTATTATCTGGAGGGCAGGCTACACGAATAAACAAGGTATGCAAAGGGGCGAAATGGATCGCTGGGTCCTACCACCTTGGTGAAAACTTGCTGGGACCCGAGGGGTATATATGCCTCCAGCAAAGGCATCAGAGGATACCATTGGGGAACAGGCTTTGATCCCATAGGTGATATCTTTTCCCTTCAAGGTTTAGTCATAGAACATCACTGGAACAGAACAATACATCCACACAGAGCAAACGTGAACTAATATAAAAAAAATTTTGCAATTAATTTTCACACTTTAATCGTTGTAAATACCTAAAGAGTTACATATGCCAAGTAAGAAAACATATAAGTGGCTATATGTGGTGTCATAGAACTTCAAGGCCCTAGGCATAGTTGTCTATAAAAATCTCATACAGCAATCATGTGAAAAGCAACATGAAAGCAAATAAGAAGAACCCGTCAAAGTCTAGAACTCTTGATTAGTTTTATTCCATAATAACACAATGGATGAATTGCAAAGCAAGTGCATATTTATTATCTGGAGGGCAGGCTACACGAATAAACAAGGTATGCAAAGGGGCGAAATGGATCGCTGGGTCCTATCACCTTGGTGAAAACTTGCTGGGACCCGAGGGGTATATATGCCTCCAGCAAAGGCTTCAGCTGATACCATTGGGGAACAGGTTTTGACCCCATAGGTGATATCTTTTCCCTTCAAGGTTTAGTCATAGAACATCACTGGAACAGAACAATACATCCACACAGAGCAAACTTGAACTAATATAAACTTTTTCTTACAATTCATTTTCACACTTTAATCATATAGTGAACAGTGGTGTTGTAAATACCTAAAGAGTTACATATGCCAAGTAAGAAAACATAAAAGTGGCTACATGTGGTGTGATAGAACTTAAAGTCCCTAGGTATAGTTGTCTATAAAAATCTCATAAAGCAATCATGTGAAAAGCAACATGAAAGCAAATAAGAAGAACCTGTCAAAGTCTAGAACTCTTGATTAGTTTGATTTCATAATAACCCAATGGATGAATTTGCAAAGCAAGTGCATATTTAGTATCTGGAGGGCAGGCTACACGAATAAACAAGGTATGCAAAGGGGCGAAATGGATTGCTGGGTCCTACCACCTTGGTGAAAACTTGCTGGGACCCGAGGGGTATATATGCCTCCAGCAAAGGCTTCAGCAGATACCATTGGGGAAAGGGCTTTGACCCCATAGGTGATATCTTTTCCCTTCAAGGTTTAGTCATAGAACATCACTGGAAAAGAACAATGCATCCACACAGAGCAAACTTGAACTAATATTAACTTTTTCTTACAATTAATTTTCACACTTTAATCATATAATGAACAGTGGTGTTGTAAATACCTAAAGAGTTACATATGCCAAGTAAGAAAACATATAAGTGGCTATATGTGGTGTGATAGAACTTCAAGGCCCTAGGCATAGTTGTCTATAAAAATCTCATACAGCAATCATGTGAAAAGCAACATGAAAGCTAATACGAAGAACCCGTCAAAGTCTAGAACTCTTGATTGGTTAAAGTGCATATTTACTATCTGGAGGGCAGACTACACGAATAAACAAGGTATGCAAAGTGGTGCAATGGATTGCTGGGTCCTACCACCTTGGTGAAATCTTGCTGGGACCCGAGGGGTATATATGCCTCCAGCAAAGGCTTCAGCAGATACCATTGGGGAACAGGCTTTGACCCCATAGGTGATATCTTTTCCCTTTAAGATTTAGTCATACAACATCACTGGAACAGAACAATACAGAGCAAACTTGAACTAATATAAACTTTTTCTTGCAATTCATTTTCACACTTTAATCGTTGTAAATACCTAAAGAGTTACATATGCCAAGTAAGAAAACATATAAGTGGCTACATGTGGTGTGATAGAACTTCAAGGCCCTAGGCATAGTTGTCTATAAAAATCTCATACAGCAATCATGTGAAAAAGCAACATGAAAGCAAATAAGAAGAACCCGTCAAAGTCTAGAACTCTTGATTAGTTTGATTCCATAATAACCCAATGGATGAATTGCAAAAAGCAAGTGCATATTTACTATCTGGATGGCAGACTACACGAATAAACAAGGTATGCAAAGTGGTGCAATGGATTGCTGAGTCCTACCACCTTGGTGAAAACTTGCTGGGACCCGAGGGGTATATATGCCTCCAGCAAAGGCTTCAGCAAATACCATTGGGGAACAGGCTTTGACCCCATAGGTGATATCTTTTCCCTTTAAGATTTAGTCATACAACATCACTGGAACAGAACAATATAGAGCAAACTTGAACTAATATAAACTTTTTCTTACAGTTAATTTTCACACTTTAATCATATAGTGAACAGTGGTGTTGTAAATACCTAAAGAGTTACATATGCCAAGTAAGAAAACATATAAGTGGCTATATGTGGTGTCATAGAACTTCAAGGCCCTAGGCATAGTTGTCTATAAAAATCTCATACAGCAATCATGTGAAAAGCAACATGAAAGCAAAAAAGAAGAACCCGTCAAAGTCTAGAACTCTTGATTAGTTTGATTCCATAATAACACAATGGATGAATTGCAAAGCAAGTGCATATTTATTATCTGGAGGGCAGGCTAAACAAATAAACAAGGTATGCAAAGGGGCGAAATGGATCGCTGGGTCCTACCACCTTGGTGAAAACTTGCTGGGACCCGAGGGGTATATATGCCTCCAGCAAAGGCTTCAGCAGATACCATTGGGGAACAGGCTTTGACCCCATAGGTGATATCTTTTCCCTTTAAGATTTAGTCATACAACATCACTGGAACAGAACAATACAGAGCAAACTTGAACTAATATAAACTTTTTCTTACAATTCATTTTCACACTTTAATCATATAGTGAACAGTGGTGTTGTAAATACCTAAAGAGTTACATATGCCAAGTAAGAAAACATATAAGTGACTACATGTGGTGTGATAGAACTTCAAGGCCCTAGGCATAGTTGTCTATAAAAATCTCATACAGCAATCATGTGAAAAGCAACATGAAAGCAAATAAGAAGAACCCGTCAAAGTCTAGAACTCTTGATTAGTTTGATTCCATAATAACCCAATGGATGAATTGCAAAGCAATTGCATATTTATTATCTGGAGGGCAGGCTAAACAAATAAACAAGGTATGCAAAGGGGCGAAATGGATCGCTGGGTCCTACCACCTTGGTGAAAACTTGCTGGGACCCGAGGGGTATATATGCCTCCAGCAAAGGCTTCAGCAGATACCATTGGGGAACAGGCTTTGACCCCATAGGTGATATCTTTTCCCTTCAAGGTTTAGTCATAGAACATCACTGGAACAGAACAATACATCCACACAGAGCAAACTTGAACTAATATAAACTTTTTCTTGCAATTAATTTTCACACTTTAATCGTTGTAAATACCTAAAGAGTTACATATGCCAAGTAAGAAAACATATAAGTGGCTACATGTGGTGTGATAGAACTTCAAGGCCCTAGGCATAGTTGTCTATAAAAATCTCATACAGCAATCATGTGAAAAGCAACATGAAAGCAAATAAGAAGAACCCGTCAAAGTCTAGAACTCTTGATTAGTTTGATTCCATAATAACCCAATGAATGAATTGCAAAGCAAGTGCATTTTTATCAGAGGTGTATAGTCCAGGGGTCAGAAAGTAGAAGTCCTGCCATATGTTTATTCCACCCATGAACTCAGCCAGCTGATTTAACTAATAAGTTCTATCTCCTGGCTGAATTAGCAAATCTAGGTGATTGGAACAAAATACTGAGGAGGACTTTTACTTTCTGAACCTGGACTTTACTCCTCTGGCCACATGTCAGCCAAGAGCAAAAGAAATAAACCAGAACTGGACCTTATCTGAGCCACAAAACCTGTGTATATTAAATATGGAGTCATCTCAGTCTTAATAAGCCTGTTAACAAGCAGAATCACTGAAGGAAAGAAGAGAACAGAAAAAGAGACGAGCAGAAACACAAGAACTACAACTGACTTCAGACACAGCCTTAGATGAAATCAACTGAAGAGAAAAGAAGACATTAAATCTGTGATCTCAGCAGAGGAGGATTAATCAACTCCACAAACAGCATTACCAGCTTCACTTATTACTAACCAGACTGACTTTATTTCTGTCAGAAGTCTACAGAAGTTTTTATTGAGAATTAACAGAGGTTTAACTCTAATGTGGTTCATTTGAAGTCACCATAATAGTGATTACTGTTTCCATTAGTTGGGCTCTTAACTCTTATGATAGACAGTGTGTTTGTTAAACACATTTACAGCAGCAAAAGAAGGTAAAGTCAAATGAAATCAGGTGATGATGGTTACCTGTTGATGGTTTTATAATCGTCATGAAGTAGCCTGAATCACTGATGTTTTCAAAGTCTAATAATTGTGTTCCATTATATTTTCACTTCACAAACCCTGTGTTACGGCAGCATGAGATCAAGCAATATTATAAGAATCAGAATATTTTAACAAACATGAGCACGAAAAAATCAGTTTAAGATGACACACACAGACATCACCAATCAGCGTATGAATCTCAACAATGGTGACAATCAAAAGTCCCTTGCTGCAATGCATGCTGGGATACCAGCATAGAGTACAAAACTCCCAGCATGCATTGCAACATGAATAAATTATGCAGCTGAATTGTCCTATTATTTTGGTTAATTCTAGATATTTTCATTTATTTTTTGCTGTTGTTTTTGTAGTGACATTTAGTAGTTTTTTGTTATGTTCAGAGTTGATCTGTTTATCTGAATATTGTTTATTGTCACCATTGTTTAGATTCATACGCTGATTGTTAATAACTGTGTGTGTCACTCTAGGGAAAAAAAAAATCTGTGCTCATGTTTATTAAAATATTTTAACTGATAGGTATAATACTGTTGGATCTTATGCTGCAGTAACACAGGGTTTGTGATGTGAATGTATTGATGGAACAAAAAAATTGTTATAAACAAATAACATGAGGGATTCAGTCTATTTCATGATGATTACAAAACCATCAACAGGTAACCATCGCACCTGATCTCATTTCACTTTAGCTTTCTTTGCTTTTGCAAATGTGTTTGACAAACACACTGTCACAGCAGCCAAACACAGACAAAAGATATAATAAGAGTTAAGAGCCCAACTAATGGAAACACTAATCACTGTTATGGTGACTTCAAATTAAACTGCTGAGATCTTGAGAGATTTAATGTCTTCTTTTCTCTTCAGTTGATTTCATCTAAGGCTGTGGCTGAAGTCAGTTGTAGTTCTTGTGTTTCTGCTCGTCTCTTTTTCTGTTCTCTTCTTTCCTTCTGTGATTCTGCTTGTTAACAGGCTTATTAAGACTGAGATGACTCCATGTTTAATATACACAGGTTTTGTAGCTCAGATAAGGTCCAGTTCTGGTTTATTTCTTTTGCTCTTGGCTGACATGTGGCCAGAGATGTAAAGTCCAGGTTCAGAAAGTAAAAGTCCTCCTCAGTATTTTGTTCCAATCACCTGGATTTGCTAATTCAGCCAGGAGATAGAACTAATTAGTTAAATCAGCTGGCTGAGTTCATGGGTTGAATAAACATATGGCAGGACTTGTACTTCCTGACCCCTGGACTATACACCTCTGGAGGAACTTGATGGGCTTTTGGCACTCCATTTTGTGCCTGCGCACTGCCATTGGATGGTGAGAGGCTTTCTTTTCCATAACAAACACGCCATACCATACAAACACACAGTCACACCAGCCAGAAAAAATAATAATAATGTTAGGGATTATTTTTGCCCCAGGGTGACACCCTTTATTCAGTACAGTTTATGGCGACTGTACTGGGGCGTTGGATGTTATGTGATATAGGGACTATTTTACACCAGGGGTACCCTTTATACAGTACAGCTTATTGTGACTGTACTGGGCGTTAGGACCCACTAAGGCCACAGGTTGATCAGACCTGCAGGCCTCTCTAACACCTCTTCCAGCAGCTACCCAGTCTCCCAGGAGGTTTCCCATCCAGATAAAGACCAGGCTCAACCCTACTTAGCTTCGATGGGAGTGCAGGTAGAAGCTTCAGGTTGACCACTGCTGGCTGGTACTGCTTTCTTTGCAAGAGTTATAAAGACCAACTAATGGAAACAATAATCACCATTATGGTGATTTCAAATGAAACAGAGAGTTAAACCCCTGTTAATTCTCAGTGGACATCTGGCAGATGTCAGATGTCAAAGTTTCTGAATAAAACTGTGACACAGCAAAGCAGATTTTAGATCTTTTAGTGAACTTATAAATCTCCGTTGCAATTGTTTACATTTCTGTTTCGCGCTCGGTTTTCTTCTCTCCTGTTTACGCCGTCTCAAAACCGAATCTAACACGCCCCCTTGTGGGCTGAATGAACAATGTCTGCTTTCAAACTAAAATACATCACATGTGGAAATAATATAACATAACATCACATGTTATAAATCGTAAACATTACAATGTCTAAATCCAGAGGTGTATATTCCAGGGGTCAGAAAGCAGAAGTCCTGCCATATGTTTATTCCACCCATGAACTCAGCCAGCTGATTTAACTAATTAGTTCTATCTCCTGGCTGAATTAGCAAATCCAGGTGATTGGAACAAAATACTGAGGAGGACTTTTACTTTCTGAACCTGGACTTTACACCTCTGGGAACAGCAACATGAAAACAAATAAAAAGAAACCGTCAAAGTCTAGAACTCTTGATTAGTTTGATTCCATGATAACCCAATGGATGAATTGCAAAAAGCAAGTACATATTTACTACCTGGATGGCAGGCTACACGAATAAACAAGGTATGCAAAGTGGTGCAATGGATCGCTGGGTCCTACCACCTTGGTGAAAACTTGCTGGGACCCGAGGGGTATATATGCCTTCAGCAAAGGCTTCAGCAGATACCATTGGGGAACAGGCTTTGACCCCATAGGTGATATCTTTTCCCTTCAAGGTTTAGTCTTAGAACATCACTGGAACAGAACAATACATCCACACAGAGCAAACTTGAACTAATATAAACTTTTTCTTACAATTAATTTTCACACTTTAATTATATAGTGAACAGTGGTGTTGTAAATACCTAAAGAGTTACATATACCAAGTAAGAAAACATTAAAGTGGCTACATGTTGTGTAATAGAACTTCAAGGCCCTAGGCATAGTTGTCTATAAAAATCTCATACAGCAATTATGAGAACAGCAACATGAAAACAAATAAGAAGAACCCGTCAAAGTCTAGAACTCTTGATTAGTTTGGTTCCATAATAACCCAATGGATGAATTGCAAAGCAAGTGCATATTTATTATCTGGAGGGCAGGCTACACGAATAAACAAGGTATGCAAAGTGGTGCAATGGATCGCTGGTTCCTACCACCTTGGTGAAAACTTGCTGGAACCCGAGGGGTATGTATGCCTCCAGCAAAGGCTTCAGCAGATACCATTGGGGAACAGGCTTTGACCCCATAGGTGATATCTTTTCCCTTCAAGGTTTAGTCATAGAACATCACTGGAACAGAACAATACATCCACACAGAGCAAACTTGAACTAATATAAACTTTTTCTTACAATTAATTTTCACACTTTAATCGTTGTAAATACCTAAAGAGTTACATATGCCAAGTAAGAAAACATATAAGTGGCTACATGTGGTGTGATAGAACTTCAAGGCCCTAAGCATAGTTGTCTATAAAAATCTCATACAGCAATCATGTGAAAAGCAACATGAAAGCAAATAAGAAGAACCCGTCAAAGTCTAGAACTCTTGATTAGTTTGATTTCATAATAACCCAATGGATGAATTGCAAAAAGCAAGTGCATATTTACTATCTGGATGGCAGGCTACACTAATAAACAAGGTATGCAAAGTGGTGCAATGGATCGCTGGGTCCTACCACCTTGGTGAAAACTTGATGGGACCCGAGGGGTATATATGCCTCCAGCAAAGGCTTCAGCAGATACCATTAGGAAACAGGCTTTGACCCCATAGGTGATATCTTTTCCCTTCAAGGTTTAGTCACAGAACATCACTGGAACAGAACAATGCATCCACACAGAGCAAACTTGAACTAATATAAACTTTTTCTTACAATTAATTTTCACACTTTAATCATATAGTGAACAGTGGTGTTGTAAATACCTAAAGAGTTACATATGCTAAGTAAGAAATCATATAAGTTGCTACATGTGGTGTGATAGAACTTCAAGGCCCTAGGCATAGTTGTCTATAAAAATCTCATACAGCAATCATGTGAAAAGCAACATGAAAGCAAATAAGAAGAACCCGTCAAAGTCTAGAACTCTTGATTAGTTTGATTCCATAATAACCCAATGAATGAATTGCAAAGCAAGTGCATATTTATTATCTGGAGGGCAGGCTAAACGAATAAACAAGGTATGCAAAGGGGCGAAATGGATCGCTGGGTCCTACCACCTGGGTGAAAACTTGCTGGGACCCGAGGGGTATATATGCCTCCAGCAAAGGCTTCAACAGATACCATTGGGGAACAGGCTTTGACCCCATAGGTGATATCTTTTCCCTTCAAGGTTTAGTCATAGAACATCACTGGAACAGAACAATACATCCACACAGAGCAAACTTGAACTAATATAAACTTTTTCTTACAATTCATTTTCACACTTTAATCATATAGTGAACAGTGGTGTTGTAAATACCTAAAGAGTTACATATGCCAAGTAAGAAAACATAAAAGTGGCTACATGTGGTGTGATAGAACTTAAAGTCCCTAGGTATAGTTGTCTATAAAAATCTCATAAAGCAATCATGTGAAAAGCAACATGAAAGCAAATAAGAAGAACCTGTCAAAGTCTAGAACTCTTGATTAGTTTGATTTCATAATAACCCAATGGATGAATTGCAAAGCAAGTGCATATTTAGTATCTGGAGGGCAGGCTACACGAATAAACAAGGTATGCAAAGGGGCGAAATGGATCGCTGGGTCCTACCACCTTGGTGAAAACTTGCTGGGACCCGAGGGGTATATATGCCTCCAGCAAAGGCTTCAGCAGATACCATTGGGGAAAGGGCTTTGACCCCATAGGTGATATCTTTTCCCTTCAAGGTTTAGTCATAGAACATCACTGGAAAAGAACAATGCATCCACACAGAGCAAACTTGAACTAATATAAACTTTTTCTTACAATTAATTTTCACACTTTAATCATATAATGAACAGTGGTGTTGTAAATACCTAAAGAGTTACATATGCCAAGTAAGAAAACATATAAGTGGCTATATGTGGTGTGATAGAACTTCAAGGCCCTAGGCATAGTTGTCTATAAAAATCTCATACAGCAATCATGTGAAAAGCAACATGAAAGCTAATACGAAGAACCCGTCAAAGTCTAGAACTCTTGATTGGTTAAAGTGCATATTTACTATCTGGAGGGCAGACTACACGAATAAACAAGGTATGCAAAGTGGTGCAATGGATTGCTGGGTCCTACCACCTTGGTGAAATCTTGCTGGGACCCGAGGGGTATATATGCCTCCAGCAAAGGCTTCAGCAGATACCATTGGGGAACAGGCTTTGACCCCATAGGTGATATCTTTTCCCTTTAAGATTTAGTCATACAACATCACTGGAACAGAACAATACAGAGCAAACTTGAACTAATATAAACTTTTTCTTACAATTCATTTTCACACTTTAATCATATAGTGAACAGTGGTGTTGTAAATACCTAAAGAGTTACATATGCCAAGTAAGAAAACATATAAGTGACTACATGTGGTGTGATAGAACTTCAAGGCCCTAGGCATAGTTGTCTATAAAAATCTCATACAGCAATCATGTGAAAAGCAACATGAAAGCAAATAAGAAGAACCCGTCAAAGTCTAGAACTCTTGATTAGTTTGATTCCATAATAACCCAATGGATGAATTGCAAAGCAATTGCATATTTATTATCTGGAGGGCAGGCTAAACAAATAAACAAGGTATGCAAAGGGGCGAAATGGATCGCTGGGTCCTACCACCTTGGTGAAAACTTGCTGGGACCCGAGGGGTATATATGCCTCCAGCAAAGGCTTCAGCAGATACCATTGGGGAACAGGCTTTGACCCCATAGGTGATATCTTTTCCCTTCAAGGTTTAGTCATAGAACATCACTGGAACAGAACAATACATCCACACAGAGCAAACTTGAACTAATATAAACTTTTTCTTGCAATTAATTTTCACACTTTAATCGTTGTAAATACCTAAAGAGTTACATATGCCAAGTAAGAAAACATATAAGTGGCTACATGTGGTGTGATAGAACTTCAAGGCCCTAGGCATAGTTGTCTATAAAAATCTCATACAGCAATCATGTGAAAAGCAACATGAAAGCAAATAAGAAGAACCCGTCAAAGTCTAGAACTCTTGATTAGTTTGATTCCATAATAACCCAATGAATGAATTGCAAAGCAAGTGCATTTTTATCAGAGGTGTATAGTCCAGGGGTCAGAAAGTAGAAGTCCTGCCATATGTTTATTCCACCCATGAACTCAGCCAGCTGATTTAACTAATAAGTTCTATCTCCTGGCTGAATTAGCAAATCTAGGTGATTGGAACAAAATACTGAGGAGGACTTTTACTTTCTGAACCTGGACTTTACTCCTCTGGCCACATGTCAGCCAAGAGCAAAAGAAATAAACCAGAACTGGACCTTATCTGAGCCACAAAACCTGTGTATATTAAATATGGAGTCATCTCAGTCTTAATAAGCCTGTTAACAAGCAGAATCACTGAAGGAAAGAAGAGAACAGAAAAAGAGACGAGCAGAAACACAAGAACTACAACTGACTTCAGACACAGCCTTAGATGAAATCAACTGAAGAGAAAAGAAGACATTAAATCTGTGATCTCAGCAGAGGAGGATTAATCAACTCCACAAACAGCATTACCAGCTTCACTTATTACTAACCAGACTGACTTTATTTCTGTCAGAAGTCTACAGAAGTTTTTATTGAGAATTAACAGAGGTTTAACTCTAATGTGGTTCATTTGAAGTCACCATAATAGTGATTACTGTTTCCATTAGTTGGGCTCTTAACTCTTATGATAGACAGTGTGTTTGTTAAACACATTTACAGCAGCAAAAGAAGGTAAAGTCAAATGAAATCAGGTGATGATGGTTACCTGTTGATGGTTTTATAATCGTCATGAAGTAGCCTGAATCACTGATGTTTTCAAAGTCTAATAATTGTGTTCCATTATATTTTCACTTCACAAACCCTGTGTTACGGCAGCATGAGATCAAGCAATATTATAAGAATCAGAATATTTTAACAAACATGAGCACGAAAAAGTCAGTTTAAGATGACACACACAGACATCACCAATCAGCGTATGAATCTCAACAATGGTGACAATCAAAAGTCCCTTGCTGCAATGCATGCTGGGATACCAGCATAGAGTACAAAACTCCCAGCATGCATTGCAACATGAATAAATTATGCCGCTGAATTGTCCTATTATTTTGGTTAATTCTAGATATTTTCATTTATTTTTTGCTGTTGTTTTTGTAGTGACATTTAGTAGTTTTTTGTTATGTTCAGAGTTGATCTGTTTATCTGAATATTGTTTATTGTCACCATTGTTTAGATTCATACGCTGATTGTTAATAACTGTGTGTGTCACTCTAGGGAAAAAAAATCTGTGCTCATGTTTATTAAAATATTTTAACTGATAGGTATAATACTGTTGGATCTTATGCTGCAGTAACACAGGGTTTGTGATGTGAATGTATTGATGGAACAAAAAAATTGTTATAAACAAATAACATGAGGGATTCAGTCTATTTCATGATGATTACAAAACCATCAACAGGTAACCATCGCACCTGATCTCATTTCACTTTAGCTTTCTTTGCTTTTGCAAATGTGTTTGACAAACACACTGTCACAGCAGCCAAACACAGACAAAAGATATAATAAGAGTTAAGAGCCCAACTAATGGAAACACTAATCACTGTTATGGTGACTTCAAATTAAACTGCTGAGATCTTGAGAGATTTAATGTCTTCTTTTCTCTTCAGTTGATTTCATCTAAGGCTGTGGCTGAAGTCAGTTGTAGTTCTTGTGTTTCTGCTCGTCTCTTTTTCTGTTCTCTTCTTTCCTTCTGTGATTCTGCTTGTTAACAGGCTTATTAAGACTGAGATGACTCCATGTTTAATATACACAGGTTTTGTAGCTCAGATAAGGTCCAGTTCTGGTTTATTTCTTTTGCTCTTGGCTGACATGTGGCCAGAGATGTAAAGTCCAGGTTCAGAAAGTAAAAGTCCTCCTCAGTATTTTGTTCCAATCACCTGGATTTGCTAATTCAGCCAGGAGATAGAACTAATTAGTTAAATCAGCTGGCTGAGTTCATGGGTTGAATAAACATATGGCAGGACTTGTACTTCCTGACCCCTGGACTATACACCTCTGGAGGAACTTGATGGGCTTTTGGCACTCCATTTTGTGCCTGCGCACTGCCATTGGATGGTGAGAGGCTTTCTTTTCCATAACAAACACGCCATACCATACAAACACACAGTCACACCAGCCAGAAAAAATAATAATAATGTTAGGGATTATTTTTGCCCCAGGGTGACACCCTTTATTCAGTACAGTTTATGGCGACTGTACTGGGGCGTTGGATGTTATGTGATATAGGGACTATTTTACACCAGGGGTACCCTTTATACAGTACAGCTTATTGTGACTGTACTGGGCGTTAGGACCCACTAAGGCCACAGGTTGATCAGACCTGCAGGCCTCTCTAACACCTCTTCCAGCAGCTACCCAGTCTCCCAGGAGGTTTCCCATCCAGATAAAGACCAGGCTCAACCCTACTTAGCTTCGATGGGAGTGCAGGTAGAAGCTTCAGGTTGACCACTGCTGGCTGGTACTGCTTTCTTTGCAAGAGTTATAAAGACCAACTAATGGAAACAATAATCACCATTATGGTGATTTCAAATGAAACAGAGAGTTAAACCCCTGTTAATTCTCAGTGGACATCTGGCAGATGTCAGATGTCAAAGTTTCTGAATAAAACTGTGACACAGCAAAGCAGATTTTAGATCTTTTAGTGAACTTATAAATCTCCGTTGCAATTGTTTACATTTCTGTTTCGCGCTCGGTTTTCTTCTCTCCTGTTTACGCCGTCTCAAAACCGAATCTAACACGCCCCCTTGTGGGCTGAATGAACAATGTCTGCTTTCAAACTAAAATACATCACATGTGGAAATAATATAACATAACATCACATGTTATAAATCGTAAACATTACAATGTCTAAATCCAGAGGTGTATATTCCAGGGGTCAGAAAGCAGAAGTCCTGCCATATGTTTATTCCACCCATGAACTCAGCCAGCTGATTTAACTAATTAGTTCTATCTCCTGGCTGAATTAGCAAATCCAGGTGATTGGAACAAAATACTGAGGAGGACTTTTACTTTCTGAACCTGGACTTTACACCTCTGGGAACAGCAACATGAAAACAAATAAAAAGAAACCGTCAAAGTCTAGAACTCTTGATTAGTTTGATTCCATGATAACCCAATGGATGAATTGCAAAAAGCAAGTACATATTTACTACCTGGATGGCAGGCTACACGAATAAACAAGGTATGCAAAGTGGTGCAATGGATCGCTGGGTCCTACCACCTTGGTGAAAACTTGCTGGGACCCGAGGGGTATATATGCCTTCAGCAAAGGCTTCAGCAGATACCATTAGGGAACAGGCTTTGACCCCATAGGTGATATCTTTTCCCTTCAAGGTTTAGTCTTAGAACATCACTGGAACAGAACAATACATCCACACAGAGCAAACTTGAACTAATATAAACTTTTTCTTACAATTAATTTTCACACTTTAATTATATAGTGAACAGTGGTGTTGTAAATACCTAAAGAGTTACATATACCAAGTAAGAAAACATTAAAGTGGCTACATGTTGTGTAATAGAACTTCAAGGCCCTAGGCATAGTTGTCTATAAAAATCTCATACAGCAATTATGAGAACAGCAACATGAAAACAAATAAGAAGAACCCGTCAAAGTCTAGAACTCTTGATTAGTTTGGTTCCATAATAACCCAATGGATGAATTGCAAAGCAAGTGCATATTTATTATCTGGAGGGCAGGCTACACGAATAAACAAGGTATGCAAAGTGGTGCAATGGATCGCTGGTTCCTACCACCTTGGTGAAAACTTGCTGGAACCCGAGGGGTATGTATGCCTCCAGCAAAGGCTTCAGCAGATACCATTGGGGAACAGGCTTTGACCCCATAGGTGATATCTTTTCCCTTCAAGGTTTAGTCATAGAACATCACTGGAACAGAACAATACATCCACACAGAGCAAACTTGAACTAATATAAACTTTTTCTTACAATTAATTTTCACACTTTAATCGTTGTAAATACCTAAAGAGTTACATATGCCAAGTAAGAAAACATATAAGTGGCTACATGTGGTGTGATAGAACTTCAAGGCCCTAAGCATAGTTGTCTATAAAAATCTCATACAGCAATCATGTGAAAAGCAACATGAAAGCAAATAAGAAGAACCCGTCAAAGTCTAGAACTCTTGATTAGTTTGATTTCATAATAACCCAATGGATGAATTGCAAAAAGCAAGTGCATATTTACTATCTGGATGGCAGGCTACACTAATAAACAAGGTATGCAAAGTGGTGCAATGGATCGCTGGGTCCTACCACCTTGGTGAAAACTTGATGGGACCCGAGGGGTATATATGCCTCCAGCAAAGGCTTCAGCAGATACCATTGGGAAACAGGCTTTGACCCCATAGGTGATATCTTTTCCCTTCAAGGTTTAGTCATAGAACATCACTGGAACAGAACAATACATCCACACAGAGCAAATGTGAACTAATATAAACTTTTTCTTGCAATTCATTTTCACACTTTAATCGTTGTAAATACCTGAAGAGTTACATATGCCAAGTAAGAAAACATATAAGTGGCTATATGTGGTGTGATAGAACTTCAAGGCCCTAGGCATAGTTGTCTATAAAAATCTCATACAGCAATCATGAGAACAGCAACATGAAAACAAATAAGAAGAACCCGTCAACGTCTAGAACTCTTGATTAGTTTGAATCCATAATAACTCAATGGATGAATTGCAAAGCAAGTGCATATTTATTATCTGGAGGGCAGGCTACACGAATAAACAAGGTCTGCAAAGGGGCGAAATGGATCGCTGGGTCCCACCACCTTGGTGAAAACTTGCTGGGACCCGAGGGGTATATATGGCTCTTGCAAAGGATTCAGCAGATACCATTAGGGAACAGGCTTTGACCCCATAGTTGATATCTTTTCCCCTCAAGGTTTAGTCATAGAACATCTCTGGAACAGAACAATACATCCACACAGAGCAAACTTGAACTAATATACACTTTTTCTTGCAATTAATTTTCACACTTTAATTATATACCTAAAGAGTTACATATGCCAAGTAAGAAAACATTAAAGTGGCTACATGTGGTGTGATAGAACTTCAAGTCGCTAGGTATAGTTGTCTATAAAAATCTCATAAAGCAATCATGTGAAAAGCAACATGAAAGCAAATAAGAAGAACCCGTCAAAGTCTAGAACTCTTGATTAGTTTGATTTCATAATAACCCAATGGATGAAGCAAAGCAAGTGCATATTTACTATCTGGATGGCAGGCTACACGAATAAACAAGGTATGCAAAGGGGCGAAATGGATCGCTGGGTCCTACCACCTTGGTGAAAACTTGCTGGGACCCGAGGGGTATATATGACTCTAGCAAAGGCTTCAGCAGATACCATTGGGGAAAGGGCTTTGACCCCATAGGTGATATCTTTTCCCTTCAAGGTTTAGTCATAGAACATCACTGGAAAAGAACAATGCATCCACACAGAGCATACTTGAACTAATATAAACTTTTTCTTACAATTAATTTTCACACTTTAATCATATAGTGAACAGTGGTGTTGTAAATACCTAAAGAGTTACATATGCCAAGTAAGAAAACATATAAGTGGCTACATGTGGTGTGATAGAACTTCAAGGCCCTAGGCATAGTTGTCTATAAAAATCTCATACAGCAATCATGTGAAAAGCAACATGAAAGCAAATAAGAAGAACCCGTCAAAGTGTAGAACTCTTGATTGTTTAAAGTGCATATTTACTATCTGGAGGGCAGACTACACGAATAAACAAGGTATGCAAAGTGGTGCAATGGATCGCTGGGTCCTACCACATTGGTGAAAACTTGCTGGGACCCAAGGGGTATATATGCCTCCAGCAAAGGCTTCAGCAGATACCATAGGGGAACAGGCTTTGACCCCATAGGTGATATTTTTCTCCTTCAAGGTTTAGTCATAGAACATCACTGGAACAGAACAGTGCATCCACACAGAGCAAACTTGAACTAATATAAACTTTTTCTTGCAATTCATTTTCACACTTTAATCGTTGTAAATACCTAAAGAGTTACATATGCCAAGTAAAAAACATAAAAGTGGCTACATGTTGTGTGATAGAACTTCAAGGCCCTAGGCATAGTTGTCTATAAAAATCTCATACAGCAATCATGAGAACAGCAACATGAAAACAAATAAGAAGAACCCGTCAAAGTCTAGAACTCTTGATTAGTTTGATTCCATAATAACCCAATGGATGAATTGCAAAGCAAGTGCATATTTATTATCTGGAGGGCAGGCTACACGAATAAACAAGGTATGCAAAGGGGCGAAATGGATCGCTGGGTTCTACCACCTTGGTGAAAACTTGCTGGGAACCGAGGGGTATATATGCCTCAAGCAAAAACATCAGCGGATACCATTGGGGAACAGGCTTTGACCCCATAGGTGATATCTTTTCCCTTCAAGGTTTAGTCATAGAACATCACTGGAACAGAACAATACATCCACACAGAGCAAACTTGAACTAATATAAACTTTTTCTTGCAATTCATTTTCACACTTTAATCGTTGTAAATACCTAAAGAGTTACATATGCCAAGTAAGAAAACATATAAGTGGCTACATGTGGTGTGATAGAACTTCAAGGCCCTAGGCATAGTTGTCTATAAAAATCTCATACAGCAATCATGTGAAAAAGCAACATGAAAGCAAATAAGAAGAACCCGTCAAAGTCTAGAACTCTTGATTAGTTTGATTCCATAATAACCCAATGGATGAATTGCAAAAAGCAAGTGCATATTTACTATCTGGATGGCAGACTACACGAATAAACAAGGTATGCAAAGTGGTGCAATGGATCGCTGGGTCCTACCACCTTGGTGAAAACTTGCTGGGACCCGAGGGGTATATATGCCTCCAGCAAAGGCTTCAGCAAATACCATTGGGGAACAGGCTTTGACCCCATAGGTGATATCTTTTCCCTTTAAGATTTAGTCATACAACATCACTGGAACAGAACAATATAGAGCAAACTTGAACTAATATAAACTTTTTCTTACAATTAATTTTCACACTTTAATCATATAGTGAACAGTGGTGTTGTAAATACCTAAAGAGTTACATATGCCAAGTAAGAAAACATATAAGTGGCTATATGTGGTGTCATAGAACTTCAAGGCCCTAGGCATAGTTGTCTATAAAAATCTCATACAGCAATCATGTGAAAAGCAACATGAAAGCAAATAAGAAGAACCCGTCAAAGTCTAGAACTCTTGATTAGTTTGATTCCATAATAACACAATGGATGAATTGCAAAGCAAGTGCATATTTATTATCTGGAGGGCAGGCTACACGAATAAACAAGGTATGCAAAGGGGCGAAATGGATCGCTGGGTCCTATCACCTTGGTGAAAACTTGCTGGGACCCGAGGGGTATATATGCCTCCAGCAAAGGCTTCAGCTGATACCATTGGGGAACAGGTTTTGACCCCATAGGTGATATCTTTTCCCTTCAAGGTTTAGTCATAGAACATCACTGGAACAGAACAATACATCCACACAGAGCAAACTTGAACTAATATAAACTTTTTCTTACAATTCATTTTCACACTTTAATCATATAGTGAACAGTGGTGTTGTAAATACCTAAAGAGTTACATATGCCAAGTAAGAAAACATAAAAGTGGCTACATGTGGTGTGATAGAACTTAAAGTCCCTAGGTATAGTTGTCTATAAAAATCTCATAAAGCAATCATGTGAAAAGCAACATGAAAGCAAATAAGAAGAACCTGTCAAAGTCTAGAACTCTTGATTAGTTTGATTTCATAATAACCCAATGTATGAATTGCAAAGCAAGTGCATATTTAGTATCTGGAGGGCAGGCTACACGAATAAACAAGGTATGCAAAGGGGCGAAATGGATCGCTGGGTCCTACCACCTTGGTGAAAACTTGCTGGGACCCGAGGGGTATATATGCCTCCAGCAAAGGCTTCAGCAGATACCATTGGGGAAAGGGCTTTGACCCCATAGGTGATATCTTTTCCCTTCAAGGTTTAGTCATAGAACATCACTGGAAAAGAACAATGCATCCACACAGAGCAAACTTGAACTAATATAAACTTTTTCTTACAATTAATTTTCACACTTTAATCATATAATGAACAGTGGTGTTGTAAATACCTAAAGAGTTACATATGCCAAGTAAGAAAACATATAAGTGGCTATATGTGGTGTGATAGAACTTCAATGCCCTAGGCATAGTTGTCTTTAAAAATCTCATACAGCAATCATGTGAAAAGCAACATGAAAGCTAATACGAAGAACCCGTCAAAGTCTAGAACTCTTGATTGGTTAAAGTGCATATTTACTATCTGGAGGGCAGACTACACGAATAAACAAGGTATGCAAAGTGGTGCAATGGATTGCTGGGTCCTACCACCTTGGTGAAATCTTGCTGGGACCCGAGGGGTGCCTCCAGCAAAGGCTTCAGCAGATACCATTGGGGAACAGGCTTTGACCCCATACGTGATATCTTTTCCCTTTAAGATTTAGTCATACAACATCACTGGAACAGAACAATATAGAGCATACTTGAACTAATATAAACTTTTTCTTACAATTCATTTTCACACTTTAATCATATAGTGAACAGTGGTGTTGTAAATACCTAAAGAGTTACATATGCCAAGTAAGAAAACATATAAGTGGCTATATGTGGTGTGATAGAACTTCAAGACCCTAGGCATAGTTGTCTATAAAAATCTCAAACAGCAATCATGAAAATAAATAAGAAGAACCCGTCAAAGTCTAGAACTCTTGATTAGTTTGATTCCATAATAACCCAATGGATGAATTGCAAAAAGCAAGTGCATATTTACTATCTGGATGGCAGGCTACACTAATAAACAAGATATGCAAAGTAGTGCAATGGATCGCTGGGTACTACCACCTTGGTGAAAACTTGCTGGGACCCGAGGGGTATATATGCCTCCAGTAAAGGCTTCAGCAGATACCATTGGGGAACAGGCTTTGACCCCATAGGTGATATCTTTTCCCTTCAAGGTTTAGTCATAGAACATCACTGGAACAGAACAATACATCCACACAGAGCAAACTTGAACTAATATAAACTTTTTCTTACAATTAATTTTCACACTTTAATTATATACCTAAAGAGTTACATATGCCAAGTAAGAAAACATAAAAGTGGCTACATGTGGTGTGATAGAACTTAAAGTCCCTAGGTATAGTTGTCTATAAAAATCTCATAAAGCAATCATGTGAAAAGCAACATGAAAGCAAATAAGAAGAACCCGTCAAAGTCTAGAACTCTTGATTAGTTTGATTTCATAATAACCCAATGGATGAATTGCAAAGCAAGTGCATATTTAGTATCTGGAGGGCAGGCTACACGAATAAACAAGGTATGCAAAGGGGCGAAATGGATCGCTGGGTCCTACCACCTTGGTGAAAACTTGCTGGGACCCGAGGGGTATATATGCCTCCAGCAAAGGCTTCAGCAGATACCATTGGGGAAAGGGCTTTGACCCCATATGTGATATCTTTTCCCTTCAAGGTTTAGTCATAGAACATCACTGGAAAAGAACAATGCATCCACACAGAGCAAACTTGAACTAATATAAACTTTTTCTTACAATTAATTTTCACACTTTAATCATATAGTGAACAGTGGTGTTGTAAATACCTACAGAGTTACATATGCCAAGTAAGAAAACATAAAACTGGCTACATGTTGTGTGATAGAACTTCAAGGCCCTAGGCATAGTTGTCTATAAAAATCTCATACAGCAATCATGAGAACAGCAATATGAAAACAAATAAGAAGAACCCGTCAAAGTCTAGAACTCTTGATTAGTTTGATTCCATAATAACCCAATGGATGAATTGCAAAGCAAGTGCATATTTACTATCTGGAGGGCAGGCTAAACGGATAAACAAGGTATGCAAAGGGGCGAAATGGATTGCTGGGTCCTACCACCTTGGTGAAAACTTGCTGGGACCCGAGGGTTATATATGCCTCCAGCAAAGGCTTCAGCGGATACCATTGGGGAACAGGCTTTGACCCCATAGGTGATATCTTTTCCCTTCAAGGTTTAGTCATAGAACATCACTGGAACAGAACAATACATCCACACAGAGCAAACCTGAACTAATATAAACTTTTTCTTGCAATTAATTTTCACACTTTAATCGTTGTAAATACCTAAAGAGTTACATATGCCAAGTAAGAAAACATATAAGTGGCTACATGTGGTGTGATAGAACTTCAAGGCCCTAGGCATAGTTGTCTATAAAAATCTCATACAGCAATCATGTGAAAAGCAACATGAAAGCAAATAAGAAGAACCCGTCAAAGTCTAGAACTCTTGATTAGTTTGATTCCATAATAACCCAATGGATGAATTGCAAACCAAGTGCATATTTATTATCTGGAGGGCAGACTACATGAATAAACAAGGTATGCAAAGTGGTGCAATGGATCGCTGGGTCCTACAACCTTGGTGAAAACTTGCTGGGACCCGAGGGGTTTACAGTATATGCCTCCAGCAAAGGCTTCAGCAGATACCATTGGGGAACAGGCTTTTGATAGGTGATATCTTTTCCCTTCAAGGTTTAGTCATAGAACATCACTGGAACAGAACAATACATCCACACAGAGCAAACTTGAACTAATATAAACTTTTTCTTACAATTAATTTTCACACTTTAATCATATAGTGAACAGTGGTGTTGTAATTACCTAAAGAGTTACATATGCCAAGTAAGAAAACATATAAGTGGCTACATGTGGTGTGATAGAACTTCAAGGCCCTAGGCATAGTTGTCTATAAAAATCTCGTAAAGCAATCATGTAAAAAGAAAAATGAAGGCAAATAAGAAGAACCCGTCAAAGTCTAGAACTCTTGATTAGTTTGATTCCATAATAACCCAATGGATGAATTGCACAAAGCAAGTGCATATTTACTATCTGGATGGCAGGCTACACTAATAAAAAAGGTATGCAAAGTGGTGCAATGGATCGCTGGGTCCTACAACCTTGGTGAAAACTTGCTGGGACCCGAGGGGTATACAGTATATGCCTCCAGCAAAGGCTTCAGCAGATACCATTGGGGAACAGGCTTTTGATAGGTGTTATCTTTTCCCTTCAAGGTTTAGTCATAGAACATCACTGGAACAGAACAATACATCCACACAGAGCAAACTTGAACTAATATAAACTTTTTCTTACAATTAATTTTCACACTTTAATCATATAGTGAACAGTGGTGTTGTAATTACCTAAAGAGTTACATATGCCAAGCAGGGCTTGACATTAACTTTTTTGCTCACTAGCCAATGTGGCTAGTGGTTTTCCAAAGTTACTAGCCACACAGCATTTTTACTAGCCACATTTTTGTTGTTGTGAAATTACCTGATAAAAGTTGACTATGGCGTGCTAAAATTTACTTGAACTAGATTTACAACCCTTTTAAATGTAAAACCACTGTACAAACCCAAATCAAGACTACATAAATATATAACAATACAGGTCATTATCATTAGCTCTGATAAGGTTGTGTGTAAAGCACCTTTTTTTAAATAAAACCATGTATTATGTATTATATGTCGCCACATTGCTCCACCGGCATACGACATAACTCCAGCAGGGCAGCTAGCTGTCTCTTCAATTCTTTGTTGTCGGTCACTAGCGACAATACTCATTGGGGCTGTCAAAATTGCTCAAAAATGACCTTTGAATATTCCCTTTAAAAAAAAAACAGCTTATATTCGATCTATTCGAACATCTGGTTGCGCATTTTGTCAATGACGCGCATTATGTCAATAACAGGACAAATTAATACAAAGAGACATGACTTCTTGTATAGGTAGTTTATTTAATGTAAACATATTTGACAACGTATTACCTACACGAAAACAAGTAAATCAACAAATGGCCAAGACCGCAGACATCACTCACTCTCGCTCGCTCACTCGCAGGCACTCTTTCTCGAATAGAGCGTCTGGCGCGAGTGTAAAGACGCGTTTACGCGCGTCTGGAGGTCTTGCGGCGCGAATGAGGCGTCACGCGCTCTGTGCATAACAGTTTAAATGAACAACAACAATAAGCAAATGTTGAGTGCTGATCAAGAGTTTTGTGCAAGCAATTTAAGGTCGCGACTCTTATATAGCAGGCTTCATTCAGTGATTGAAACAAATATTATTAACATTAATTGAAGTTTTACAGTATACATTGAACGCTCCGAGTGAGCTGTGCTGTGGTAAACATGGAACTTTTCCTTGACATGAAACGGCAAATAATCAAACCAGTGGAAGCCTGCAGTGCATTAAACTGCTGTATCTAACCTACCTTATTCATGCAATATCTATTCAGTCAGTAGGCTACAGTAGCCTACACTTCAGTAATGTTTCTGTTTAACGTTAAATAAATTGACCCCTCAGGCAGCGCGCCCACACGCAAAGCAGACAGCCGCGCCTCTGCTACCGCGGGCGTTTTTCCACATTCGAATATTAATTTTCACCTTCGAAATTCTGTTTTTTTTAAACTATTCGAATATATATTCGAATTTAGAATATTCGTTGACAGCCCTATGGGAGTTGTAGTGTCGTAGTGTCACACTTATTTCAGATGCCTTTTGAAAAGACTACAATTATTCAACCCGCCAAAGTGGCTAGTTGGAGTGACTGTGTTACCCGCCACGAGCAAAATCCACCCGCATTTGGCGGGTTGGCGGGTGTTAATGTCAAGCCCTGATGCCAAGTAAGAAAACATATAAGTGGCTACATGTGGTGTGATAGAACTTCAAGGCCCTAGGCATAGTTGTCTATAAAAATCTCATACAGCAATCATGTAAAAAGAAAAATTAAAGCAAATAAGAAGAACCCGTCAAAGTCTAGAACTCTTGATTAGTTTGATTCCATAATAACCCAATGGATGAATTGCACAAAGCAAGTGCATATTTACTATCTCGATGGCAGGCTACACGAATAAACAAGGTATGCAAAGTGGTGCAATGGATCGCTGGGTCCTACCACCTTGGTGAAAACTTGCTGGGACCGAGGGGTATATATGCCTCCAGCAAAGGCCCCAAGATACAATTGGGGAACAGGCTTTGACCCCATAGGTGATATCTTTTCCCTTCAAGGTTTAGTCTTAGAACATCACTGGAACAGAACAATACATCCACACAGAGCAAACTTGAACTAATATAAACTTTTTCTTACAATTAATTTTCACACTTTAATTATATAGTGAACAGTGGTGTTGTAAATACCTAAAGAGTTACATATACCGAGTAAGAAAACATTAAAGTGGCTACATGTTGTGTAAATAGAACTTCAAGGCCCTAGGCATAGTTGTCTATAAAAATCTCATACAGCAATTATGAGAACAGCAACATGAAAACAAATAAGAAGAACCCGTCAAAGTCTAGAACTCTTGATTAGTTTGGTTCCATAATAACCCAATGGATGAATTGCAAAGCAAGTGCATATTTATTATCTGGAGGGCAGGCTACACGAATAAACAAGGTATGCAAAGGGGCGAAATGGATCGCTGGGTCCTACCACCTTGGTGAAAACTTGCTGGGACCCGAGGGGTATGTATGCCTCCAGCAAAGGCTTCAGCAGATACCATTGGGGAACAGGCTTTGACCCCATAGGTGATATCATTTCCCTTCAAGGTTTAGTCATAGAACATCACTTGAACAGAACAATACATCCACACAGAGCAAGCTTGAACTAATACAAACTTTTTCTTACAATTAATTTTCACACTTTAATCGTTGTACCTACCTAAAGAGTTACATATGCCAAGTAAGAAAACATATAAGTGGCTACATGTGGTGTGATAGAACTTCAAGGCCCTAGGCATAATTGTCTATAAAAATCTCATACAGCAATCATGAGAACAGCAACATGAAAACAAGTAAGAAGAACCCGTCATAGTCTAGAACTCTTGATAGTTTGATTCCAAAATAACCCAATGGATGAATTGCAAAGCAAGTGCATATTTATTATCTGGAGGGAAGGCTAAACGTATAAACAAGGTATGCAAAGGGGCGAAATGGATCGCTGGGTCCTACAACCTTGGTGAAAACTTGCTGGGACCCAAGGGGTATATATGTCTCTTGCAAAGGATTCAGCAGATACCATTAGGGAACAGGCTTTGACCCCATAGGTGATATCTTTTCCCTTCAAGATTTAGTAATAGAACATCACTGGAACAGAACAATACATCCACACAGAGCAAACTTGAACTAATATAAACTTCTTCTTCCGATTAATTTTCACACTTTTATCATATAATGACCAGTGGTGTTGTAAATACCTACAGAGTTGCATATGCCAAGTAAGAAAACATATAAGTGGCTACATGTGGTGTGATAGAACTTCAAGGCCCTAGGCATAGTTGTCTATAAAAATCTCATACAGCAATCATGTGAAAAGCAACATGAAAGCAAATAAGAAGAACCCGTCAAAGTCTAGAACTCTTGATTAGTTTGATTCCATAATAACCCAATGATGAATTGCAAAAAGCAAGTGCATATTTACTATCTGGATGGCAGACTACACGAATAAACAAGGTATGCAAAGTGGTGCAATGGATCGCTGGGTCCTACCACCTTGGTGAAAACTTGCTGGGACCCGAGGGGTATATATGCCTCTAGCAAAGGCTTCAGCAAATACCATTGGGGAACAATCTTTGACCCCATAGGTGATATCATTTCCCTTCAAGGTTTAGTCATAGAACATCACTGGAACAGAACAATACATCCACACAGAGCAAACTTGAACTAATATAAACTTCTTCTTACGATTAATTTTCACACTTTTATCATATAGTGAACAGTGGTGTTGTAAATACCTAAAGAGTTACATATGCCAAGTAAGAAAACATATAAGTGGCTACATGTGGTGTGATAGAACTTCAAGGCCCTAGGCATAGTTGTCTATAAAAATCTCATACAGCAATCATGAGAACAGCAACATGAAAACAAGTAAGAAGAACCCGTCAAAGTCTAGAACTCTTGATTAGTTTGATTTCATAACCCAATGGATGAATTGCAAAAAGCAAGTGCATATTTACTATCTGGATGGCAGGCTACACTAATAAACAAGGTATGCAAAGTGGTGCAATGGATCGCTGGGTCCTACCACCTTGGTGAAAACTTGATGGGACCCGAGGGGTATATATGCCTCCAGCAAAGGCTTCAGCCGATACCATTAGGGAACAGGCTTTGACCCCATAGGTGATATCTTTTCCCTTCAAGTTTTAGTCATAGAACATCACTGGAACAGAACAATACATCCACACAGAGCAAACGTGAACTAATATAAACTTTTTCTTGCAATTCATTTTCACACTTTAATCGTTGTAAATACCTAAAGAGTTACATATGCGAAGTAAGAAAACATATAAGTGGCAACATGTGGTGTGATAAAACTTCAAGGCCCTAGGCATAGTTGTCTATAAAAATCTCATACAGCAATCATGTTGTGTGATAGAACTTCAAGGCCCTAGGCATAGTTGTCTATAAAAATCTCATACAGCAATCATGAGAACAGCAACATGAAAACAAATAAGAAGAACCCGTCAAAGTCTAGAACTCTTGATTAGTTTGATTCCATAATAACCCAATGGATGAATTGCACAAAGCAAGTGCATATTTACTATCTGGATGGCAGACTACACGAATAAACAAGGTATGCAAAGTGGTGCAATGGATCGCTGGGTCCTACCACCTTGGTGAAAACTTGCTGGGATCCGAGGGGTATATATGCCTCCAGCAAAGGCTTCAGCAGATACCATTGGGGAACAGGCTTTGACTCCATAGGTGATATCTTTTCCCTTCAAGGTTTAGTCATAGAACATCACTGGAACAGAACAATACATCCACACAGAGCAAACTTGAACTAATATAAACTTTTTCTTGCAATTAATTTTCACACTTTAATCGTTGTAAATACCTAAAGAGTTACATATGCCAAGTAAGAAAACATATAAGTGGCTACATGTGGTGTGATAGAACTTCAAGGCCCTAGGCATAGTTGTCTATAAAAATCTCATACAGCAATCATGTGAAAAGCAACATGAAAGCAAATAAGAAGAACCCGTCAAAGTCTAGAACTCTTGATTAGTTTGATTCCATAATAACCCAATGGATGAATTGCAAAGCAAGTGCATATTTATTATCTGGAGGGCAGGCTAAACGAATAAACAAGGTATGCAAAGGGACGAAATGGATCGCTGGGTCCTACCACCTTGGTGAAAACTTGCTGGGATCCGAGGGGTATATATGCCTCCAGCAAAGGCTTCAAAAGATACCATTGGGGAACAGGCTTTGACCCCATAGGTGATATCTTTTCCCTTCAAGGTTTAGTCATAGAACATCACTGGAACAGAACAATACATCCGCACAGAGCAAACTTGAACTAATATAAACTTTTTCTTGCAATTAATTTTCACACTTTAATCATTGTAAATACCTAAAGAGTTATATATGCCAAGTAAGAAAACATATAAGTGGCTACATGTGGTGTGATAGAACTTCAAGGCCCAAGGCATAGTTGTCTATAAAAATCTCATACAGCAATCATGTAAAAAGAAAAATGAAAGCAAATAAGAAGAACCCGTCAAAGTCTAGAACTCTTGATTAGTTTGATTCCATAATAACCCAATGGATGAATTGCAAAAAGCAAGTGCATATTTACTTTCTGGAGGGCAGACTACACGAATAAAAAAGGTATGCAAAGTGGTGCAATGGATCGCTGGGTCCTACAACCTTGGTGAAAACTTGTTGGGACCCGAGGGGTATACAGCAGGGGTTCCCAAACTTTTCCATGCCAAGGCCCCCCAAATACCACTAGGTTCTGGCCAAGGCCCCCCTTTTGCAGGATGTGTTATTGAACCCATCGACAATACTACGGCACGTGTAGAAATAAATAAATAAAACATCTAGGTGAACATCAGATATATATATATATATATATTAGGGCTGGGAATCGATTAGAAAAAATTAACTAATTACTTGCACAATTTGCTGTAATTAATTGCAATTAATTGCATTTCCTCCAAGCTTGTAATCATCAATAATTAAAACTTAGAATCACCAGAAAAAAGGAACAGAAAATAGCCCTATATTAAAATAATATTAAACATCAATATATCAATGTATTATTCTTTTTCAATAATCAATCAACATAATCAATTTAAGATTTTTTTTTTCAATTTTTTTTTTTTTTTACTAATTATAAAAATAAACTATAGTCCTAAAAAAGCTATTATTACACATAGCATGTGATCAGAGCAGGTCATTTTAAAGGAATAGTTCACCCAAAAATTAAAAATTCTGTCCTCATTTACTCTTCCTCAAGTTGTTCCAAACCTTTATGACTTTCTTTCTTCTGCTAAACACAAAAGAAGATATTTTGAAGAAAGTCGGTAACCAAACGACTGATGGACCCCATTGACTTCCATATAGGAAAAAAAAATACTATGGTCAATGGGGACCAGCAACTGTTTAGTTACAAACCTTCTTTAAAATATCTTCTTTTGTGTTTAGCAGAAGAAAGGAAATCATACAGGTTTGGAACAACTTGAGGGAGAGTAAATTACAGAATTTTCATTTTTGGGTGAGCTATCCCTTTAACATTGTTGCCCAGCATGAATAACAGCGCAGCAAACAGAAGTCTAGAGAGAAATTTCACCTTATTTGAGCGGACTTGCTTTTCCAGTGCGTGATCGGTACATGATTGGAGCGTTTGGGCCGTGAACGACAGAGCAGAACGCGCAGCGCGCCGACACCTATGGCCGACACACACACACACACACACACGGAACGGAGAGTGCGGCGGCGCACACGGAGCGGAAAAGACCCGCTCATTAAAGCTGCTCGAGAATGAAACCCGATCCACATATTTTCGGCTTTTTAATAGCAGCCGCAACAGGAAATCATTAAAACGAGGCAAAAAAAAAGTGCTGCGTTAAATGCGTTATTTTTTTAACGCGTTAAACATTTCAAATTAATCGCAAAGATTAACGCGTTAATTCCTCCAGCCCCAATATAGCCTATATATAATAAAACACCACTTTTACCCAAACTGATTAATAAAAACAAGTTTAAATTAATACATTTTCTATAAATATGTTTGTCTTCATTTTCTTTAGTAGGCTATGTCAGAAAAGAAAATGAAGGCAAAAATCCTACTCCAGTTCTTGTTCAAACACACTAACTATACATGCAATATGTGCATTTTAGGTACTTTTTGTGTGAAATCATATTTATTTTGTCCATCAAAAGTGTGCCTTCACTTTAATTGAGCGTGAGCAGCGCAGCAAAAATAGACTCGGCGCCGAAACCCTCCGCTTCACTGCTGCTCACGCGACGCTCCTGCTTGACGCTCACGCGCTGCTCCTGCTCGCGGTGTGAATGCACTCACTGAACATGCACGCCGGAAAAAAAATCGCGCTGCTCGCGGTCTGAAACGACCGTAATTCACAAGGTTTCCTACATGTGCGTTCTGTGTGCATGTGTGATGCTGATGTTGCGCGATCATGTTATTCATGCGGCGCCCGAGTGCATTTGAATCGGCATATGTCAGACTGAAAATCACGTGAAAATCGGCCAATTCTTGTCACTAGCCGATCAATCAGTTCATCTCTAAAATATTAACATTAAAAGTATAATGTTAAGATAGGCTATGCAACAAATTATTATAATGTTATTTCATAACAATACTCATATTAGCAAATATTTAATATTTTTTATAAATATATATTTTTTTACTTTTTTCCGCTTTTTTCCCCAACTTGCTGCGGCCCCCCTGGCGCCCCCTGGCGGCCCCCCAGGGGGCCGCGGCCCCCACTTTGAAAACCCCTGGTATACAGTATATGCCTCCATCAAAGGCTTCAGCAGACACCATTGGGGAACAGGCTTTTGATAGGTGTTATCTTTTCCCTTCAAGGTTTAGTCATAGAACATCACTGGAAAAGAACAATACATCCACACAGAGCAAACTTGAACTAATATAAACTTTTTCTTACAATTAATTTTCACACTTTAATCATATAGTGAACAGTGGTGTTGTAATTACCTAAAGAGTTACATATGCCAAGTAAGAAAACATATAAGTGGCTACATGTGGTGTGATAGAACTTCAAGGCCCTAGGCATAGTTGTCTATAAAAATCTCATAGAGCAATCATGTAAAAAGAAAAATGAAAGCAAATAAGAAGAACCCGTCAAAGTCTAGAACTCTTGATTAGTTTGATTCCATAATAACCCAATGGATGAATTGCACAAAGCAAGTGCATATTTACTATCTGGAGGGCAGGCTACACTAATAAACAAGGTATGCAAAGTGGTGCAATGGATCGCTGGGTCCTACCACCTTGGTGAAAACTTGCTGGGACCCGAGGGGTATATATGCCTCCAGCAAAGGCTTCAGCAGATGGCATTGCGGAACAGGCTTTGACCCCATAGGTGATATCTTTTCCCTCCAAGGTTTAGTCATAGAACATCACTGGAACAGAACAATACATCCACACAGAACAAACTTGAACTAATATAAACTTTTTCTTACAATTAATTTTCACACTTTAATCATATGGTGAACAGTCGTGTTGTAAATACCTAAAGAGTTACATATGCCAAGTAAGAAAACATATAAGTGGCTACATGTGGTGTGATAGAACTTCAAGGCCCTAGGCATAGTTGTCTATAAAAATCTCATACAGCAATCATGTGAAAAGCAACATGAAAGCAAATAAGAAGAACCCAACAAAGTCTAGAACTCTTGATTGGTTAAAGTGCATATTTACTATCTGGAGGGCAGACTACACGAATAAACAAGGTATTCAAAGTGGTGCAATGGATCGCTGGGTCCTACCACCTTGGTGAAAACTTGCTGGGACCCGAGGGGTATATATGCCTCCAGCAAAGGCTTTAGCAGATACCATTGGGGAACAGGCTTTGACTCCATAGGTGATATCTTTTCCCTTCAAGGTTTAGTCATAGAACATCACTGGAACAGAACAATACATCCATACAGAGCAAACTTGAAGTAATATAAACTTTTTCTTGCAATTAATTTTCACACTTTAATCGTTGTAAATACCTAAAGAGTTACATATGCCAAGTAAGAAAACATATAAGTGGCTACATGTGGTGTGATAGAACTTCAAGGCCCTAGGCATAGTTGTCTATAAAAATCTCATACAGCAATCATGTGAAAAGCAACATGAAAGCAAATAAGAAGAACCCGTCAAAGTCTAGAACTCTTGATTAGTTTGATTCCATAATAACCCAATGAATGAATTGCAAAGCAAGTGCATATTTATTATCTGCAGGGCAGGCTAAACGAATAAACAAGGTATGCAAAGGGGCGAAATGGATCGCTGGGTCCTACCACCTTGGTGAAAACTTGCTGGGATCCGAGGGGTATATATGCCTCCAGCAAAGGCTTCAAAAGATACCATTGGGGAACAGGCTTTGACCCCATAGGGGATATCTTTTCCCTTCAAGGTTTAGTCATAGAACATCACTGGAACAGAACAATACATCCGCACAGAGCAAACTTGAACTAATATAAACTTTTTCTTGCAATTCATTTTCACACTTTAATCGTTGTAAATACCTAAAGAGTTACATATGCCAAGTAAGAAAACATATAAGTGGCTACATGTGGTGTGATAGAACTTCAAGGCCCTATGCATAGTTGTCTATAAAAATCTCATACAGCAATCATGAGAACAGCAACATGAAAACAAGTAAGAATAACCCGTCAAAGTCTAGAACTCTTGATTAGTTTGATTCCATAATAACCCAATGGATGAACTGCAAAAAGCAAGTGCATATTTACTATCTGGATGGCAGGCTACACGAATAAACAAGGTATGCAAATTGGTGCAATGGATCACTGGGTCCTACCACCTTGGTGAAAACTTGCTGGGATCCGAGGGGTATATATGCCTCCAGCAAAGGCTTCAAAAGATACCATTGGGGAACAGGCTTTGACCCCATAGGTGATATCTTTTCCCTTCAAGGTTTAGTCATAGAACATCACTGGAACAGAACAATACATCCGCACAGAGCAAACTTGAACTAATATAAACTTTTTCTTGCAATTCATTTTCACACTTTAATTGTTGTAAATACCTAAAGAGTTACATATGCCAAGTAAGAAAACATATAAGTGTCTACATGTGGTGTGATATAACTTCAAGGCCCTAGGCATAGTTGTCTATAAAAATCTCATACAGCAATCATGTGAAAAGCAACATGAAAGCAAATAAGAAGAACCCGTCAAAGTCTAGAACTCTTGATTAGTTTGATTCCATAATAACCCAATGGATGAATTGCACAAAGCAAGTGCATATTTACTATCTGGATGGCAGACTACACGAATAAACAAGGTATGCAAAGTGGTGCAATGGATCGCTGGGTCCTACCACCTTGGTGAAAACTGGCTGGGACCCGAGGGGTATATATGCCTCCAGCAAAGGCTTCAGCAGATACCATTGGGGAACAGGCTTTGACTCCATAGGTGATATCTTTTCCCTTCAAGGTTTAGTCATAGAACATCACTGGAACAGAACAATACATCCACACAGAGCAAACTTGAACTAATATAAACTTTTCTTACAATTAATTTTCACACTTTAATCGTTGTACATACCTAAAGAGTTACATATGCCAAGTAAGAAAACATATAAGTGGCTACATGTGGTGTGATAGAACTTCAAGGCCCTAGGCATAGTTGTCTATAAAAATCTCATACAGCAATCATGAGAACAGCAACATGAAAACAAGTAAGAAGAACCCGTCAAAGTCTAGAACTCTTGATTAGTTTGATTTCATAATAACCCAATGGATGAATTGCAAAAAGCAAGTGCATATTTACTATCTGGATGGCAGGCTACACTAATAAACAAGGTATGCAAAGTGTTGCAATGGATCGCTGGGTCCTACCACCTTGGTGAAAACTTGATGGGACCCGAGGGGTATATATGCCTCCATCAAAGGCTTCAGCATATACTATTGGGGAACAGGCTTTGACCCCATAGGTGATATATTTTCCCTTCAAGGTTTAGTCATAGAACATCACTGGAACAGAACAATACATCCACACAGAGCAAACTAGAACTAATATAAACTTTTTCTTGCAATTAATTTTCACACTTTAATCATTGTAAATACCTAAAGAGTTACATATGCCAAGTAAGAAAACATATAAGTGGCTACATGTGGTGTGATAGAACTTCAAGGCCCTAGGCATAGTTGTCTATAAAATTCTCATACAGCAATCATGTGAAAAGCAACATGAAAGCAAATAACAAGAACCCGTCAAAGTCTAGAACTCTTGATTAGTTCGATTCCATAATAACCCAATGGATGAATTGCAAAAAGCAAGTGCATATTTACTATCTGGATGGCAGACTACACGAATAAACAAGGTATGCAAAGTGGTACAATGGATCGCTGGGTCCTACCACCTTGTTGAAAACTTGCTGGGACCCGAGGGGTATATATGCCTCCAGCAAAGGCTTCAGCAGATACCATTGGGTAACAGGCTTTGAACCTATAGGTGATATATTTTCCCTTCAAGGTTTAGTCATAGAACATCACTGGAACAGAACAATACATCCACACAGAGCAAACTTGAACTAATATAAACTTTTTCTTGCAATTAATTTTCACACTTTAATCATTGTAAATACCTAAAGAGTTATATATGCCAAGTAAGAAAACATATAAGTGGCTACATGTGGTGTGATAGAACTTCAAGGCCCTAGGCATAGTTGTCTATAAAAATCTCATACAGCAATCATGTAAAAAGAAAAATGAAAGCAAATAAGAAGAACCCGTCAAAGTCTAGAACTCTTGATTAGTTTGATTCCATAATAACCCAGTGGATGAATTGCAAAAAGCAAGTGCATATTTACTATCTGGAGGGCAGACTACACGAATAAAAAAGGTATGCAAAGTGGTGCAATGGATCGCTGGGTCCTACAACCTTGGTGAAAACTTGTTGGGACCCGAGGGGTATACAGTATATGCCTCCAGCAAAGGCTTCAGCAGATACCATTGGGGAACAGGCTTTTGATAGGTGTTATCTTTTCCCTTCAAGGTTTAGTCATAGAACATCACTGGAAAAGAACAATACATCCACACAGAGCAAACTTGAACTAATATAAACTTTTTCTTACAATTAATTTTCACACTTTAATCATATAGTGAACAGTGGTGTTGTAATTACCTAAAGAGTTACATATGCCAAGTAAGAAAACATATAAGTGGCTACATGTGGTGTGATAGAACTTCAAGGCCCTAGGCATAGTTGTCTATAAAAATCTCATAGAGCAATCATGTAAAAAGAAAAATGAAAGCAAATAAGAAGAACCCGTCAAAGTCTAGAACTCTTGATTAGTTTGATTCCATAATAACCCAATGGATGAATTGCACAAAGCAAGTGCATATTTACTATCTGGAGGGCAGGCTACACTAATAAACAAGGTATGCAAAGTGGTGCAATGGATCGCTGGGTCCTACCACCTTGGTGAAAACTTGCTGGGACCCGAGGGGTATATATGCCTCCAGCAAAGGCTTCAGCAGATACCATTGCGGAACAGGCTTTGACCCCATAGGTGATATCTTTTCCCTCCAAGGTTTAGTCATAGAACATCACTGGAACAGAACAATACATCCACACAGAACAAACTTGAACTAATATAAACTTTTTCTTACAATTAATTTTCACACTTTAATCATATGGTGAACAGTCGTGTTGTAAATACCTAAAGAGTTACATATGCCAAGTAAGAAAACATATAAGTGGCTACATGTGGTGTGATAGAACTTCAAGGCCCTAGGCATAGTTGTCTATAAAAATCTCATACAGCAATCATGTGAAAAGCAACATGAAAGCAAATAAGAAGAACCCGTCAAAGTCTAGAACTCTTGATTGGTTAAAGTGCATATTTACTATCTGGAGGGCAGACTACACGAATAAACAAGGTATTCAAAGTGGTGCAATGGATCGCTGGGTCCTACCACCTTGGTGAAAACTTGCTGGGACCCGAGGGGTATATATGCCTCCAGCAAAGGCTTCAGCAGATACCATTGGGGAACAGGCTTTGACACCATAGGTGATATATTTCCTTTTTAAGGTTTAGTCATAGAACATCACTGGAACAGAACAATGCATCCACACAGAGCAAACTTGAACTAATATAAACTTTTTCTTACAATTAATTTACACACTTTAATCATATAGTGAACAGTAGTGTTGTAAATACCTAAAGAGTTACATATGCCAAGTAAGAAAACATATAAGTGGCTACATGTGGTGTGATAGAACTTCAAGGCCCTATGCATAGTTGTCTATAAAAATCTCATACAGCAATCATGAGAACAGCAACATGAAAACAAGTAAGAAGAACCCGTCAAAGTCTAGAACTCTTGATTAGTTTGATTCCATAATAACCCAATGGATGAACTGCAAAAAGCAAGTGCATATTTACTATCTGGATGGCAGAATACACGAATAAACAAGGTATGCAAATTGGTGCAATGGATCACTGGGTCCTAACACCTTGGTGAAAACTTGCTGGGATCCGAGGGGTATATATGCCTCCAGCAAAGGCTTCAGCAGATACCATTGGGGAACAGGCTTTGACTCCATAGGTGATATCTTTTCCCTTCAAGGTTTAGTCATAGAACATCACTGGAACATAACAATACATCCATACAGAGCAAACTTGAACTAATATAAACTTTTTCTTGCAATTAATTTTCACACTTTAATCGTTGTAAATACCTAAAGAGTTACATATGCCAAGTAAGAAAACATATAAGTGGCTACATGTGGTGTGATAGAACTTCAAGGCCCTAGGCATAGTTGTCTATAAAAATCTCATACAGCAATCATGTGAAAAGCAACATGAAAGCAAATAAGAAGAACCCGTCAAAGTCTAGAACTCTTGATTAGTTTGATTCCATAATAACCCAATGAATGAATTGCAAAGCAAGTGCATATTTATTATCTGGAGGGCAGGCTAAACGAATAAACAAGGTATGCAAAGGGGCGAAATGGATCGCTGGGTCCTACCACCTTGGTGAAAACTTGCTGGGATCCGAGGGGTATATATGCCTCCAGCAAAAGCTTCAAAAGATACCATTGGGGAACAGGCTTTGACCCCATAGGTGATATCTTTTCCCTTCAAGGTTTAGTCATAGAACATCACTGGAACAGAACAATACATCCACACAGAGCAAGCTTGAACTAATACAAACTTTTTCTTACAATTAATTTTCACACTTTAATCGTTGTACCTACCTAAAGAGTTACATATGCCAAGTAAGAAAACATATAAGTGGCTACATGTGGTGTGATAGAACTTCAAGGCCCTAGGCATAATTGTCTATAAAAATCTCATACAGCAATCATGAGAACAGCAACATGAAAACAAGTAAGAAGAACCCGTCATAGTCTAGAACTCTTGGTTAGTTTGATTCCAAAATAACCCAATGGATGAATTGCAAAGCAAGTGCATATTTATTATCTGGAGGGAAGGCTAAACGAATAAACAAGGTATGCAAAGGGGCGAAATGGATCGCTGGGTCCTACAACCTTGGTGAAAACTTGCTGGGACCCAAGGGGTATATATGTCTCTTGCAAAGGATTCAGCAGATACCATTAGGGAACAGGCTTTGACCCCATAGGTGATATCTTTTCCCTTCAAGATTTAGTAATAGAACATCACTGGAACAGAACAATACATCCACACAGAGCAAACTTGAACTAATATAAACTTCTTCTTCCGATTAATTTTCACACTTTTATCATATAATGACCAGTGGTGTTGTAAATACCTAAAGAGTTACATATGCCAAGTAAGAAAACATATAAGTGTCTACATGTGGTGTGATATAACTTCAAGGCCCTAGGCATAGTTGTCTATAAAAATCTCATACAGCAATCATGTGAAAAGCAACATGAAAGCAAATAAGAAGAACCCGTCAAAGTCTAGAACTCTTGATTAGTTTGATTCCATAATAACCCAATGGATGAATTGCACAAAGCAAGTGCATATTTACTATCTGGATGGCAGACTACACAAATAAACAAGGTATGCAAAGTGGTGCAATGAATCGCTGGGTCCTACCACCTTGGTGAAAACTGGCTGGGACCCGAGGGGTATATATGCCTCCAGCAAAGGCTTCAGCAGATACCATTGGGGAACAGGCTTTGACTCCATAGGTGATATCTTTTCCCTTCAAGGTTTAGTCATAGAACATCACTGGAACAGAACAATACATCCACACAGAGCAAACTTGAACTAATATAAACTTTTCTTACAATTAATTTTCACACTTTAATCGTTGTACATACCTAAAGAGTTACATATGCCAAGTAAGAAAACATATAAGTGGCTACATGTGGTGTGATAGAACTTCAAGGCCCTAGGCATAGTTGTCTATAAAAATCTCATACAGCAATCATGAGAACAGCAACATGAAAACAAGTAAGAAGAACCCGTCAAAGTCTAGAACTCTTGATTAGTTTGATTTCATAATAACCCAATGGATGAATTGCAAAAAGCAAGTGCATATTTACTATCTGGATGGCAGGCTACACTAATAAACAAGGTATGCAAAGTGTTGCAATGGATCGCTGGGTCCTACCACCTTGGTGAAAACTTGATGGGACCCGAGGGGTATATATGCCTCCAGCAAAGGCTTCAGCAGATACCATTGGGGAACAGGCTTTGACCCCATAGGTGATATCTTTTCCCTTTAAGATTTATTCATACAACATCACTGGAACAAAACAATACAGAGCAAACTTGAACTAATATAAACTTTTTCTTACAATTCATTTTCACACTTTAATCATATAGTGAACAGTGGTGTTGTAAATACCTAAAGAGTTACATATGCCAAGTAAGAAAACATATAAGTGGCTACATGTGGTGTGATAGAACTTCAAGGCCCTAGGCATAGTTGTCTATAAAAATCTCATACAGCAATCATGTTGTGTGATAGAACTTCAAGGCCCTAGGCATAGTTGTCTATAAAAATCTCATACAGCAATCATGAGAACAGCAACATGAAAACAAATAAGAAGAACCCGTCAAAGTCTAGAACTCTTGATTAGTTTGATTCCATAATAACAAAATGGATGAATTGCAAAAAGCAAGTGCATATTTACTGTCTGGAGGGCAGACTACACGAATAAACAAGGTATGCAAAGTGGTGCAATGGATCGCTGGGTCCTACCACCTTGGTGAAAACTTGCTGGGACCCGAGGGGTATATATGCCTCCAGCAAAGGCTTCAGCAGATACCATTGGGGAACAGGCTTTAACCCCATAGGTGATATCTTTTCCCTCCAAGGTTTAGTCATAGAACATCACTGGAACAGAACAATACATCCACACAGAGCAAACTTGAACTAATAAAAACTTTTTCTTACAATTAATTTTCACACTTTAATCATATAGTGAACAGTGGTGTTGTAAATACCTAAAGAGTTACATATGCCAAGTAAGAAAACATATAAGTGGCTACATGTGGTGTGATAGAACTTCAAGGCCCTAGGCATAGTTGTCTATAAAAATCTCATACAGCAATCATGTGAAAAGCAACATGAAAGCAAATAAGAAGAACCCGTCAAAGTCTAGAACTCTTGATTAGTTTGATTCCATAATAACCCAATGGATGAATTGCACAAAGCAAGTGCATATTTACTATCTGGATGGCAGACTACACAAATAAACAAGGTATGCAAAGTGGTGCAATGAATCGCTGGGTCCTACCACCTTGGTGAAAACTGGCTGGGACCCGAGGGGTATATATGCCTCCAGCAAAGGCTTCAGCAGATACCATTGGGGAACAGGCTTTGACTCCATAGGTGATATCTTTTCACTTCAAGGTTTAGTCATAGAACATCACTGGAACAGAACAATACATCCACACAGAGCAAACTTGAACTAATATAAACTTTTCTTACAATTAATTTTCACACTTTAATCGTTGTACATACCTAAAGAGTTACATATGCCAAGTAAGAAAACATATAAGTGGCTACATGTGGTGTGATAGAACTTCAAGGCCCTAGGCATAGTTGTCTATAAAAATCTCATACAGCAATCATGTGAAAAGCAACATGAAAGCAAATAAGAAGAACCCGTCAAAGTCTAGAACTCTTGATTAGTTTGATTTCATAATAACCCAATGGATGAATTGCAAAAAGCAAGTGCATATTTACTATCTGGATGGCAGGCTACACTAATAAACAAGGTATGCAAAGTGTTGCAATGGATCGCTGGGTCCTACCACCTTGGTGAAAACTTGATGGGACCCGAGGGGTATATATGCCTCCAGCAAAGGCTTCAGCAGATACCATTGGGGAACAGGCTTTGACCCCATAGGTGATATCTTTTCCCTTTAAGATTTATTCATACAACATCACTGGAACAAAACAATACAGAGCAAACTTGAACTAATATAAACTTTTTCTTACAATTCATTTTCACACTTTAATCATATAGTGAACAGTGGTGTTCACTATATGAACACCACTAAATCCACAACAATACATCCACAACAATACATCCACACAGAGCAAACCTGAACTAATATAAACTTTTTCTTACAATTAATTTTCACACTTTAATCATATAGTGAACAGTGGTGTTGTAAATACCTAAAGAGTTACATATGCCAAGTAAGAAAACATATAAGTGGCTACATGTGGTGTGATAGAACTTCAAGGCCCTAGGCATAGTTGTCTATAAAAATCTCATACAGCAATCATGTTGTGTGATAGAACTTCAAGGCCCTAGGCATAGTTGTCTATAAAAATCTCATACAGCAATCATGAGAACAGCAACATGAAAACAAATAAGAAGAACCCGTCAAAGTCTAGAACTCTTGATTAGTTTGATTCCATAATAACAAAATGGATGAATTGCAAAAAGCAAGTGCATATTTACTGTCTGGAGGGCAGACTACACGAATAAACAAGGTATGCAAAGTGGTGCAATGGATCGCTGGGTCCTACCACCTTGGTGAAAACTTGCTGGGACCCGAGGGGTATATATGCCTCCAGCAAAGGCTTCAGCAGATACCATTGGGGAACAGGCTTTAACCCCATAGGTGATATCTTTTCCCTCCAAGGTTTAGTCATAGAACATCACTGGAACAGAACAATACATCCACACAGAGCAAACTTGAACTAATAAAAACTTTTTCTTACAATTAATTTTCACACTTTAATCATATAGTGAACAGTGGTGTTGTAAATACCTAAAGAGTTACATATGCCAAGTAAGAAAACATATAAGTGGCTACATGTGGTGTGATAGAACTTCAAGGCCCTAGGCATAGTTGTCTATAAAAATCTCATACAGCAATCATGAGAACAGCAACATGAAAACAAATAAGAAGAACCCGTCAAAGTCTAGAACTGTTGATTAGTTTGATTCCATAATAACCCAATGGATGAATTGCAAAAAGCAAGTGCATATTTACTATCTGGATGGCATGCTACACAAATAGACAAGGTATGCAAAGTGGTGCAATGGATCGCTGGGTCCTACCACCTTGGTGAAAACTTGCTGGGACCCGAGGGGTATATATGCCTCCATCAAAGGCTTCAGCACATACCATTGGGGAACAGGCTTTGACCCCATAGGTGATATATTTTCCCTTCAAGGTTTAGTCATAGAACATCACTGGAACAGAACAATACATCCACACAGAGCAAACTAGAACTAATATAAACTTTTTCTTGCAATTAATTTTCACACTTTAATCATTGTAAATACCTAAAGAGTTACATATGCCAAGTAAGAAAACATATAAGTGGCTACATGTGGTGTGATAGAACTTCAAGGCCCTAGGCATAGTTGTCTATAAAATTCTCATACAGCAATCATGTGAAAAGCAACATGAAAGCAAATAACAAGAACCCGTCAAAGTCTAGAACTCTTGATTAGTTCGATTCCATAATAACCCAATGGATGAATTGCAAAAAGCAAGTGCATATTTACTATCTGGATGGCAGACTACACGAATAAACAAGGTATGCAAAGTGGTACAATGGATCGCTGGGTCCTACCACCTTGTTGAAAACTTGCTGGGACCCGAGGGGTATATATGCCTCCAGCAAAGGCTTCAGCAGATACCATTGGGGAACAGGCTTTGAACCTATAGGTGATATATTTTCCCTTCAAGGTTTAGTCATAGAACATCACTGGAACAGAACAATACATCCACACAGAGCAAACTTGAACTAATATAAACTTTTTCTTGCAATTAATTTTCACACTTTAATCATTGTAAATACCTAAAGAGTTATATATGCCAAGTAAGAAAACATATAAGTGGCTACATGTGGTGTGATAGAACTTCAAGGCCCTAGGCATAGTTGTCTATAAAAATCTCATACAGCAATCATGTAAAAAGAAAAATGAAAGCAAATAAGAAGAACCCGTCAAAGTCTAGAACTCTTGATTAGTTTGATTCCATAATAACCCAATGGATGAATTGCAAAAAGCAAGTGCATATTTACTTTCTGGAGGGCAGACTACACGAATAAAAAAGGTATGCAAAGTGGTGCAATGGATCGCTGGGTCCTACAACCTTGGTGAAAACTTGTTGGGACCCGAGGGGTATACAGTATATGCCTCCATCAAAGGCTTCAGCAGACACCATTGGGGAACAGGCTTTTGATAGGTGTTATCTTTTCCCTTCAAGGTTTAGTCATAGAACATCACTGGAAAAGAACAATACATCCACACAGAGCAAACTTGAACTAATATAAACTTTTTCTTACAATTAATTTTCACACTTTAATCATATAGTGAACAGTGGTGTTGTAATTACCTAAAGAGTTACATATGCCAAGTAAGAAAACATATAAGTGGCTACATGTGGTGTGATAGAACTTCAAGGCCCTAGGCATAGTTGTCTATAAAAATCTCATAGAGCAATCATGTAAAAAGAAAAATGAAAGCAAATAAGAAGAACCCGTCAAAGTCTAGAACTCTTGATTAGTTTGATTCCATAATAACCCAATGGATGAATTGCACAAAGCAAGTGCATATTTACTATCTGGAGGGCAGGCTACACTAATAAACAAGGTATGCAAAGTGGTGCAATGGATCGCTGGGTCCTACCACCTTGGTGAAAACTTGCTGGGACCCGAGGGGTATATATGCCTCCAGCAAAGGCTTCAGCAGATGGCATTGCGGAACAGGCTTTGACCCCATAGGTGATATCTTTTCCCTCCAAGGTTTAGTCATAGAACATCACTGGAACAGAACAATACATCCACACAGAACAAACTTGAACTAATATAAACTTTTTCTTACAATTAATTTTCACACTTTAATCATATGGTGAACAGTCGTGTTGTAAATACCTAAAGAGTTACATATGCCAAGTAAGAAAACATATAAGTGGCTACATGTGGTGTGATAGAACTTCAAGGCCCTAGGCATAGTTGTCTATAAAAATCTCATACAGCAATCATGTGAAAAGCAACATGAAAGCAAATAAGAAGAACCCAACAAAGTCTAGAACTCTTGATTGGTTAAAGTGCATATTTACTATCTGGAGGGCAGACTACACGAATAAACAAGGTATTCAAAGTGGTGCAATGGATCGCTGGGTCCTACCACCTTGGTGAAAACTTGCTGGGACCCGAGGGGTATATATGCCTCCAGCAAAGGCTTTAGCAGATACCATTGGGGAACAGGCTTTGACTCCATAGGTGATATCTTTTCCCTTCAAGGTTTAGTCATAGAACATCACTGGAACAGAACAATACATCCATACAGAGCAAACTTGAAGTAATATAAACTTTTTCTTGCAATTAATTTTCACACTTTAATCGTTGTAAATACCTAAAGAGTTACATATGCCAAGTAAGAAAACATATAAGTGGCTACATGTGGTGTGATAGAACTTCAAGGCCCTAGGCATAGTTGTCTATAAAAATCTCATACAGCAATCATGTGAAAAGCAACATGAAAGCAAATAAGAAGAACCCGTCAAAGTCTAGAACTCTTGATTAGTTTGATTCCATAATAACCCAATGAATGAATTGCAAAGCAAGTGCATATTTATTATCTGCAGGGCAGGCTAAACGAATAAACAAGGTATGCAAAGGGGCGAAATGGATCGCTGGGTCCTACCACCTTGGTGAAAACTTGCTGGGATCCGAGGGGTATATATGCCTCCAGCAAAGGCTTCAAAAGATACCATTGGGGAACAGGCTTTGACCCCATAGGGGATATCTTTTCCCTTCAAGGTTTAGTCATAGAACATCACTGGAACAGAACAATACATCCGCACAGAGCAAACTTGAACTAATATAAACTTTTTCTTGCAATTCATTTTCACACTTTAATCGTTGTAAATACCTAAAGAGTTACATATGCCAAGTAAGAAAACATATAAGTGGCTACATGTGGTGTGATAGAACTTCAAGGCCCTATGCATAGTTGTCTATAAAAATCTCATACAGCAATCATGAGAACAGCAACATGAAAACAAGTAAGAATAACCCGTCAAAGTCTAGAACTCTTGATTAGTTTGATTCCATAATAACCCAATGGATGAACTGCAAAAAGCAAGTGCATATTTACTATCTGGATGGCAGGCTACACGAATAAACAAGGTATGCAAATTGGTGCAATGGATCACTGGGTCCTACCACCTTGGTGAAAACTTGCTGGGATCCGAGGGGTATATATGCCTCCAGCAAAGGCTTCAAAAGATACCATTGGGGAACAGGCTTTGACCCCATAGGTGATATCTTTTCCCTTCAAGGTTTAGTCATAGAACATCACTGGAACAGAACAATACATCCGCACAGAGCAAACTTGAACTAATATAAACTTTTTCTTGCAATTCATTTTCACACTTTAATTGTTGTAAATACCTAAAGAGTTACATATGCCAAGTAAGAAAACATATAAGTGTCTACATGTGGTGTGATATAACTTCAAGGCCCTAGGCATAGTTGTCTATAAAAATCTCATACAGCAATCATGTGAAAAGCAACATGAAAGCAAATAAGAAGAACCCGTCAAAGTCTAGAACTCTTGATTAGTTTGATTCCATAATAACCCAATGGATGAATTGCACAAAGCAAGTGCATATTTACTATCTGGATGGCAGACTACACAAATAAACAAGGTATGCAAAGTGGTGCAATGGATCGCTGGGTCCTACCACCTTGGTGAAAACTGGCTGGGACCCGAGGGGTATATATGCCTCCAGCAAAGGCTTCAGCAGATACCATTGGGGAACAGGCTTTGACTCCATAGGTGATATCTTTTCCCTTCAAGGTTTAGTCATAGAACATCACTGGAACAGAACAATACATCCACACAGAGCAAACTTGAACTAATATAAACTTTTCTTACAATTAATTTTCACACTTTAATCGTTGTACATACCTAAAGAGTTACATATGCCAAGTAAGAAAACATATAAGTGGCTACATGTGGTGTGATAGAACTTCAAGGCCCTAGGCATAGTTGTCTATAAAAATCTCATACAGCAATCATGAGAACAGCAACATGAAAACAAGTAAGAAGAACCCGTCAAAGTCTAGAACTCTTGATTAGTTTGATTTCATAATAACCCAATGGATGAATTGCAAAAAGCAAGTGCATATTTACTATCTGGATGGCAGGCTACACTAATAAACAAGGTATGCAAAGTGTTGCAATGGATCGCTGGGTCCTACCACCTTGGTGAAAACTTGATGGGACCCGAGGGGTATATATGCCTCCATCAAAGGCTTCAGCATATACTATTGGGGAACAGGCTTTGACCCCATAGGTGATATATTTTCCCTTCAAGGTTTAGTCATAGAACATCACTGGAACAGAACAATACATCCACACAGAGCAAACTAGAACTAATATAAACTTTTTCTTGCAATTAATTTTCACACTTTAATCATTGTAAATACCTAAAGAGTTACATATGCCAAGTAAGAAAACATATAAGTGGCTACATGTGGTGTGATAGAACTTCAAGGCCCTAGGCATAGTTGTCTATAAAATTCTCATACAGCAATCATGTGAAAGGCAACATGAAAGCAAATAACAAGAACCCGTCAAAGTCTAGAACTCTTGATTAGTTCGATTCCATAATAACCCAATGGATGAATTGCAAAAAGCAAGTGCATATTTACTATCTGGATGGCAGACTACACGAATAAACCAGGTATGCAAAGTGGTACAATGGATCGCTGGGTCCTACCACCTTGTTGAAAACTTGCTGGGACCCGAGGGGTATATATGCCTCCAGCAAAGGCTTCAGCAGATACCATTGGGTAACAGGCTTTGAACCTATAGGTGATATATTTTCCCTTCAAGGTTTAGTCATAGAACATCACTGGAACAGAACAATACATCCACACAGAGCAAACTTGAACTAATATAAACTTTTTCTTGCAATTAATTTTCACACTTTAATCATTGTAAATACCTAAAGAGTTATATATGCCAAGTAAGAAAACATATAAGTGGCTACATGTGGTGTGATAGAACTTCAAGGCCCTAGGCATAGTTGTCTATAAAAATCTCATACAGCAATCATGTAAAAAGAAAAATGAAAGCAAATAAGAAGAACCCGTCAAAGTCTAGAACTCTTGATTAGTTTGATTCCATAATAACCCAGTGGATGAATTGCAAAAAGCAAGTGCATATTTACTATCTGGAGGGCAGACTACACGAATAAAAAAGGTATGCAAAGTGGTGCAATGGATCGCTGGGTCCTACAACCTTGGTGAAAACTTGTTGGGACCCGAGGGGTATACAGTATATGCCTCCAGCAAAGGCTTCAGCAGATACCATTGGGGAACAGGCTTTTGATAGGTGTTATCTTTTCCCTTCAAGGTTTAGTCATAGAACATCACTGGAAAAGAACAATACATCCACACAGAGCAAACTTGAACTAATATAAACTTTTTCTTACAATTAATTTTCACACTTTAATCATATAGTGAACAGTGGTGTTGTAATTACCTAAAGAGTTACATATGCCAAGTAAGAAAACATATAAGTGGCTACATGTGGTGTGATAGAACTTCAAGGCCCTAGGCATAGTTGTCTATAAAAATCTCATAGAGCAATCATGTAAAAAGAAAAATGAAAGCAAATAAGAAGAACCCGTCAAAGTCTAGAACTCTTGATTAGTTTGATTCCATAATAACCCAATGGATGAATTGCACAAAGCAAGTGCATATTTACTATCTGGAGGGCAGGCTACACTAATAAACAAGGTATGCAAAGTGGTGCAATGGATCGCTGGGTCCTACCACCTTGGTGAAAACTTGCTGGGACCCGAGGGGTATATATGCCTCCAGCAAAGGCTTCAGCAGATACCATTGCGGAACAGGCTTTGACCCCATAGGTGATATCTTTTCCCTCCAAGGTTTAGTCATAGAACATCACTGGAACAGAACAATACATCCACACAGAACAAACTTGAACTAATATAAACTTTTTCTTACAATTAATTTTCACACTTTAATCATATGGTGAACAGTCGTGTTGTAAATACCTAAAGAGTTACATATGCCAAGTAAGAAAACATATAAGTGGCTACATGTGGTGTGATAGAACTTCAAGGCCCTAGGCATAGTTGTCTATAAAAATCTCATACAGCAATCATGTGAAAAGCAACATGAAAGCAAATAAGAAGAACCCGTCAAAGTCTAGAACTCTTGATTGGTTAAAGTGCATATTTACTATCTGGAGGGCAGACTACACGAATAAACAAGGTATTCAAAGTGGTGCAATGGATCGCTGGGTCCTACCACCTTGGTGAAAACTTGCTGGGACCCGAGGGGTATATATGCCTCCAGCAAAGGCTTCAGCAGATACCATTGGGGAACAGGCTTTGACACCATAGGTGATATATTTCCTTTTTAAGGTTTAGTCATAGAACATCACTGGAACAGAACAATGCATCCACACAGAGCAAACTTGAAATAATATAAACTTTTTCTTACAATTAATTTACACATTTTAATCATATAGTGAACAGTAGTGTTGTAAATACCTAAAGAGTTACATATGCCAAGTAAGAAAACATATAAGTGGCTACATGTGGTGTGATAGAACTTCAAGGCCCTATGCATAGTTGTCTATAAAAATCTCATACAGCAATCATGAGAACAGCAACATGAAAACAAGTAAGAAGAACCCGTCAAAGTCTAGAACTCTTGATTAGTTTGATTCCATAATAACCCAATGGATGAACTGCAAAAAGCAAGTGCATATTTACTATCTGGATGGCAGAATACACGAATAAACAAGGTATGCAAATTGGTGCAATGGATCACTGGGTCCTAACACCTTGGTGAAAACTTGCTGGGATCCGAGGGGTATATATGCCTCCAGCAAAGGCTTCAGCAGATACCATTGGGGAACAGGCTTTGACTCCATAGGTGATATCTTTTCCCTTCAAGGTTTAGTCATAGAACATCACTGGAACATAACAATACATCCATACAGAGCAAACTTGAACTAATATAAACTTTTTCTTGCAATTAATTTTCACACTTTAATCGTTGTAAATACCTAAAGAGTTACATATGCCAAGTAAGAAAACATATAAGTGGCTACATGTGGTGTGATAGAACTTCAAGGCCCTAGGCATAATTGTCTATAAAAATCTCATACAGCAATCATGAGAACAGCAACATGAAAACAAGTAAGAAGAACCCGTCATAGTCTAGAACTCTTGGTTAGTTTGATTCCAAAATAACCCAATGGATGAATTGCAAAGCAAGTGCATATTTATTATCTGGAGGGAAGGCTAAACGAATAAACAAGGTATGCAAAGGGGCGAAATGGATCGCTGGGTCCTACAACCTTGGTGAAAACTTGCTGGGACCCAAGGGGTATATATGTCTCTTGCAAAGGATTCAGCAGATGCCATTAGGGAACAGGCTTTGACCCCATAGGTGATATCTTTTCCCTTCAAGATTTAGTTATAGAACATCACTGGAACAGAACAATACATCCACACAGAGCAAACTTGAACTAATATAAACTTCTTCTTCCGATTAATTTTCACACTTTTATCATATAATGACCAGTGGTGTTGTAAATACCTAAAGAGTTACATATGCCAAGTAAGAAAACATATAAGTGTCTACATGTGGTGTGATATAACTTCAAGGCCCTAGGCATAGTTGTCTATAAAAATCTCATACAGCAATCATGTGAAAAGCAACATGAAAGCAAATAAGAAGAACCCGTCAAAGTCTAGAACTCTTGATTAGTTTGATTCCATAATAACCCAATGGATGAATTGCACAAAGCAAGTGCATATTTACTATCTGGATGGCAGACTACACAAATAAACAAGGTATGCAAAGTGGTGCAATGAATCGCTGGGTCCTACCACCTTGGTGAAAACTGGCTGGGACCCGAGGGGTATATATGCCTCCAGCAAAGGCTTCAGCAGATACCATTGGGGAACAGGCTTTGACTCCATAGGTGATATCTTTTCCCTTCAAGGTTTAGTCATAGAACATCACTGGAACAGAACAATACATCCACACAGAGCAAACTTGAACTAATATAAACTTTTCTTACAATTAATTTTCACACTTTAATCGTTGTACATACCTAAAGAGTTACATATGCCAAGTAAGAAAACATATAAGTGGCTACATGTGGTGTGATAGAACTTCAAGGCCCTAGGCATAGTTGTCTATAAAAATCTCATACAGCAATCATGAGAACAGCAACATGAAAACAAGTAAGAAGAACCCGTCAAAGTCTAGAACTCTTGATTAGTTTGATTTCATAATAACCCAATGGATGAATTGCAAAAAGCAAGTGCATATTTACTATCTGGATGGCAGGCTACACTAATAAACAAGGTATGCAAAGTGTTGCAATGGATCGCTGGGTCCTACCACCTTGGTGAAAACTTGATGGGACCCGAGGGGTATATATGCCTCCAGCAAAGTCTTCAGCAGATACCATTGGGGAACAGGCTTTGACCCCATAGGTGATATCTTTTCCCTTTAAGATTTATTCATACAACATCACTGGAACAAAACAATACAGAGCAAACTTGAACTAATATAAACTTTTTCTTACAATTCATTTTCACACTTTAATCATATAGTGAACAGTGGTGTTCACTATATGAACACCACTAAATCCACAACAATACATCCACAACAATACATCCACACAGAGCAAACCTGAACTAATATAAACTTTTTCTTACAATTAATTTTCACACTTTAATCATATAGTGAACAGTGGTGTTGTAAATACCTAAAGAGTTACATATGCCAAGTAAGAAAACATATAAGTGGCTACATGTGGTGTGATAGAACTTCAAGGCCCTAGGCATAGTTGTCTATAAAAATCTCATACAGCAATCATGTTGTGTGATAGAACTTCAAGGCCCTAGGCATAGTTGTCTATAAAAATCTCATACAGCAATCATGAGAACAGCAACATGAAAACAAATAAGAAGAACCCGTCAAAGTCTAGAACTCTTGATTAGTTTGATTCCATAATAACAAAATGGATGAATTGCAAAAAGCAAGTGCATATTTACTGTCTGGAGGGCAGACTACACGAATAAACAAGGTATGCAAAGTGGTGCAATGGATCGCTGGGTCCTACCACCTTGGTGAAAACTTGCTGGGACCCGAGGGGTATATATGCCTCCAGCAAAGGCTTCAGCAGATACCATTGGGGAACAGGCTTTAACCCCATAGGTGATATCTTTTCCCTCCAAGGTTTAGTCATAGAACATCACTGGAACAGAACAATACATCCACACAGAGCAAACTTGAACTAATAAAAACTTTTTCTTACAATTAATTTTCACACTTTAATCATATAGTGAACAGTGGTGTTGTAAATACCTAAAGAGTTACATATGCCAAGTAAGAAAACATATAAGTGGCTACATGTGGTGTGATAGAACTTCAAGGCCCTAGGCATAGTTGTCTATAAAAATCTCATACAGCAATCATGAGAACAGCAACATGAAAACAAATAAGAAGAACCCGTCAAAGTCTAGAACTGTTGATTAGTTTGATTCCATAATAACCCAATGGATGAATTGCAAAAAGCAAGTGCATATTTACTATCTGGATGGCAGGCTACACAAATAGACAAGGTATGCAAAGTGGTGCAATGGATCGCTGGGTCCTACCACCTTGGTGAAAACTTGCTGGGACCCGAGGGGTATATATGCCTCCATCAAAGGCTTCAGCACATACCATTGGGGAACAGGCTTTGACCCCATAGGTGATATATTTTCCCTTCAAGGTTTAGTCATAGAACATCACTGGAACAGAACAATACATCCACACAGAGCAAACTAGAACTAATATAAACTTTTTCTTGCAATTAATTTTCACACTTTAATCATTGTAAATACCTAAAGAGTTACATATGCCAAGTAAGAAAACATATAAGTGGCTACATGTGGTGTGATAGAACTTCAAGGCCCTAGGCATAGTTGTCTATAAAATTCTCATACAGCAATCATGTGAAAAGCAACATGAAAGCAAATAACAAGAACCCGTCAAAGTCTAGAACTCTTGATTAGTTCGATTCCATAATAACCCAATGGATGAATTGCAAAAAGCAAGTGCATATTTACTATCTGGATGGCAGACTACACGAATAAACAAGGTATGCAAAGTGGTACAATGGATCGCTGGGTCCTACCACCTTGTTGAAAACTTGCTGGGACCCGAGGGGTATATATGCCTCCAGCAAAGGCTTCAGCAGATACCATTGGGGAACAGGCTTTGAACCTATAGGTGATATATTTTCCCTTCAAGGTTTAGTCATAGAACATCACTGGAACAGAACAATACATCCACACAGAGCAAACTTGAACTAATATAAACTTTTTCTTGCAATTAATTTTCACACTTTAATCATTGTAAATACCTAAAGAGTTATATATGCCAAGTAAGAAAACATATAAGTGGCTACATGTGGTGTGATAGAACTTCAAGGCCCTAGGCATAGTTGTCTATAAAAATCTCATACAGCAATCATGTAAAAAGAAAAATGAAAGCAAATAAGAAGAACCCGTCAAAGTCTAGAACTCTTGATTAGTTTGATTCCATAATAACCCAATGGATGAATTGCAAAAAGCAAGTGCATATTTACTTTCTGGAGGGCAGACTACACGAATAAAAAAGGTATGCAAAGTGGTGCAATGGATCGCTGGGTCCTACAACCTTGGTGAAAACTTGTTGGGACCCGAGGGGTATACAGTATATGCCTCCATCAAAGGCTTCAGCAGACACCATTGGGGAACAGGCTTTTGATAGGTGTTATCTTTTCCCTTCAAGGTTTAGTCATAGAACATCACTGGAAAAGAACAATACATCCACACAGAGCAAACTTGAACTAATATAAACTTTTTCTTACAATTAATTTTCACACTTTAATCATATAGTGAACAGTGGTGTTGTAATTACCTAAAGAGTTACATATGCCAAGTAAGAAAACATATAAGTGGCTACATGTGGTGTGATAGAACTTCAAGGCCCTAGGCATAGTTGTCTATAAAAATCTCATAGAGCAATCATGTAAAAAGAAAAATGAAAGCAAATAAGAAGAACCCGTCAAAGTCTAGAACTCTTGATTAGTTTGATTCCATAATAACCCAATGGATGAATTGCACAAAGCAAGTGCATATTTACTATCTGGAGGGCAGGCTACACTAATAAACAAGGTATGCAAAGTGGTGCAATGGATCGCTGGGTCCTACCACCTTGGTGAAAACTTGCTGGGACCCGAGGGGTATATATGCCTCCAGCAAAGGCTTCAGCAGATGGCATTGCGGAACAGGCTTTGACCCCATAGGTGATATCTTTTCCCTCCAAGGTTTAGTCATAGAACATCACTGGAACAGAACAATACATCCACACAGAACAAACTTGAACTAATATAAACTTTTTCTTACAATTAATTTTCACACTTTAATCATATGGTGAACAGTCGTGTTGTAAATACCTAAAGAGTTACATATGCCAAGTAAGAAAACATATAAGTGGCTACATGTGGTGTGATAGAACTTCAAGGCCCTAGGCATAGTTGTCTATAAAAATCTCATAGAGCAATCATGTAAAAAGAAAAATGAAAGCAAATAAGAAGAACAAGTCAAAGTCTAGAACTCTTGATTAGTTTGATTCCAGAATAACCCAATGGATGAATTGCAAAAAGCAAGTGCATATTTACTATCTGGATGGCAGGGTACATGAATAAACAAGGTATGCAAAGTAGTGCAATGGATCGCTGGGTCCTACCACCTTGGTGAAAACTTGCTGGGACCCGAGGGGTATATATGCCTCCAGCAAAGGCTTTAGCAGATACCATTGGGGAACAGGCTTTGACTCCATAGGTGATATCTTTTCCCTTCAAGGTTTAGTCATAGAACATCACTGGAACAGAACAATACATCCATACAGAGCAAACTTGAACTAATATAAACTTTTTCTTGCAATTAATTTTCACACTTTAATCGTTGTAAATACCTAAAGAGTTACATATGCCAAGTAAGAAAACATATGAGTGGCTACATGTGGTGTGATAGAACTTCAAGGCCCTAGGCATAGTTGTCTATAAAAATCTCATACAGCAATCATGTGAAAAGCAACATGAAAGCAAATAAGAAGAACCCGTCAAAGTCTAGAACTCTTGATTGGTTTGATTCCATAATAACCCAATGAATGAATTGCAAAGCAAGTGCATATTTATTATCTGCAGGGCAGGCTAAACGAATAAACAAGGTATGCAAAGGGGCGAAATGGATCGCTGGGTCCTACCACCTTGGTGAAAACTTGCTGGGATCCGAGGGGTATATATGCCTCCAGCAAAGGCTTCAAAAGATACCATTGGGGAACAGGCTTTGACCCCATAGGTGATATCTTTTCCCTTCAAGGTTTAGTCATAGAACATCACTGGAACAGAACAATACATCCGCACAGAGCAAACTTGAACTAATATAAACTTTTTCTTGCAATTCATTTTCACACTTTAATCGTTGTAAATACCTAAAGAGTTACATATGCCAAGTAAGAAAACATATAAGTGGCTACATGTGGTGTGATAGAACTTCAAGGCCCTATGCATAGTTGTCTATAAAAATCTCATACAGCAATCATGAGAACAGCAACATGAAAACAAGTAAGAATAACCCGTCAAAGTCTAGAACTCTTGATTAGTTTGATTCCATAATAACCCAATGGATGAACTGCAAAAAGCAAGTGCATATTTACTATCTGGATGGCAGGCTACACGAATAAACAAGGTATGCAAATTGGTGCAATGGATCACTGGGTCCTAACACCTTGGTGAAAACTTGCTGGGATCCGAGGGGTATATATGCCTCCAGCAAAGGCTTCAGCAGATACCATTGGGGAACAGGCTTTGACTCCATAGGTGATATCTTTTCCCTTCAAGGTTTAGTCATAGAACATCACTGGAACAGAACAATACATCCACACAGAGCAAACGTGAACTAATATAAAAACATTTTTGCAATTAATTTTCACACTTTAATCGTTGTAAATACCTAAAGAGTTACATATGCCAAGTAAGAAAACATATAAGTGGCAACATGTGGTGTGATAGAACTTCAAGGCCCTAGGCATAGTTGTCTATAAAAATCTCATACAGCAATCATGTTGTGTGATAGAACTTCAAGGCCCTAGGCATAGTTGTCTATAAAAATCTCATACAGCAATCATGTGAAAAGCAACTTAAAGCAATTAAGAAGAACCCGTCAAAGTCTAGAACTCTTGATTAGTTTGATTCCATAATAACCCAATGGATGAATTGCAAAAAGCAAGTGCATATTTACTATCTGGAGGGCAGAATACACGAATAAAAAATGGTATACAAAGTGGTGCAATGGATCGTTGGGTCCTACCACCTTGGTGAAAACTTGCTGGGACCCGAGGGGTATATATGCCTCCAGCAAAGGCTTCAGCAGATACCATTGGGGAACAGGCTTTGACCCCATTGGTGATATCTTTTCCCTTCAAGGTTTAGTCATAGAACATCACTGGAACAGAACAATACATCCACACAGAGCAAACTTGAACTAATATAAACTTTTTCTTACAATTAATTTTTACACTTTAATCGTTGTACATACCTAAAGAGTTACATATGCCAAGTAAGAAAACATATAAGTGGCTACATGTGGTGTGATAGAACTTCAAGGCCCTAGGCATAGTTGTCTATAAAAATCTCATACAGCAATCATGAGAACAGCAACATGAAAACAAGTAAGAAGAACCCGTCAAAGTCTAGAACTCTTGATTAGTTTGATTTCATAATAACCCAATGGATGAATTGCAAAAAGCAAGTGCATATTTACTATCTGGATGGCAGGCTACACTAATAAACAAGGTATGCAAAGTGGTGCAATGGATCGCTGGGTCCTACCACCTTGGTGAAAACTTGATGGGACCCGAGGGGTACATATGCCTAACAGCAAAGGCTTCAGCAGATACCATTGGGGAACAGGCTTTGACCCCATTGGTGATATCTTTTTCCCTTCAAGGTTTAGTCATAGAACATCACTGGAACAGAACAATACATCCACACAGAGCAAACTTGAACTAATATAAACTTTTTCTTACAATTAATTTTCACACTTTAATCGTTGTACATACCTAAAGAGTTACATATGCCAAGTAAGAAAACATATAAGTGGCTACATGTGGTGTGATAGAACTTCAAGGCCCTAGGCATAGTTGTCTATAAAAATCTCATACAGCAATCATGAGAACAGCAACATGAAAACAAGTAAGAAGAACCCGTCAAAGTCTAGAACTCTTGATTAGTTTGATTTCATAATAACCCAATGGATGAATTGCAAAAAGCAAGTGCATATTTACTATCTGGATGGCAGGCTACACTAATAAACAAGGTATGCAAAGTGGTGCAATGGATCGCTGGGTCCTACCACCTTGGTGAAAACTTGATGGGACCCGAGGGGTATATATGCCTCCATCAAAGGCTTCAGCAGATACCATTAGGGAACAGGCTTTGACCCCATAGGTGATATCTTTTCCCTTCAAGGTTTAATCATAGAACATCACTGCAACAGAACAATACATCCACACAGAGCAAACGTGAACTAATATAAACTTTTTCTTGCAATTAATTTTCACACTTTAATCGTTGTAAATACCTAAAGAGTTACATATGCCAAGTAAGAAAACATATAAGTGGCTACATGTGGTGTGATAGAACTTCAAGGCCCTAGGCATAGTTGTCTATAAAAATCTCATACAGCAATCATGTTGTGTGATAGAACTTCAAGGCCCTAGGCATAGTTGTCTATAAAAATCTCATACAGCAATCATGAGAACAGCAACATGAAAACAACTAAGAAGAACCCGTCAAAGTCTAGAACTCTTGATTTGTTTGATTCCATAATAACCCAATGGATGAACTGCAAAAAGCAAGTGCATATTTACTATCTGGAGGGCAGACTACACGAATAAACAAGGTATGCAAAGTGGTGCAATGGATCGCTGGGTCCTACCACCTTGGTGAAAACTTGCTGGGACCCGAGGGGTATATATGCCTCCAGCAAAGGCTTCAGCAGATACCATTGGGGAACAGGCTTTGACCCCATAGATGATATCTTTTCCCTTCAAGGTTTAGTCATAGAACATCACTGGAACAGAACAATACATCCACACAGAGCAAACTTGAACTAATATAAACTTTTTCTTACAATTAATTTTCACACTTTAATCATATAGTGAACAGTGGTGTTGTAAATACCTAAAGAGTTACATATGCCAAGTAAGAAAACATATAAGTGGCTACATGTGGTGTGATAGAACTTCAAGGCCCTAGGCATAGTTGTCTATAAAAATCTCATACAGCAATCATGTGAAAAGCAACATAAAAGCAAATAAGAAGAACCCGTCAAAGTCTAGAACTCTTGATTAGTTTGATTCCATAATAACCCAATGGATGAATTGCAAAGCAAGTGCATATTTGTTATCTGGAGGGCAGGCTAAACGAATAAACAAGGTATGCAAAGGGGCGAAATGGATCGCTGGGTCCTACCACCTTGGTGAAAACTTGCTGGGATCCGAGGGGTATATATGCCTCCAGCAAAGGCTTCAAAAGATACCATTGGGGAACAGGCTTTGACACCATAGGTGATATCTTTTCCCTTCAAGGTTAAGTCATAGAACATCACTGGAACAGAACAATACATCCGCACAGAGCAAACTTGAACTAATATAAACTTTTTCTTGCAATTCATTTTCACACTTTAATCGTTGTAAATACCTAAAGAGTTACATATGTCAAGTAAGAAAACATATAAGTGGCTACATGTGGTGTGATAGAACTTCAAGGCCCTAGGCATAGTTGTCTATAAAAATCTCATACAGCAATCATGAGAACAGCAACATGAAAACAAGTAAGAAGAACCCGTCAAAGTCTAGAACTCTTGATTAGTTTGATTTCATAATAACCCAATTGATGAATTGCAAAAAGCAAGTATATATTTACTATCTGGATGGCAGGCTACACTAATAAACAAGGTATGCAAAGTGGTGCAATGGATCGCTGGGTCCTACCACCTTGGTGAAAACTTAATGGGACCCGAGGAGTATATATGCCTCCAGCAAAGGCTTCAGCAGATACCATTAGGAAACAGACTTTGACCCCATAGGTGATATCTTTTCCCTTCAAGGTTTAGTCATAGAACATCACTGGAACAGAACAATACATCCACACAGAGCAAACATGAACTAATATAAACTTTTTCTTGCAATTAATTTTCACACTTTAATCGTTGTAAATACCTGAAGAGTTACATATGCCAAGTAAGAAAACATATAAGTGGCAACATGTGGTGTGATAGAACTTCAAGGCCCTAGGCATAGTTGTCTATAAAAATCTCATACAGCAATCATGTTGTGTGATAGAACTTCAAGGCCCTAGGCATAGTTGTCTATAAAAATCTCATACAGCAATCATGTGAAAAGCAACATAAAAGCAAATAAGAAGAACCCGTCAAAGTCTAGAACTCTTGATTAGTTTGATTCCATAATAACCCAATGGATGAATTGCAAAAAGCAAGTGCATATTTACTATCTGGAGGGCAGACTACACGAATAAAAAATGGTATACAAAGTGGTGCAATGGATCGTTGGGTCCTACCACATTGGTGAAAACTTGTTGGGACCCGAGGGGTATATATGCCTCCAGCAAAGGCTTCAGCAGATACCATTGGGGAACAGGCTTTGACCCCATAGGTGATATCTTTTCCCTTCAAGGTTTAGTCATAGAACATCACTGGAACAGAACAATACATCCGCACAGAGCAAACTTGAACTAATATAAACTTTTTCTTGCAATTCATTTTCACACTTTAATCGTTGTAAATACCTACAGAGTTACATATGCCAAGTAAGAAAACATAAAAGTGGCTACATGTTGTGTGATAGAACTTCAAGGCCCTAGGCATAGTTGTCTATAAAAATCTCATACAGCAATCATGAGAACAGCAACATGAAAACAAATAAGAAGAACCCGTCAAAGTCTAGAACTCTTGATTAGTTTGATTCCATAATAACCCAATGGATAAATTGCAAAGCAAGTGCATATTTATTATCTGGAGGGCAGGCTACACGAATAAACAAGGTATGCAAAGGGGAGAAATGGATCGCTGGGTCCTACCACCTTGGTGAAAACTTGATGGGACCCGAGGGGTATATATGCCTCCAGCAAAGGCAGCAGTGGATACCATTGGGGAACAGGCTTTGACCCCATAGGTGATATCTTTTCCCTTCAAGGTTAAGTCATAGAACATCACTGGAACAGAACAATACATCCACACAGAGCAAACTTGAACTAATATAAACTTTTTCTTGCAATTAATTTTCACACTTTAATCGTTGTACATACCTAAAGAGTTACATATGCCAAGTAAGAAAACATATAAGTGGCTACATGTGGTGTGATAGAACTTCAAGGCCCTAGGCATAGTTGTCTATAAAAATCTCATACAGCAATCATGAGAACAGCAACATGAAAACAAGTAAGAAGAACCTGTCAAAGTCTAGAACTCTTGATTAGTTTGATTTCATAATAACCCAATGGATGAATTGCAAAAAGCAAGTGCATATTTACTATCTGGATGGCAGGCTACACTAATAAACAAGGTATGCAAAGTGGTGCAATGGATCGCTGGGTACTACCACCTTTTTGAAAACTTTATGGGACCCGAGGGGTATATATGCCTCCAGCAAAGGCTTCAGCAGATACCATTAGGAAACAGGCTTTGACCCCATAGGTGATATCTTTTCCCTTCAAGGTTTAGTCATAGAACATCACTGGAACAGAACAATACATCCACACAGAGCAAACGTGAACTAATATAAACTTTTTCTTGCAATTCATTTTCAGACTTTAATCGTTGTAAATACCTGAAGAGCCAAGTAAGAAAATATATAAGTGGCAACATGTGGTGTGATAGAACTTCAAGGCCCTAGGCATAGTTGTCTATAAAAATCTCATACAGCAATCATGTTGTGTGATAGAACTTCAAGGCCCTAGGCATAGTTGTCTATAAAAATCTCATACAGCAATCATGAGAACAGCAACATGAAAACAAATAAGAAGAACCCGTCAAAGTCTAGAACTCTTGATTAGTTTGATTCCATAATAACCCAATGGATGAATTGCAAAAAGCAAGTGCATATTTACTATCTGGAGGGCAGACTACACGAATAAAAAAGGTATGCAAAGTGGTGCAATGGATCGCTGGGTCCTACCACCTTGGTGAAAACTTGCTGGGATCCGAGGGGTATATATGCCTCCAGCAAAGGCTTCAAAAGATACCAGTTGGGAACAGGCTTTGACCCCATAGGTGATATCTTTTCCCTTCAAGGTTTAGTCATAGAACATCACTGGAACAGAACAATACATCCGCACAGAGCAAACTTGAACTAATATAACCTTTTTCTTGCAATTCATTTTCACAGTTTAATCGTTGTAAATACCTACAGAGTTACATATGCCAAGTAAGAAAACATATAAGTGGCTACATGTGGTGTGATAGAACTTCAAGGCCCTAGGCATAGTTGTCTATAAAAATCTCATACAGCAATCATGTGAAAAGCAACATAAAAGCAAATAAGAAGAACCCGTCAAAGTCTAGAACTCTTGATTAGTTTGATTCCATAATAACCCAATGAATGAATTGCAAAGCAAGTGCATATTTATTATCTGGAGGGCAGGCTACACGAATAAACAAGGTATGCAAATGGAGAAATGGATCGCTGGGTCCTACCACCTTGGTGAAAACTTGCTGGGACCCGAGGGGTATATATGCCTCCAGCAAAGGCATCAGCAGATACCATTGGGGAACAGGCTTTGACTCCATAGGTGATATCTTTTCCCTTCAAGGTTTAGTCATAGAACATCACTGGAACAGAACAATACATCCACACAGAGCAAACTTGAACTAATATAAACTTTTTCTTTCAATTAATTTTCACACTTTAATCGTTGTAAATACCTAAAGAGTTACATATGCCAAGTAAGAAAACATATAAGTGGCTACATGTGGTGTGATAGAACTTCAAGGCCCTAGGCATAGTTGTCTATAAAAATCTCATACAGCAATCATGTGAAAAGCAACATGAAAGCAAATAAGAAGAACCCGTCAAAGTCTAGAACTCTTGATTAGTTTGATTCCATAATAACCCAATGGATGAATTGCAAAGCAAGAGCATATTTATTATCTGGAGGGCAGGCTAAACGAAAAAACAAGGTATGCAAAGGGGCGAAATGGATCGCTGGGTCCTACCACCTTGGTGAAAACTTGCTGGGATCCGAGGGGTATATATGCCTCCAGCAAAGGCTTCAAAAGATACCATTGGGGAACAGGCTTTCACACCATAGGTGATATCTTTTCCCTTCAAGGTTTAGTCATAAAACATCACTGGAACAGAACAATACATCCGCACAGAGCGAACTTGAACTAATACAAACTTTTTCTTGCAATTCATTTTCACACTTTAATCGTTGTAAATACCTAAAGAGTTACATATGCCAAGTAAGAAAACATATAAGTGGCTACATGTGGTGTGATAGAACTTCAAGGCCCTAGGCATAGTTGTCTATAAAAATCTCATACAGCAATCATGAGAACAGCAACATGAAAACAAGTAAGAAGAACCCGTCAAAGTCTAGAACTCTTGATTAGTTTGATTTCATAATAACCCAATGGATGAATTGCAAAAAGCAAGTGCATATTTACTATCTGGATGGCAGGCTACACTAATAAACAAGGTATGCAAAGTGGTGCAATGGATCGCTGGGTCCTACCACCTTGGTGAAAACTTGATGGGACCCGAGGGGTATATATGCCTCCAGCAAAGTCTTCAGCAGATACCATTGGGAAACAGGCTTTGACCCCATAGGTGATATATTTTCCCTTCAAGGTTTAGTCATAGAACATCACTGGAACAGAACAATACATCCACACAGAGCAAATGTGAACTAATATAAACTTTTTCTTGCAATTCATTTTCACACTTTAATCGTTGTAAATACCTGAAGAGTTACATATGCCAAGTAAGAAAACATATAAGTGGCAACATGTGGTGTGATAGAACTTCAAGGCCCTAGGCATAGTTGTCTATAAAAATCTCATACAGCAATCATGTTGTGTGATAGAACTTCAAGGCCCTAGGCATAGTTGTCTATAAAAATCTCATACAGCAATCATGAGAACAGCAACATGAAAACAACTAAGAAGAACCCGTCAAAGTCTAGAACTCTTGATTAGTTTGATTCCATAATAACCCAATGGATGAACTGCAAAAAGCAAGTGCATATTTACTATCTGGAGGGCAGACTACACTAATAAACAAGGTATGCAAAGTGGTGCAATGGATCGCTGGGTCCTACCACCTTGGTGAAAACTTGCTGGGACCCGAGGGGTATATATGCCTCCAGCAAAGGCTTCAGCAGATACCATTGGGGAACAGGCTTTGACCCCATACGTGATATCTTTTCCCTTCAAGGTTTAGTCATAGAACATCACTGGAACAGAACAATACATCCACACAGAGCAAACTTGAACTAATATAAACTTTTTCTTACAATTAATTTTCACACTTTAATCATATAGTGAACAGTGGTGTTGTAAATACCTAAAGAGTTACATATGCCAAGTAAGAAAACATATAAGTGGCTACATGTGGTGTGATAGAACTTCAAGGCCCTAGGCATAGTTGTCTATAAAAATCTCATACAGCAATCATGTGAAAAGCAACATAAAAGCAAATAAGAAGAACCCGTCAAAGTCTAGAACTCTTGATTAGTTTGATTCCATAATAACCCAATGGATGAATTGCAAAGCAAGTGCATATTTATTATCTGGAGGGCAGGCTAAACGAATAAACAAGGTATGCAAAGGGGCGAAATGGATCGCTGGGTCCTACCACCTTGGTGAAAACTTGCTGGGATCCGAGGGGTATATATGCCTCCAGCAAAGGCTTCAAAAGATACCATTGGGGAACAGGCTTTGACACCATAGGTGATATCTTTTCCCTTCAAGGTTTAGTCATAGAACATCACTGGAACAGACCAATACATCCGCACAGAGCAAACTTGAACTAATATAAACTTTTTCTTGCAATTCATTTTCAAACTTTAATCGTTGTAAATACCTAAAGAGTTACATATGCCAAGTAAGAAAACATATAAGTGGCTACATGTGGTGTGATAGAACTTCAAGGCCCTAGGCATAGTTGTCTATAAAAATCTCATACAGCAATCATGTGAAAAGCAACATGAAAGCAAATAAGAAGAACCCGTCAAAGTCTAGAACTCTTGATTAGTTTGATTCCATAATAACCCAATGGATGAATTGCAAAGCAAGTGCATATTTATTATCTGGAGGGCAGGCTAAACGAAAAAACAAGGTATGCAAAGGGGCGAAATGGATCGCTGGGTCCTACCACCTTGGTGAAAACTTGCTGGGATCCGAGGGGTATATATGCCTCCAGCAAAGGCTTCAAAAGATACCATTGGGGAACAGGCTTTCACACCATAGGTGATATCTTTTCCCTTCAAGGTTTAGTCATAGAACATCACTGGAACAGAACAATACATCCGCACAGAGCAAACTTGAACTAATACAAACTTTTTCTTGCAATTCATTTTCACACTTTAATCGTTGTAAATACCTAAAGAGTTACATATGCCAAGTAAGAAAACATATAAGTGGCTACATGTGGTGTGATAGAACTTCAAGGCCCTAGGCATAGTTGTCTATAAAAATCTCATACAGCAATCATGTGAAAAGCAACATAAAAGCAATTAAGAAGAACCCGTCAAAGTCTAGAACTCTTGATTAGTTTGATTCCATAATAACCCAATGGATGAATTGCAAAAAGCAAGTGCATATTTACTATCTGGAGGGCAGAATACACGAATAAAAAATGGTATACAAAGTGGTGCAATGGATCGTTGGGTCCTACCACCTTGGTGAAAACTTGCTGGGACCCGAGGGGTATATATGCCTCCAGCAAAGGCTTCAGCAGATACCATTGGGGAACAGGCTTTGACCCCATTGGTGATATCTTTTCCCTTCAAGGTTTAGTCATAGAACATCACTGGAACAGAACAATACATCCACACAGAGCAAACTTGAACTAATATAAACTTTTTCTTGCAATTAATTTTCACACTTTAATCGTTGTACATACCTAAAGAGTTACATATGCCAAGTAAGAAAACATATAAGTGGCTACATGTGGTGTGATAGAACTTCAAGGCCCTAGGCATAGTTGTCTATAAAAATCTCACACAGCAATCATGAGAACAGCAACATGAAAACAAGTAAGAAGAACCCGTCAAAGTCTAGAACTCTTGATTAGTTTGATTTCATAATAACCCAATGGATGAATTGCAAAAAGCAAGTGCATATTTACTATCTGGATGGCAGGCTACACTAATAAACAAGGTATGCAAAGTGGTGCAATGGATCGCTGGGTCCTACCACCTTGGTGAAAACTTGATGGGACCCGAGGGGTATATATGCCTCCAGCAAAGGCTTCAAAAGATACCATTGGGGAACAGGCTTTGACCCCATAGGTGATATCTTTTCCCTTCAAGGTTTAGTCATAGAACATCACTGGAACAGAACAATACATCCGCACAGAGCAAACTTGAACTAATATAAACTTTTTCTTGCAATTCATTTTCACACTTTAATCGTTGTAAATACCTAAAGAGTTACATATGCCAAGTAAGAAAACATATAAGTGGCTACATGTGGTGTGATAGAACTTCAAGGCCCTAGGCATAGTTGTCTATAAAAATCTCATACAGCAATCATGTGAAAAGCAACATAAAAGCAAATAAGAAGAACCCGTCAAAGTCTAGAACTCTTGATTAGTTTGATTCCATAATAACCCAATGGATGAATTGCAAAAAGCAAGTGCATATTTACTATCTGGAGGGCAGACTACACGAATAAAAAAGGTATGCAAAGTGGTGCAATGGATCGCTGGGTACTACCACCTTGGTGAAAACTTGCTGGGACCCGAGGGGTATATATGCCTCCAGCAAAGGCTTCAGCAGATACCATTGGGGAACAGGCTTTGACCCCATAGGTCGTATCTTTTCCCTTCAAGGTTTAGTCATAGAACATCACTGGAACAGAACAATACATCCACACAGAGCAAACGTGAACTAATATAAACTTTTGTTTGCAATTAATTTTCACACTTTAATCGTTGTAAATACCTAAAGAGTTACATATGCCAAGTAAGAAAACATATAAGTGGCAACATGTGGTGTAATAGAACTTCAAGGCCCTAGGCATAGTTGTCTATAAAAATCTCATACAGCAATCATGTTGTGTGATAGAATTTCAAGGCCCTTGGCATAGTTGTCTATAAAAATCTCATACAGCAATCATGAGAACAGCAACATGAAAACAAATAAGAATAACCCGTCAAAGTCTAGAACTCTTGATTAGTTTGATTCCATAATAACCCAATGGATGAACTGCAAAAAGCAAGTGCATATTTACTATCTGGAGGGCAGACTACACGAATAAACAAGGTATGCAAAGTGGTGCAATGGATCGCTGGGTCCTACCACCTTGGTGAAAACTTGCTGGGACCCGAGGGGTATATATGCCTCCAGCAAAGGCTTCAGCAGATACCATTGGGGAACAGGCTTTGACTCCATAGGTGATATCTTTTCCCTTCAAGGTTAAGTCATAGAACATCACTGGAACAGAACAATACATCCACACAGAGCAAACTTGAACTAATATAAACTTTTTCTTGCAATTAATTTTCACACTTTAATCGTTGTAAATACCTAAAGAGTTACATATGCCAAGTAAGAAAACATATAAGTGGCTACATGTGGTGTGATAGAACTTCAAGGCCCTAGGCATAGTTGTCTATAAAAATCTCATACAGCAATCATGTGAAAAGCAACATAAAAGCAAATAAGAAGAACCCGTCAAAGTCTAGAACTCTTGATTAGTTTGATTCCATAATAACCCAATGGATGAATTGCAAAGCAAGTGCATATTTATTATCTGGAGGGCAGGCTAAACGAATAAACAAGGTATGCAAAGGGGCGAAATGGATCGCTGGGTCCTACCACCTTGGTGAAAACTTGCTGGGATCCGAGGGGTATATATGCCTCCAGCAAAGGCTTCAAAAGATACCATTGGGGAACAGGCTTTGACACCATAGGTGATATCTTTTCCCTTCAAGGTTTAGTCATAGAACATTACTGGAACAGACCAATACATCCGCACAGAGCAAACTTGAACTAATATAAACTTTTTCTTGCAATTCATTTTCAAACTTTAATCGTTGTAAATACCTAAAGAGTTACATATGCCAAGTAAGAAAACATATAAGTGGCTACATGTGGTGTGATAGAACTTCAAGGCCCTAGGCATAGTTGTCTATAAAAATCTCATACAGCAATCATGTGAAAAGCAACATTAAAGCAAATAAGAAGAACCCGTCAAAGTCTAGAACTCTTGATTAGTTTGATTCCATAATAACCCAATGGATGAATTGCAAAAAGCAAGTGCATATTTACTATCTGGAGGGCAGACTACACGAATAAAAAAGGTATGCAAAGTGGTGCAATGGATCGCTGGGTCCTACCACCTTGGTGAAAACTTGCTGGGACCCGAGGGGTATATATGCCTCCAGCAAAGGCTTCAGCAGATACCATTGGGGAACAGGCTTTGACCCCATAGGTCGTATCTTTTCCCTTCAAGGTTTAGTCATAGAACATCACTGGAACAGAACAATACATCCAAACAGAGCAAACGTGAACTAATATAAACTTTTGTTTGCAATTAATTTTCACACTTTAATCGTTGTAAATACCTAAAGAGTTACATATGCCAAGTAAGAAAACATATAAGTGGCAACATGTGGTGTAATAGAACTTCAAGGCCCTAGGCATAGTTGTCTATAAAAATCTCATACAGCAATCATGTTGTGTGATAGAATTTCAAGGCCCTTGGCATAGTTGTCTATAAAAATCTCATACAGCAATCATGAGAACAGCAACATGAAAACAAATAAGAATAACCCGTCAAAGTCTAGAACTCTTGATTAGTTTGATTCCATAATAACCCAATGGATGAACTGCAAAAAGCAAGTGCATATTTACTATCTGGAGGGCAGACTACACGAATAAACAAGGTATGCAAAGTGGTGCAATGGATCGCTGGGTCCTACCACCTTGGTGAAAACTTGCTGGGACCCGAGGGGTATATATGCCTCCAGCAAAGGCATCAGCAGATACCATTGGGGAACAGGCTTTGACTCCATAGGTGATATCTTTTCCCTTCAAGGTTTAGTCATAGAACATCACTGGAACAGAACAATACATCCACACAGAGCAAACTTGAACTAATATAAACTTTTTCTTTCAATTAATTTTCACACTTTAATCGTTGTAAATACCTAAAGAGTTACATATGCCAAGTAAGAAAACATATAAGTGGCTACATGTGGTGTGATAGAACTTCAAGGCCCTAGGCATAGTTGTCTATAAAAATCTCATACAGCAATCATGTGAAAAGCAACATGAAAGCAAATAAGAAGAACCCGTCAAAGTCTAGAACTCTTGATTAGTTTGATTCCATAATAACCCAATGGATGAATTGCAAAGCAAGAGCATATTTATTATCTGGAGGGCAGGCTAAACGAAAAAACAAGGTATGCAAAGGGGCGAAATGGATCGCTGGGTCCTACCACCTTGGTGAAAACTTGCTGGGATCCGAGGGGTATATATGCCTCCAGCAAAGGCTTCAAAAGATACCATTGGGGAACAGGCTTTCACACCATAGGTGATATCTTTTCCCTTCAAGGTTTAGTCATAAAACATCACTGGAACAGAACAATACATCCGCACAGAGCGAACTTGAACTAATACAAACTTTTTCTTGCAATTCATTTTCACACTTTAATCGTTGTAAATACCTAAAGAGTTACATATGCCAAGTAAGAAAACATATAAGTGGCTACATGTGGTGTGATAGAACTTCAAGGCCCTAGGCATAGTTGTCTATAAAAATCTCATACAGCAATCATGAGAACAGCAACATGAAAACAAGTAAGAAGAACCCGTCAAAGTCTAGAACTCTTGATTAGTTTGATTTCATAATAACCCAATGGATGAATTGCAAAAAGCAAGTGCATATTTACTATCTGGATGGCAGGCTACACTAATAAACAAGGTATGCAAAGTGGTGCAATGGATCGCTGGGTCCTACCACCTTGGTGAAAACTTGATGGGACCCGAGGGGTATATATGCCTCCAGCAAAGTCTTCAGCAGATACCATTGGGAAACAGGCTTTGACCCCATAGGTGATATATTTTCCCTTCAAGGTTTAGTCATAGAACATCACTGGAACAGAACAATACATCCACACAGAGCAAATGTGAACTAATATAAACTTTTTCTTGCAATTCATTTTCACACTTTAATCGTTGTAAATACCTGAAGAGTTACATATGCCAAGTAAGAAAACATATAAGTGGCAACATGTGGTGTGATAGAACTTCAAGGCCCTAGGCATAGTTGTCTATAAAAATCTCATACAGCAATCATGTTGTGTGATAGAACTTCAAGGCCCTAGGCATAGTTGTCTATAAAAATCTCATACAGCAATCATGAGAACAGCAACATGAAAACAACTAAGAAGAACCCGTCAAAGTCTAGAACTCTTGATTAGTTTGATTCCATAATAACCCAATGGATGAACTGCAAAAAGCAAGTGCATATTTACTATCTGGAGGGCAGACTACACTAATAAACAAGGTATGCAAAGTGGTGCAATGGATCGCTGGGTCCTACCACCTTGGTGAAAACTTGCTGGGACCCGAGGGGTATATATGCCTCCAGCAAAGGCTTCAGCAGATACCATTGGGGAACAGGCTTTGACCCCATACGTGATATCTTTTCCCTTCAAGGTTTAGTCATAGAACATCACTGGAACAGAACAATACATCCACACAGAGCAAACTTGAACTAATATAAACTTTTTCTTACAATTAATTTTCACACTTTAATCATATAGTGAACAGTGGTGTTGTAAATACCTAAAGAGTTACATATGCCAAGTAAGAAAACATATAAGTGGCTACATGTGGTGTGATAGAACTTCAAGGCCCTAGGCATAGTTGTCTATAAAAATCTCATACAGCAATCATGTGAAAAGCAACATAAAAGCAAATAAGAAGAACCCGTCAAAGTCTAGAACTCTTGATTAGTTTGATTCCATAATAACCCAATGGATGAATTGCAAAGCAAGTGCATATTTATTATCTGGAGGGCAGGCTAAACGAATAAACAAGGTATGCAAAGGGGCGAAATGGATCGCTGGGTCCTACCACCTTGGTGAAAACTTGCTGGGATCCGAGGGGTATATATGCCTCCAGCAAAGGCTTCAAAAGATACCATTGGGGAACAGGCTTTGACACCATAGGTGATATCTTTTCCCTTCAAGGTTTAGTCATAGAACATCACTGGAACAGACCAATACATCCGCACAGAGCAAACTTGAACTAATATAAACTTTTTCTTGCAATTCATTTTCAAACTTTAATCGTTGTAAATACCTAAAGAGTTACATATGCCAAGTAAGAAAACATATAAGTGGCTACATGTGGTGTGATAGAACTTCAAGGCCCTAGGCATAGTTGTCTATAAAAATCTCATACAGCAATCATGTGAAAAGCAAAAAGCAAATAAGAAGAACCCGTCAAAGTCTAGAACTCTTGATTAGTTTGATTCCATAATAACCCAATGGATGAATTGCAAAAAGCAAGTGCATATTTACTATCTGGAGGGCAGACTACACGAATAAAAAAGGTATGCAAAGTGGTGCAATGGATCGCTGGGTCCTACCACCTTGGTGAAAACTTGATGGGACCCGAGGGGTATATATGCCTCCAGCAAAGGCTTCAGCAGATACCATTGGGAAACAGGCTTTGACCCCATAGGTGATATATTTTCCCTTCAAGGTTTAGTCATAGAACATCACTGGAACAGAACAATACATCCACACAGAGCAAATGTGAACTAATATAAACTTTTTCTTGCAATTCATTTTCACACTTTAATCGTTGTAAATACCTGAAGAGTTACATATGCCAAGTAAGAAAACATATAAGTGGCAACATGTGGTGTGATAGAACTTCAAGGCCCTAGGCATAGTTGTCTATAAAAATCTCATTCAGCAATCATGAGAACAGCAACATGAAAACAACTAAGAAGAACCCGTCAAAGTCTAGAACTCTTGATTAGTTTGATTCCATAATAACCCAATGGATGAACTGCAAAAAGCAAGTGCATATTTACTATCTGGAGGGCAGACTACACGAATAAACAAGGTATGCAAAGTGGTGCAATGGATCGCTGGGTCCTACCACCTTGGTGAAAACTTGCTGGGACCCGAGGGGTATATATGCCTCCAGCAAAGGCTTCAGCAGATACCATTGGGGAACAGGCTTTGACCCCATACGTGATATCTTTTCCCTTCAAGGTTTAGTCATAGAACATCACTGGAACAGAACAATACATCCACACAGAGCAAACTTGAACTAATATAAACTTTTTCTTACAATTAATTTTCACACTTTAATCGTTGTAAATACCTAAAGAGTTACATATGCCAAGTAAGAAAACATATAAGTGGCTACATGTGGTGTGATAGAACTTCAAGGCCCTAGGCATAGTTGTCTATAAAAATCTCATACAGCAATCATGTGAAAAGCAACATGAAAGCAAATAAGAAGAACCCGTCAAAGTCTAGAACTCTTGATTAGTTTGATTCCATAATAACCCAATGGATGAATTGCAAAGCAAGTGCATATTTATTATCTGGAGGGCAGGCTAAACGAAAAAACAAGGTATGCAAAGGGGCGAAATGGATCGCTGGGTCCTACCACCTTGGTGAAAACTTGCTGGGATCCGAGGGGTATATATGCCTCCAGCAAAGGCTTCAAAAGATACCATTGGGGAACAGGCTTTCACACCATAGGTGATATCTTTTCCCTTCAAGGTTTAGTCATAGAACATCACTGGAACAGAACAATACATCCGCACAGAGCAAACTTGAACTAATACAAACTTTTTCTTGCAATTCATTTTCACACTTTAATCGTTGTAAATACCTAAAGAGTTACATATGCCAAGTAAGAAAACATATAAGTGGCTACATGTGGTGTGATAGAACTTCAAGGCCCTAGGCATAGTTGTCTATAAAAATCTCATACAGCAATCATGTGAAAAGCAACATAAAAGCAATTAAGAAGAACCCGTCAAAGTCTAGAACTCTTGATTAGTTTGATTCCATAATAACCCAATGGATGAATTGCAAAAAGCAAGTGCATATTTACTATCTGGAGGGCAGAATACACGAATAAAAAATGGTATACAAAGTGGTGCAATGGATCGTTGGGTCCTACCACCTTGGTGAAAACTTGCTGGGACCCGAGGGGTATATATGCCTCCAGCAAAGGCTTCAGCAGATACCATTGGGGAACAGGCTTTGACCCCATTGGTGATATCTTTTCCCTTCAAGGTTTAGTCATAGAACATCACTGGAACAGAACAATACATCCACACAGAGCAAACTTGAACTAATATAAACTTTTTCTTGCAATTAATTTTCACACTTTAATCGTTGTACATACCTAAAGAGTTACATATGCCAAGTAAGAAAACATATAAGTGGCTACATGTGGTGTGATAGAACTTCAAGGCCCTAGGCATAGTTGTCTATAAAAATCTCACACAGCAATCATGAGAACAGCAACATGAAAACAAGTAAGAAGAACCCGTCAAAGTCTAGAACTCTTGATTAGTTTGATTTCATAATAACCCAATGGATGAATTGCAAAAAGCAAGTGCATATTTACTATCTGGATGGCAGGCTACACTAATAAACAAGGTATGCAAAGTGGTGCAATGGATCGCTGGGTCCTACCACCTTGGTGAAAACTTGATGGGACCCGAGGGGTATATATGCCTCCAGCAAAGGCTTCAAAAGATACCATTGGGGAACAGGCTTTGACCCCATAGGTGATATCTTTTCCCTTCAAGGTTTAGTCATAGAACATCACTGGAACAGAACAATACATCCGCACAGAGCAAACTTGAACTAATATAAACTTTTTCTTGCAATTCATTTTCACACTTTAATCGTTGTAAATACCTAAAGAGTTACATATGCCAAGTAAGAAAACATATAAGTGGCTACATGTGGTGTGATAGAACTTCAAGGCCCTAGGCATAGTTGTCTATAAAAATCTCATACAGCAATCATGTGAAAAGCAACATAAAAGCAAATAAGAAGAACCCGTCAAAGTCTAGAACTCTTGATTAGTTTGATTCCATAATAACCCAATGGATGAATTGCAAAAAGCAAGTGCATATTTACTATCTGGAGGGCAGACTACACGAATAAAAAAGGTATGCAAAGTGGTGCAATGGATCGCTGGGTACTACCACCTTGGTGAAAACTTGCTGGGACCCGAGGGGTATATATGCCTCCAGCAAAGGCTTCAGCAGATACCATTGGGGAACAGGCTTTGACCCCATAGGTCGTATCTTTTCCCTTCAAGGTTTAGTCATAGAACATCACTGGAACAGAACAATACATCCACACAGAGCAAACGTGAACTAATATAAACTTTTGTTTGCAATTAATTTTCACACTTTAATCGTTGTAAATACCTAAAGAGTTACATATGCCAAGTAAGAAAACATATAAGTGGCAACATGTGGTGTAATAGAACTTCAAGGCCCTAGGCATAGTTGTCTATAAAAATCTCATACAGCAATCATGTTGTGTGATAGAATTTCAAGGCCCTTGGCATAGTTGTCTATAAAAATCTCATACAGCAATCATGAGAACAGCAACATGAAAACAAATAAGAATAACCCGTCAAAGTCTAGAACTCTTGATTAGTTTGATTCCATAATAACCCAATGGATGAACTGCAAAAAGCAAGTGCATATTTACTATCTGGAGGGCAGACTACACGAATAAACAAGGTATGCAAAGTGGTGCAATGGATCGCTGGGTCCTACCACCTTGGTGAAAACTTGCTGGGACCCGAGGGGTATATATGCCTCCAGCAAAGGCTTCAGCAGATACCATTGGGGAACAGGCTTTGACTCCATAGGTGATATCTTTTCCCTTCAAGGTTAAGTCATAGAACATCACTGGAACAGAACAATACATCCACACAGAGCAAACTTGAACTAATATAAACTTTTTCTTGCAATTAATTTTCACACTTTAATCGTTGTAAATACCTAAAGAGTTACATATGCCAAGTAAGAAAACATATAAGTGGCTACATGTGGTGTGATAGAACTTCAAGGCCCTAGGCATAGTTGTCTATAAAAATCTCATACAGCAATCATGTGAAAAGCAACATAAAAGCAAATAAGAAGAACCCGTCAAAGTCTAGAACTCTTGATTAGTTTGATTCCATAATAACCCAATGGATGAATTGCAAAGCAAGTGCATATTTATTATCTGGAGGGCAGGCTAAACGAATAAACAAGGTATGCAAAGGGGCGAAATGGATCGCTGGGTCCTACCACCTTGGTGAAATCTTGCTGGGATCCGAGGGGTATATATGCCTCCAGCAAAGGCTTCAAAAGATACCATTGGGGAACAGGCTTTGACACCATAGGTGATATCTTTTCCCTTCAAGGTTTAGTCATAGAACATTACTGGAACAGACCAATACATCCGCACAGAGCAAACTTGAACTAATATAAACTTTTTCTTGCAATTCATTTTCAAACTTTAATCGTTGTAAATACCTAAAGAGTTACATATGCCAAGTAAGAAAACATATAAGTGGCTACATGTGGTGTGATAGAACTTCAAGGCCCTAGGCATAGTTGTCTATAAAAATCTCATACAGCAATCATGTGAAAAGCAACATTAAAGCAAATAAGAAGAACCCGTCAAAGTCTAGAACTCTTGATTAGTTTGATTCCATAATAACCCAATGGATGAATTGCAAAAAGCAAGTGCATATTTACTATCTGGAGGGCAGACTACACGAATAAAAAAGGTATGCAAAGTGGTGCAATGGATCGCTGGGTCCTACCACCTTGGTGAAAACTTGCTGGGACCCGAGGGGTATATATGCCTCCAGCAAAGGCTTCAGCAGATACCATTGGGGAACAGGCTTTGACCCCATAGGTCGTATCTTTTCCCTTCAAGGTTTAGTCATAGAACATCACTGGAACAGAACAATACATCCAAACAGAGCAAACGTGAACTAATATAAACTTTTGTTTGCAATTAATTTTCACACTTTAATCGTTGTAAATACCTAAAGAGTTACATATGCCAAGTAAGAAAACATATAAGTGGCAACATGTGGTGTAATAGAACTTCAAGGCCCTAGGCATAGTTGTCTATAAAAATCTCATACAGCAATCATGTTGTGTGATAGAATTTCAAGGCCCTTGGCATAGTTGTCTATAAAAATCTCATACAGCAATCATGAGAACAGCAACATGAAAACAAATAAGAATAACCCGTCAAAGTCTAGAACTCTTGATTAGTTTGATTCCATAATAACCCAATGGATGAACTGCAAAAAGCAAGTGCATATTTACTATCTGGAGGGCAGACTACACGAATAAACAAGGTATGCAAAGTGGTGCAATGGATCGCTGGGTCCTACCACCTTGGTGAAAACTTGCTGGGACCCGAGGGGTATATATGCCTCCAGCAAAGGCTTCAGCAGATACCATTGGGGAACAGGCTTTGACTCCATAGGTGATATCTTTTCCCTTCAAGGTTTAGTCATAGAACATCACTGGAACAGAACAATACATCCACACAGAGCAAACTTGAACTAATATAAACTTTTTCTTTCAATTAATTTTCACACTTTAATCGTTGTAAATACCTAAAGAGTTACATATGCCAAGTAAGAAAACATATAAGTGGCTACATGTGGTGTGATAGAACTTCAAGGCCCTAGGCATAGTTGTCTATAAAAATCTCATACAGCAATCATGTGAAAAGCAACATGAAAGCAAATAAGAAGAACCCGTCAAAGTCTAGAACTCTTGATTAGTTTGATTCCATAATAACCCAATGGATGAATTGCAAAGCAAGTGCATATTTATTATCTGGAGGGCAGGCTAAACGAAAAAACAAGGTATGCAAAGGGGCGAAATGGATCGCTGGGTCCTACCACCTTGGTGAAAACTTGCTGGGATCCGAGGGGTATATATGCCTCCAGCAAAGGCTTCAAAAGATACCATTGGGGAACAGGCTTTCACACCATAGGTGATATCTTTTCCCTTCAAGGTTTAGTCATAGAACATCACTGGAACAGAACAATACATCCGCACAGAGCGAACTTGAACTAATACAAACTTTTTCTTGCAATTCATTTTCACACTTTAATCGTTGTAAATACCTAAAGAGTTACATATGCCAAGTAAGAAAACATATAAGTGGCTACATGTGGTGTGATAGAACTTCAAGGCCCTAGGCATAGTTGTCTATAAAAATCTCATACAGCAATCATGAGAACAGCAACATGAAAACAAGTAAGAAGAACCCGTCAAAGTCTAGAACTCTTGATTAGTTTGATTCCATAATAACCCAATGGATGAACTGCAAAAAGCAAGTGCATATTTACTATCTGGAGGGCAGACTACACGAATAAACAAGGTATGCAAAGTGGTGCAATGGATCGCTGGGTCCTACCACCTTGGTGAAAACTTGATGGGACCCGAGGGGTATATATGCCTCCAGCAAAGGCTTCAGCAGATACCATTAGGAAACAGGCTTTGACCCCATAGGTAATATCTTTTCCCTTCAAGGTTTAGTCATAGAACATCACTGGAACAGAACAATACATCCACACAGAGCAAACGTGAACTAATATAAACTTTTTCTTGCAATTCATTTTCACACTTTAATCGTTGTAAATACCTGAAGAGTAACATATGCCAAGTAAGAAAACATATAAGTGGCAACATGTGGTGTGATAGAACTTCAAGGCCCTAGGCATAGTTGTCTATAAAAATCTCATACAGCAATCATGTTGTGTGATAGAACTTCAAGGCCCTAGGCATAGTTGTCTATAAAAATCTCATACAGCAATCATGAGAACAGCAACATGAAAACAAATAAGAAGAACCCGTCAAAGTCTAGAACTCTTGATTAGTTTGATTCCATAATAACCCAATGGATGAATTGCAAAGCAAGTGCATATTTATTATCTGGAGGGCAGGCTACACGAATAAACAAGGTATGCAAAGGGGAGAAATGGATCGCTGGGTCCTACCACCTTGGTGAAAACTTGCTGGGACCCAAGGGGGTATATATGCCTCCAGCAAAGGCATCAGCGGATACCATTGGGGAACAGGCTTTGACCCCATAGGTGATATCTTTTCCCTTCAAGGTTTAGTCATAGAACATCACTGGAACAGAACAATACATCCACACAGAGCAAACTTGAACTAATATAAACTTTTTCTTGCAATTAATTTTCACACTTTAATCGTTGTACATACCTAAAGAGTTACATATGCCAAGTAAGAAAACATATAAGTGGCTACATGTGGTGTGATAGAACTTCAAGGCCCTAGGCATAGTTGTCTATAAAAATCTCATACAGCAATCATGAGAACAGCAACATGAAAACAAGTAAGAAGAACCCGTCAAAGTCTAGAACTCTTGATTAGTTTGATTTCATAATAACCCAATGGATGAATTGCAAAAAGCAAGTGTATATTTATTATCTGGATGGCAGGCTACACTAATAAACAAGGTATGCAAAGTGGTGCAATGGATCGCTGGGTCCTACCACCTTGGTGAAAACTAGCTGGGACCCGAGGGGTATATATGCCTCCAGCAAAGGCTTCAGCAGATACCATTGGGGAACAGGCTTTGACCCCATACGTGATATCTTTTCCCTTCAAGGTTTAGTCATAGAACATGACTGGAACAGAACAATACATCCACACAGAGCAAATTGAACTGATATAAACATTTTCTTACAATTAATTTTCACACTTTAATCATATAGTGAACAGTGGTGTTGTAAATACCTACAGAGTTACATATGCCAGGTAAGAAAACATAAAAGTGGCTACATGTTGTGTGATAGAACTTCAAGGCCCTAGGCATAGTTGTCTATAAAAATCTCATACAGCAATCATGAGAACAGCAACATGAAAACAAATAAGAAGAACCCGTCACAGTCTAGAACTCTTGATTAGTTTGATTCCATAATAACCCAATGGATGAATTGCAAAGCAAGTGCATATTTATTATCTGGAGGGCAGGCTACACGAATAAACAAGGTATGCAAAGGGGTGAAATGGATCGCTGGGTCCTACCACCTTGGTGAAAACTTGCTGGGACCCGAGGGGTATATATGCCTCCAGCAAAGGCATCAGCGGATACCATTGGGGAACAGGCTTTGACCCCATAGGTGATATCTTTTCCCTTCAAGGTTTAGTCATAGAACATCACTGGAACTGAACAATACATGGAACTGAACAATACAGAGCAAACTTGAACTAATATAAACTTTTTCTTGCAATTAATTTTCACACTTTAATCGTTGTAAATACCTAAAGAGTTACATATGCCAAGTAAGAAAACATATAAGTGGCTACATGTGGTGTGATATAACTTCAAGGCCCTAGGCATAGTTGTCTATAAAAATCTCATACAGCAATCATGTGAAAAGCAACATAAAAGCAAATAAGAAGAACCCGTCAAAGTCTAGAACTCTTGATTAGTTTGATTCCATAATAACCCAATGGATGAACTGCAAAAAGCAAGTGCATATTTACTATCTGGAGGGCAGACTACACGAATAAACAAGGTATGCAAAGTGGTGCAATGGATCGCTGGGTCCTACCACCTTGGTGAAAACTTGCTGGGACCCGAGGGGTATATATGCCTCCAGCAAAGGCTTCAGCAGATACCATTGGGGAACAGGCTTTGACTCCATAGGTGATATCTTTTCCCTTCAAGGTTTAGTCATAGAACATCACTGGAACAGAACAATACATCCACACAGAGCAAACTTGAACTAATATAAACTTTTTCTTTCAATTAATTTTCACACTTTAATCGTTGTAAATACCTAAAGAGTTACATATGCCAAGTAAGAAAACATATAAGTGGCTACATGTGGTGTGATAGAACTTCAAGGCCCTAGGCATAGTTGTCTATAAAAATCTCATACAGCAATCATGTGAAAAGCAACATGAAAGCAAATAAGAAGAACCCGTCAAAGTCTAGAACTCTTGATTAGTTTGATTCCATAATAACCCAATGGATGAATTGCAAAGCAAGTGCATATTTATTATCTGGAGGGCAGGCTAAACGAAAAAACAAGGTATGCAAAGGGGCGAAATGGATCGCTGGGTCCTACCACCTTGGTGAAAACTTGCTGGGATCCGAGGGGTATATATGCCTCCAGCAAAGGCTTCAAAAGATACCATTGGGGAACAGGCTTTCACACCATAGGTGATATCTTTTCCCTTCAAGGTTTAGTCATAGAACATCACTGGAACAGAACAATACATCCGCACAGAGCGAACTTGAACTAATACAAACTTTTTCTTGCAATTCATTTTCACACTTTAATCGTTGTAAATACCTAAAGAGTTACATATGCCAAGTAAGAAAACATATAAGTGGCTACATGTGGTGTGATAGAACTTCAAGGCCCTAGGCATAGTTGTCTATAAAAATCTCATACAGCAATCATGAGAACAGCAACATGAAAACAAGTAAGAAGAACCCGTCAAAGTCTAGAACTCTTGATTAGTTTGATTCCATAATAACCCAATGGATGAACTGCAAAAAGCAAGTGCATATTTACTATCTGGAGGGCAGACTACACGAATAAACAAGGTATGCAAAGTGGTGCAATGGATCGCTGGGTCCTACCACCTTGGTGAAAACTTGATGGGACCCGAGGGGTATATATGCCTCCAGCAAAGGCTTCAGCAGATACCATTAGGAAACAGGCTTTGACCCCATAGGTAATATCTTTTCCCTTCAAGGTTTAGTCATAGAACATCACTGGAACAGAACAATACATCCACACAGAGCAAACGTGAACTAATATAAACTTTTTCTTGCAATTCATTTTCACACTTTAATCGTTGTAAATACCTGAAGAGTAACATATGCCAAGTAAGAAAACATATAAGTGGCAACATGTGGTGTGATAGAACTTCAAGGCCCTAGGCATAGTTGTCTATAAAAATCTCATACAGCAATCATGTTGTGTGATAGAACTTCAAGGCCCTAGGCATAGTTGTCTATAAAAATCTCATACAGCAATCATGAGAACAGCAACATGAAAACAAATAAGAAGAACCCGTCAAAGTCTAGAACTCTTGATTAGTTTGATTCCATAATAACCCAATGGATGAATTGCAAAGCAAGTGCATATTTATTATCTGGAGGGCAGGCTACACGAATAAACAAGGTATGCAAAGGGGAGAAATGGATCGCTGGGTCCTACCACCTTGGTGAAAACTTGCTGGGACCCAAGGGGGTATATATGCCTCCAGCAAAGGCATCAGCGGATACCATTGGGGAACAGGCTTTGACCCCATAGGTGATATCTTTTCCCTTCAAGGTTTAGTCATAGAACATCACTGGAACAGAACAATACATCCACACAGAGCAAACTTGAACTAATATAAACTTTTTCTTGCAATTAATTTTCACACTTTAATCGTTGTACATACCTAAAGAGTTACATATGCCAAGTAAGAAAACATATAAGTGGCTACATGTGGTGTGATAGAACTTCAAGGCCCTAGGCATAGTTGTCTATAAAAATCTCATACAGCAATCATGAGAACAGCAACATGAAAACAAGTAAGAAGAACCCGTCAAAGTCTAGAACTCTTGATTAGTTTGATTTCATAATAACCCAATGGATGAATTGCAAAAAGCAAGTGTATATTTATTATCTGGATGGCAGGCTACACTAATAAACAAGGTATGCAAAGTGGTGCAATGGATCGCTGGGTCCTACCACCTTGGTGAAAACTAGCTGGGACCCGAGGGGTATATATGCCTCCAGCAAAGGCTTCAGCAGATACCATTGGGGAACAGGCTTTGACCCCATACGTCAGGGATCAGCAACTCCGGTCCTGGAGGGCCACTGTCCTGCAGAGTTTAGCTTCAGCCCTGATAAAAACTCACCTGCCTGTATCTATCTAGTAATCCTGAAAACACTGATTGCCTTGTTCAGGTGTGTTTAATTAGGGTTGGATCTAAACTCTGCAGGACAGTGGCCCTCCAGGACCGGAGTTGCTGATCCCTGCCATACGTGATATCTTTTCCCTTCAAGGTTTAGTCATAGAACATGACTGGAACAGAACAATACATCCACACAGAGCAAATTGAACTGATATAAACATTTTCTTACAATTAATTTTCACACTTTAATCATATAGTGAACAGTGGTGTTGTAAATACCTACAGAGTTACATATGCCAGGTAAGAAAACATAAAAGTGGCTACATGTTGTGTGATAGAACTTCAAGGCCCTAGGCATAGTTGTCTATAAAAATCTCATACAGCAATCATGAGAACAGCAACATGAAAACAAATAAGAAGAACCCGTCACAGTCTAGAACTCTTGATTAGTTTGATTCCATAATAACCCAATGGATGAATTGCAAAGCAAGTGCATATTTATTATCTGGAGGGCAGGCTACACGAATAAACAAGGTATGCAAAGGGGTGAAATGGATCGCTGGGTCCTACCACCTTGGTGAAAACTTGCTGGGACCCGAGGGGTATATATGCCTCCAGCAAAGGCATCAGCGGATACCATTGGGGAACAGGCTTTGACCCCATAGGTGATATCTTTTCCCTTCAAGGTTTAGTCATAGAACATCACTGGAACTGAACAATACATGGAACTGAACAATACAGAGCAAACTTGAACTAATATAAACTTTTTCTTGCAATTAATTTTCACACTTTAATCGTTGTAAATACCTAAAGAGTTACATATGCCAAGTAAGAAAACATATAAGTGGCTACATGTGGTGTGATATAACTTCAAGGCCCTAGGCATAGTTGTCTATAAAAATCTCATACAGCAATCATGTGAAAAGCAACATAAAAGCAAATAAGAAGAACCCGTCAAAGTCTAGAACTCTTGATTAGTTTGATTCCATAATAACCCAATGGATGAACTGCAAAAAGCAAGTGCATATTTACTATCTGGAGGGCAGACTACACGAATAAACAAGGTATGCAAAGTGGTGCAATGGATCGCTGGGTCCTACCAAATTCGTGAAAACTTGCTGGGACCCGAGGGGTATATATGCCTCCAGCAAAGGCTTCAGCAGATTCCATTTGGGAACAGGTTTTGACCCCATACGTGATATCTTTTCCCTTCAAGGTTTAGTCATAGAACATCACTGGAACAGAACAATACATCCACACAGAGCAAACTTGAACTAATATAAACTTTTTCTTGCAATTCATTTTTACACTTTAATCGTTGTAAATACCTAAAGAGTTACATATGCCAAGTAAGAAAACATATAAGTGGCTACATGTGGTGTGATAGAACTTCAAGGCCCTAGGCATAGTTGTCTATAAAAATCTCATACAGCAATCATGTGAAAAGCAACATGAAAGCAAATAAGAAGAACCCGTCAAAGTCTAGAACTCTTGATTAGTTTGATTCCATAATAACCCAATGGATGAATTGCAAAAAGCAAGTGCATATTTACTATCTGGATGGCAGACTACACGAATAAACAAGGTATGCAAAGTGGTGCAATGGATCGCTGGATCCTACCACCTTGGTGAAAACTTGCTGGGACCCGAGGGGTATATATGCCTCCAGCAAAGGCTTCAGCAGATACCATTGGGGAACAGGCTTTGACTCCATAGGTGATATCTTTTCCCTTCAAGGTTTAGTCATAGAACATCACTGGAACAGAACAATACATCCACACAGAGCAAACTTGAACTAATATAAACTTTTTCTTGCAATTCATTTTTAACACTTTAATCGTTGTAAATACCTAAAGAGTTACATATGCCAAGTAAGAAAACATACAAGTTGCTACATGTGGTGTGATAGAACTTCAAGGCCCTAGGCATAGTTGTCTATAAAAATCTCATACAGCAATCATGTGAAAAGCAACATGAAAGCAAATAAGAAGAACCCGTCAAAGTCTAGAACTCTTGATTAGTTTGATTCCATAATAACCCAATGGATGAATTGCAAAGCAAGTGCATATTTATTATCTGGAGGGCAGGCTAAACGAATAAACAAGGTATGCAAAGGGGCAAAATGGATCGCTGGGTCCTACCACCTTGGTGAAAACTTGCTGGGATCCGAGGGGTATATATGCCTCCAGCAAAGGCTTCAAAAGATACCAGTGGGGAACAGGCTTTGACCCCATAGGTGATATCTTTTCCCTTCAAGGTTTAGTCATAGAACATCACTGGAACAGAACAATACATCCGCACAGAGCAAACTTGAACTAATATAAACTTTTTCTTGCAATTCATTTTCACACTTTAATCGTTGTAAATACCTGAAGAGTTACATATGCCAAGTAAGAAAACATATAAGTGGCAACATGTGGTGTGATAGAACTTCAAGGCCCTAGGCATAGTTGTCTATAAAAATCTCATTCAGCAATCATGAGAACAGCAACATGAAAACAACTAAGAAGAACCCGTCAAAGTCTAGAACTCTTGATTAGTTTGATTCCATAATAACCCAATGGATGAACTGCAAAAAGCAAGTGCATATTTACTATCTGGAGGGCAGACTACACGAATAAACAAGGTATGCAAAGTGGTGCAATGGATCGCTGGGTCCTACCACCTTGGTGAAAACTTGCTGGGACCCGAGGGGTATATATGCCTCCAGCAAAGGCTTCAGCAGATACCATTGGGGAACAGGCTTTGACCCCATACGTGATATCTTTTCCCTTCAAGGTTTAGTCATAGAACATCACTGGAACAGAACAATACATCCACACAGAGCAAACTTGAACTAATATAAACTTTTTCTTACAATTAATTTTCACACTTTAATCATATAGTGAACAGTGGTGTTGTAAATACCTAAAGAGTTACATATGCCAAGTAAGAAAACATATAAGTGGCTACATGTGGTGTGATAGAACTTCAAGGCCCTAGGCATAGTTGTCTATAAAAATCTCATACAGCAATCATGTGAAAAGCAACATTAAAGCAAATAAGAAGAACCCATCAAAGTCTAGAACTCTTGATTAGTTTGATTCCATAATAACCCAATGGATGAATTGCAAAAAGCAAGTGCATATTTACTATCTGGAGGGCAGACTACACGAATAAAAAAGGTATGCAAAGTGGTGCAATGGATCGCTGGGTCCTACCACCTTGGTGAAAACTTGCTGGGACCCGAGGGGTATATATGCCTTCAGCAAAGGCTTCAGCAGATACCATTGGGGAACAGGATTTGACCCCATAGGTCGTATCTTTTCCCTTCAAGGTTTAGTCATAGAACATCACTGGAACAGAACAATACATCCACACAGAGCAAAGGTGAACTAATATAAACTTTTGTTTGCAATTAATTTTCACACTTTAATCGTTGTAAATACCTAAAGAGTTACATATGCCAAGTAAGAAAACATATAAGTGGCAACATGTGGTGTAATAGAACTTCAAGGCCCTAGGCATAGTTGTCTATAAAAATCTCATACAGCAATCATGTTGTGTGATAGAATTTCAAGGCCCTTGGCATAGTTGTCTATAAAAATCTCATACAGCAATCATGAGAACAGCAACATGAAAACAAATAAGAATAACCCGTCAAAGTCTAGAACTCTTGATTAGTTTGATTCCATAATAACCCAATGGATGAACTGCAAAAAGCAAGTGCATATTTACTATCTGGAGGGCAGACTACACGAATAAACAAGGTATGCAAAGTGGTGCAATGGATCGCTGGGTCCTACCACCTTGGTGAAAACTTGCTGGGACCCGAGGGGTATATATGCCTCCAGCAAAGGCTTCAGCAGATACCATTGGGGAACAGGCTTTGACTCCATAGGTGATATCTTTTCCCTTCAAGGTTTAGTCATAGAACATCACTGGAACAGAACAATACATCCACACAGAGCAAACTTGAACTAATATAAACTTTTTCTTGCAATTAATTTTCACACTTTAATCGTTGTAAATACCTAAAGAGTTACATATGCCAAGTAAGAAAACATATAAGTGGCTACATGTGGTGTGATAGAACTTCAAGGCCCTAGGCATAGTTGTCTATAAAAATCTCATACAGCAATCATGTGAAAAGCAACATGAAAGCAAATAAGAAGAACCCGTCAAAGTCTAGAACTCTTGATTAGTTTGATTCCATAATAACCCAATGGATGAATTGCAAAGCAAGTGCATATTTATTATCTGGAGGGCAGGCTAAACGAAAAAACAAGGTATGCAAAGGGGCGAAATGGATCGCTGGGTCCTACCACCTTGGTGAAAACTTGCTGGGATCCGAGGGGTATATATGCCTCCAGCAAAGGCTTCAAAAGATACCATTGGGGAACAGGCTTTCACACCATAGGTGATATCTTTTCCCTTCAAGGTTTAGTCATAGAACATCACTGGAACAGAACAATACATCCGCACAGAGCAAACTTGAACTAATACAAACTTTTTCTTGCAATTCATTTTCACACTTTAATCGTTGTAAATACCTAAAGAGTTACATATGCCAAGTAAGAAAACATATAAGTGGCTACATGTGGTGTGATAGAACTTCAAGGCCCTAGGCATAGTTGTCTATAAAAATCTCATACAGCAATCATGTGAAAAGCAACATAAAAGCAATTAAGAAGAACCCGTCAAAGTCTAGAACTCTTGATTAGTTTGATTCCATAATAACCCAATGGATGAATTGCAAAAAGCAAGTGCATATTTACTATCTGGAGGGCAGAATACACGAATAAAAAATGGTATACAAAGTGGTGCAATGGATCGTTGGGTCCTACCACCTTGGTGAAAACTTGCTGTGACCCGAGGGGTATATATGCCTCCAGCAAAGGCTTCAGCAGATACCATTGGGGAACAGGCTTTGACCCCATTGGTGATATCTTTTCCCTTCAAGGTTTAGTCATAGAACATCACTGGAACAGAACAATACATCCACACAGAGCAAACTTGAACTAATATAAACTTTTTCTTGCAATTAATTTTCACACTTTAATCGTTGTACATACCTAAAGAGTTACATATGCCAAGTAAGAAAACATATAAGTGGCTACATGTGGTGTGATAGAACTTCAAGGCCCTAGGCATAGTTGTCTATAAAAATCTCACACAGCAATCATGAGAACAGCAACATGAAAACAAGTAAGAAGAACCCGTCAAAGTCTAGAACTCTTGATTAGTTTGATTTCATAATAACCCAATGGATGAATTGCAAAAAGCAAGTGCATATTTACTATCTGGATGGCAGGCTACACTAATAAACAAGGTATGCAAAGTGGTGCAATGGATCGCTGGGTCCTACCACCTTGGTGAAAACTTGATGGGACCCGAGGGGTATATATGCCTCCAGCAAAGGCTTCAAAAGATACCATTGGGGAACAGGCTTTGACCCCATAGGTGATATCTTTTCCCTTCAAGGTTTAGTCATAGAACATCACTGGAACAGAACAATACATCCGCACAGAGCAAACTTGAACTAATATAAACTTTTTCTTGCAATTCATTTTCACACTTTAATCGTTGTAAATACCTAAAGAGTTACATATGCCAAGTAAGAAAACATATAAGTGGCTACATGTGGTGTGATAGAACTTCAAGGCCCTAGGCATAGTTGTCTATAAAAATCTCATACAGCAATCATGTGAAAAGCAACATAAAAGCAAATAAGAAGAACCCGTCAAAGTCTAGAACTCTTGATTAGTTTGATTCCATAATAACCCAATGGATGAATTGCAAAGCAAGTGCATATTTATTATCTGGAGGGCAGGCTAAACGAATAAACAAGGTATGCAAAGGGGCGAAATGGATCGCTGGGTCCTACCACCTTGGTGAAAACTTGCTGGGATCCGAGGGGTATATATGCCTCCAGCAAAGGCTTCAAAAGATACCATTGGGGAACAGGCTTTGACACCATAGGTGATATCTTTTCCCTTCAAGGTTTAGTCATAGAACATCACTGGAACAGACCAATACATCCGCACAGAGCAAACTTGAACTAATATAAACTTTTTCTTGCAATTCATTTTCAAACTTTAATCGTTGTAAATACCTAAAGAGTTACATATGCCAAGTAAGAAAACATATAAGTGGCTACATGTGGTGTGATAGAACTTCAAGGCCCTAGGCATAGTTGTCTATAAAAATCTCATACAGCAATCATGTGAAAAGCAACATTAAAGCAAATAAGAAGAACCCGTCAAAGTCTAGAACTCTTGATTAGTTTGATTCCATAATAACCCAATGGATGAATTGCAAAAAGCAAGTGCATATTTACTATCTGGAGGGCAGACTACACGAATAAAAAAGGTATGCAAAGTGGTGCAATGGATCGCTGGGTCCTACCACCTTGGTGAAAACTTGCTGGGACCCGAGGGGTATATATGCCTCCAGCAAAGGCTTCAGCAGATACCATTGGGGAACAGGCTTTGACCCCATAGGTCGTATCTTTTCCCTTCAAGGTTTAGTCATAGAACATCACTGGAACAGAACAATACATCCAAACAGAGCAAACGTGAACTAATATAAACTTTTGTTTGCAATTAATTTTCACACTTTAATCGTTGTAAATACCTAAAGAGTTACATATGCCAAGTAAGAAAACATATAAGTGGCAACATGTGGTGTAATAGAACTTCAAGGCCCTAGGCATAGTTGTCTATAAAAATCTCATACAGCAATCATGTTGTGTGATAGAATTTCAAGGCCCTTGGCATAGTTGTCTATAAAAATCTCATACAGCAATCATGAGAACAGCAAAATGAAAACAAATAAGAATAACCCGTCAAAGTCTAGAACTCTTGATTAGTTTGATTCCATAATAACCCAATGGATGAACTGCAAAAAGCAAGTGCATATTTACTATCTGGAGGGCAGACTACACGAATAAACAAGGTATGCAAAGTGGTGCAATGGATCGCTGGGTCCTACCACCTTGGTGAAAACTTGCTGGGACCCGAGGGGTATATATGCCTCCAGCAAAGGCTTCAGCAGATACCATTGGGGAACAGGCTTTGACTCCATAGGTGATATCTTTTCCCTTCAAGGTTTAGTCATAGAACATCACTGGAACAGAACAATACATCCACACAGAGCAAACTTGAACTAATATAAACTTTTTCTTTCAATTAATTTTCACACTTTAATCGTTGTAAATACCTAAAGAGTTACATATGCCAAGTAAGAAAACATATAAGTGGCTACATGTGGTGTGATAGAACTTCAAGGCCCTAGGCATAGTTGTCTATAAAAATCTCATACAGCAATCATGTGAAAAGCAACATGAAAGCAAATAAGAAGAACCCGTCAAAGTCTAGAACTCTTGATTAGTTTGATTCCATAATAACCCAATGGATGAATTGCAAAAAGCAAGTGCATATTTACTATCTGGAGGGCAGACTACACGAATAAAAAAGGTATGCAAAGTGGTGCAATGGATCGCTGGGTCCTACCACCTTGGTGAAAACTTGCTGGGACCCGAGGGGTATATATGCCTCCAGCAAAGGCTTCAGCAGATACCATTGGGGAACAGGCTTTGACCCCATAGGTCGTATCTTTTCCCTTCAAGGTTTAGTCATAGAACATCACTGGAACAGAACAATACATCCAAACAGAGCAAACGTGAACTAATATAAACTTTTGTTTGCAATTAATTTTCACACTTTAATCGTTGTAAATACCTAAAGAGTTACATATGCCAAGTAAGAAAACATATAAGTGGCAACATGTGGTGTAATAGAACTTCAAGGCCCTAGGCATAGTTGTCTATAAAAATCTCATACAGCAATCATGTTGTGTGATAGAATTTCAAGGCCCTTGGCATAGTTGTCTATAAAAATCTCATACAGCAATCATGAGAACAGCAACATGAAAACAAATAAGAATAACCCGTCAAAGTCTAGAACTCTTGATTAGTTTGATTCCATAATAACCCAATGGATGAACTGCAAAAAGCAAGTGCATATTTACTATCTGGAGGGCAGACTACACGAATAAACAAGGTATGCAAAGTGGTGCAATGGATCGCTGGGTCCTACCACCTTGGTGAAAACTTGCTGGGACCCGAGGGGTATATATGCCTCCAGCAAAGGCTTCAGCAGATACCATTGGGGAACAGGCTTTGACTCCATAGGTGATATCTTTTCCCTTCAAGGTTTAGTCATAGAACATCACTGGAACAGAACAATACATCCACACAGAGCAAACTTGAACTAATATAAACTTTTTCTTTCAATTAATTTTCACACTTTAATCGTTGTAAATACCTAAAGAGTTACATATGCCAAGTAAGAAAACATATAAGTGGCTACATGTGGTGTGATAGAACTTCAAGGCCCTAGGCATAGTTGTCTATAAAAATCTCATACAGCAATCATGTGAAAAGCAACATGAAAGCAAATAAGAAGAACCCGTCAAAGTCTAGAACTCTTGATTAGTTTGATTCCATAATAACCCAATGGATGAATTGCAAAGCAAGTGCATATTTATTATCTGGAGGGCAGGCTAAACGAAAAAACAAGGTATGCAAAGGGGCGAAATGGATCGCTGGGTCCTACCACCTTGGTGAAAACTTGCTGGGATCCGAGGGGTATATATGCCTCCAGCAAAGGCTTCAAAAGATACCATTGGGGAACAGGCTTTCACACCATAGGTGATATCTTTTCCCTTCAAGGTTTAGTCATAGAACATCACTGGAACAGAACAATACATCCGCACAGAGCGAACTTGAACTAATACAAACTTTTTCTTGCAATTCATTTTCACACTTTAATCGTTGTAAATACCTAAAGAGTTACATATGCCAAGTAAGAAAACATATAAGTGGCTACATGTGGTGTGATAGAACTTCAAGGCCCTAGGCATAGTTGTCTATAAAAATCTCATACAGCAATCATGAGAACAGCAACATGAAAACAAGTAAGAAGAACCCGTCAAAGTCTAGAACTCTTGATTAGTTTGATTCCATAATAACCCAATGGATGAACTGCAAAAAGCAAGTGCATATTTACTATCTGGAGGGCAGACTACACGAATAAACAAGGTATGCAAAGTGGTGCAATGGATCGCTGGGTCCTACCACCTTGGTGAAAACTTGATGGGACCCGAGGGGTATATATGCCTCCAGCAAAGGCTTCAGCAGATACCATTAGGAAACAGGCTTTGACCCCATAGGTAATATCTTTTCCCTTCAAGGTTTAGTCATAGAACATCACTGGAACAGAACAATACATCCACACAGAGCAAACGTGAACTAATATAAACTTTTTCTTGCAATTCATTTTCACACTTTAATCGTTGTAAATACCTGAAGAGTAACATATGCCAAGTAAGAAAACATATAAGTGGCAACATGTGGTGTGATAGAACTTCAAGGCCCTAGGCATAGTTGTCTATAAAAATCTCATACAGCAATCATGTTGTGTGATAGAACTTCAAGGCCCTAGGCATAGTTGTCTATAAAAATCTCATACAGCAATCATGAGAACAGCAACATGAAAACAAATAAGAAGAACCCGTCAAAGTCTAGAACTCTTGATTAGTTTGATTCCATAATAACCCAATGGATGAATTGCAAAGCAAGTGCATATTTATTATCTGGAGGGCAGGCTACACGAATAAACAAGGTATGCAAAGGGGAGAAATGGATCGCTGGGTCCTACCACCTTGGTGAAAACTTGCTGGGACCCAAGGGGGTATATATGCCTCCAGCAAAGGCATCAGCGGATACCATTGGGGAACAGGCTTTGACCCCATAGGTGATATCTTTTCCCTTCAAGGTTTAGTCATAGAACATCACTGGAACAGAACAATACATCCACACAGAGCAAACTTGAACTAATATAAACTTTTTCTTGCAATTAATTTTCACACTTTAATCGTTGTACATACCTAAAGAGTTACATATGCCAAGTAAGAAAACATATAAGTGGCTACATGTGGTGTGATAGAACTTCAAGGCCCTAGGCATAGTTGTCTATAAAAATCTCATACAGCAATCATGAGAACAGCAACATGAAAACAAGTAAGAAGAACCCGTCAAAGTCTAGAACTCTTGATTAGTTTGATTTCATAATAACCCAATGGATGAATTGCAAAAAGCAAGTGTATATTTATTATCTGGATGGCAGGCTACACTAATAAACAAGGTATGCAAAGTGGTGCAATGGATCGCTGGGTCCTACCACCTTGGTGAAAACTAGCTGGGACCCGAGGGGTATATATGCCTCCAGCAAAGGCTTCAGCAGATACCATTGGGGAACAGGCTTTGACCCCATACGTGATATCTTTTCCCTTCAAGGTTTAGTCATAGAACATGACTGGAACAGAACAATACATCCACACAGAGCAAATTGAACTGATATAAACATTTTCTTACAATTAATTTTCACACTTTAATCATATAGTGAACAGTGGTGTTGTAAATACCTACAGAGTTACATATGCCAGGTAAGAAAACATAAAAGTGGCTACATGTTGTGTGATAGAACTTCAAGGCCCTAGGCATAGTTGTCTATAAAAATCTCATACAGCAATCATGAGAACAGCAACATGAAAACAAATAAGAAGAACCCGTCACAGTCTAGAACTCTTGATTAGTTTGATTCCATAATAACCCAATGGATGAATTGCAAAGCAAGTGCATATTTATTATCTGGAGGGCAGGCTACACGAATAAACAAGGTATGCAAAGGGGTGAAATGGATCGCTGGGTCCTACCACCTTGGTGAAAACTTGCTGGGACCCGAGGGGTATATATGCCTCCAGCAAAGGCATCAGCGGATACCATTGGGGAACAGGCTTTGACCCCATAGGTGATATCTTTTCCCTTCAAGGTTTAGTCATAGAACATCACTGGAACTGAACAATACATGGAACTGAACAATACAGAGCAAACTTGAACTAATATAAACTTTTTCTTGCAATTAATTTTCACACTTTAATCGTTGTAAATACCTAAAGAGTTACATATGCCAAGTAAGAAAACATATAAGTGGCTACATGTGGTGTGATAGAACTTCAAGGCCCTAGGCATAGTTGTCTATAAAAATCTCATACAGCAATCATGTGAAAAGCAACATGAAAGCAAATAAGAAGAACCCGTCAAAGTCTAGAACTCTTGATTAGTTTGATTCCATAATAACCCAATGGATGAATTGCAAAAAGCAAGTGCATATTTACTATCTGGATGGCAGACTACACGAATAAACAAGGTATGCAAAGTGGTGCAATGGATCGCTGGATCCTACCACCTTGGTGAAAACTTGCTGGGACCCGAGGGGTATATATGCCTCCAGCAAAGGCTTCAGCAGATACCATTGGGGAACAGGCTTTGACTCCATAGGTGATATCTTTTCCCTTCAAGGTTTAGTCATAGAACATCACTGGAACAGAACAATACATCCACACAGAGCAAACTTGAACTAATATAAACTTTTTCTTGCAATTCATTTTTAACACTTTAATCGTTGTAAATACCTAAAGAGTTACATATGCCAAGTAAGAAAACATACAAGTTGCTACATGTGGTGTGATAGAACTTCAAGGCCCTAGGCATAGTTGTCTATAAAAATCTCATACAGCAATCATGTGAAAAGCAACATGAAAGCAAATAAGAAGAACCCGTCAAAGTCTAGAACTCTTGATTAGTTTGATTCCATAATAACCCAATGGATGAATTGCAAAGCAAGTGCATATTTATTATCTGGAGGGCAGGCTAAACGAATAAACAAGGTATGCAAAGGGGCAAAATGGATCGCTGGGTCCTACCACCTTGGTGAAAACTTGCTGGGATCCGAGGGGTATATATGCCTCCAGCAAAGGCTTCAAAAGATACCAGTGGGGAACAGGCTTTGACCCCATAGGTGATATCTTTTCCCTTCAAGGTTTAGTCATAGAACATCACTGGAACAGAACAATACATCCGCACAGAGCAAACTTGAACTAATATAAACTTTTTCTTGCAATTCATTTTCACACTTTAATCGTTGTAAATACCTACAGAGTTACATATGCCAAGTAAGAAAACATAAAAGTGGCTACATGTTGTGTGATAGAACTTCAAGGCCCTAGGCATAGTTGTCTATAAAAATCTCATACAGCAATCATGAGAACAGCAACATGAAAACAAATAAGAAGAACCCGTCAAAGTCTAGAACTCTTGATTAGTTTGATTCCATAATAACCCAATGGATGAATTGCAAAGCAAGTGCATATTTATTATCTGGAGGGCAGGCTACACGAATAAACAAGGTATGCAAAGGGGAGAAATGGATCGCTGGGTCCTACCACCTTGGTGAAAACTTGCTGGGACCCAAGGGGGTATATATGCCTCCAGCAAAGGCATCAGCGGATACCGTTGGGGAACAGGCTGTTGTTAAATCTATAAATGAATCTGCACAGCTGGGTGTCTGCAGGCAGATGTGTGAGTCAGTCAATACAATTGAAAATGTAGCCTAATTTGCAAAATGTTATTTATTTTCACAACAATGCATGCGACCAAAACTGAACATGATTTGAGAGCAACAACACGTTAACACATCCACATTGGGGAATGCTTACCCAAAGCACAAACAACCACCCCCAAAAGTCATCCATAGGATTGCTCTCTGTTACATATTTTGTCCCAAAAATAAATCAGTTACAATGCAGAGCAGACACAGAAATGAAGGGGCAACACCATAAAACATCCACAATGCAGAACAAATACAAAAACACACACATATATAGGCCTACACACATATAACACCAAGTTCAGGTTTGACTGTATTGTAAAAAACAATGATACTTCAGATACTTTGACCAATTTTTTTTTTTTTTTTTATAAAAATGATTTTATGTCTAAACACAAATCTAAATGAAAACTTGTGAAAAGATGAATACCTACAATATGTGGAAATGGCAAACGAGCCAGTGAGTGATGCACTGCAGCCATCTAGTGGTTGTCCTTGAAACGTCATGTTATTTTAATATTAAATGAGTTTGCTTTCCAGTAGATGGCATCAATCTTCCACTAAAACATGGCACATTGTCCGTGCTATCTCCATGAGCGAAATTAAGAATTTAAATTAGATATAAATTATAACAAATGTAAATACATTTTGCATACAAGAATTACATTACATACGAGAAACGAGAGTTACTTTACGTATGTTTAAAAAAAATTACACTTGTTATTAATCAGTCCTATGAGTTATGAGCTCAGTTTGTAGAAATAATACTTGCATTCAATTAGGAAGAGCTCACAGTAGCTTCTGGTGTCACACACACACACACACACACACACACACACACACACGACCGCTGGCTGGTCCCCACAATGGAGGTGATCTCAGGTTTTACTATCCTTGTGGGGCCATTTGGTTCCCACAATGTAATATAAACAAAAACACTCACACACACACACACACACACACACACACACACACACACACATCTACTGATTTCATTAAAAGGCAAGTGGGAAATGTTATGGATATGTTATTACGGTCATGTTTTTCATTGTTTTTAAGTACAATCCTTGTTGCCCATACAATAATAGGCTAGAGTAAAACATTTTACTTTTATCCATATTATATAAGATATTTTCATTGCATTTTTCAATGGGACAATGAAACACAGGTAGGACCTACTTCCAAAATCAGAGCTCTTAAATAGGCATACATAGCCTATATAAAACACCAAACTCCATGTCAGCATATTGTAGCCTATGGGGTCCGTGTACGTTTTGATAGTTTGTTTTCCAATTTGAAATGAAATAAGCAGAAACGAGAAAACGGCCCCTTTATTCGTTTTTTCGTTTTTTCAAAAATAATAGTCCTTTACTATGGCTACAGATTCTTAAACTGTACAGGGCAGGTCCGGGCTTTCTTCTGTGCAACTTTACGCGTTTCACAGAAATCTTTACATCAGAAATATTAATTATTAGTCTGCCACCAGCCTGTTTTATTTATACTGTTAGACCTTACCGGGTTTTTTTACAGTAAAATACTGGCAACACTGTTGCCAGTAATTTACTGTTAATTGTGCAGTTCTTTACTGTAAAAATGCACTAAAACGTACTCGGTTACTAACGTAACCTCGGTTCTCTCTAGAAGAGGGAACGAGTACTGCGTTTTATCAAAACGCTATGGGAAAAGTCTCTTTTCACGAAACACTGAAGCAAAAAATTATCCTTTAATTTTCATATATGTAAAACGCGTTGCGGCAGCAGCAGACAGCTATGGCGAGACGGCTTGCTCGCTCATTGGCTGCTCTGCGGCAACTGCTTAAGCCTATCGAGCGAGGCCTGGGATGACATCAGGCCAATGAGGGCGCTTCGCGCCCTCCTCGCCACTTCCCGCCGAAACGGGCGTGGCTTACCTCTATAAAAGGAGCTCGAGAAGGCTGACTCACTTGATTTTGATCGCCGAAGCGAACCAGAGTGAACCGTACGCACGGCAGAGAACGCAGTACTCGTTCCCTCTTCTAGAGAGAACCGAGGTTACGTTAGTAACCGAGTACGTTCTCTTACGAGAGTCCTCTCGTACTGCGTTTTATCAAAACGCTACGGGAACCCCTTGCAAAACGCCGTGCGTGCTGGGATAAAAACACTGATCACCGGAAGCTTTTTCAGGCATACAGTGCATAATCACCAGATTGACTCACACAGAGTCAGGGAATAAGGGTGAGAGCCTTAATTCCCTAAATTTTAGCGTCGTAGAAAAAAAACATGTCCACAGACGCAAGTATAATCATCACATAGACAGGGTAGGGAACCTGAACTAATGTGGAAAATGTGGGTCTTACACAGTTCTGCCCAAGATAGTCGGTAGCGCATAGCGCATGAGTTTCAGCGGTCTGATTAGACAGCTGAACAGATTACACCGACAAAAGCTTAGCCTGCAAGGCGGGAACCTCTAGGTTATAAAACCTGATAAATGTAGACGGCGAGGCCCAACCTGCCGCCGTACATATATCCTGTAGGGAAATCCCGCTGGACCAAGCCCACGAAGAAGCAACGCTTCTCGTAGAGTGCGCTCTGACTCCCAAAGGGCATGGAATGCCCTTGGCAGTATAAGCCAGCGCTATGGCGTCAACTATCCATCTGGATAGACTTTGTTTCGAAACAGCCATTCCTTTGGAACGTCCGCTGAACGAGACAAAGAGCTGCTCTGTCTGTCTGAAGACAGCAGAGCGGGACATATAAGCTCTTAAAGCCCTAACAGGGCAAAGAAAACTCGAGTCCCCTTCCTCACTCGATGCCGGCAGGGCAGCCAGGGATATAACCTGAGCCCGAAAAGGCGTGTTGAGGGATTTCGGCACATAGCCATGCTTAGGTTTGAGTATGACTTTAGAGTCATTAGGACCAAACTCCAAGCACGCCGGGCTGACAGAAAGCGCGTGCAGGTCGCCTATGCGCTTCACTGAAGCGAGAGCCATCAAAAACACTGTTTTGAAAGACAAATGTTTGAGGCTAATAGACTGGATAGGCTCGAAAGGGGCACCTTTCATGGCCGCTAGGACCGTAGAAAGGTCCCACAAAGGAACTGAAGGAGGTCTGGGCGGATTCAGTCTCCTAGCTCCCCTGAGGAAGCGGATGACTAAATCATTCCTTCCCAGTGACTGACCCAGCGTTGAACCAAAGAACGCTGAAATAGCCGCCACATACACTTTGAGCGTGGAAGGGGATCTGCCCTTATCCAACAGCTCTTGTAGGAAGGAGAGAACCTCCGTTACCTCACATTCGAGGGGTGAAATGCTCCGAGCTGCACACCAGCCGGAGAAAACCGACCACTTCGAAGCATAAAGCCGCCGTGTCGACGGTGCTCTAGCCTGAGTGATGGTATTCACGACTCCCTCTGTGAGACCAACGGGTATCCGTTGAGCACCCACACGTGAAGGGACCACAGTTCCGGGTGTGGGTGCCAAATCGAGCCCCCGGCCTGCGAGAGGAGATCTCTCCTCAACGGCAGCGGCCATGGAGCGATATCTGCCAACTGCATCAGAACTGGGAACCATGTCTGGTTCTCCCAGAACGGAGCTACAAGCAGGACTGGGCATTTCGTTTCCCTGACCCGTTCCAGCACCTGTGGCAGGAGGGAGACGGGGGGAAAAGCGTATAACGGGCAGCGCGGCCACCTCCGGGACAGCGCGCTGTCGGTCTTTGAAAAGAACGCGGGGCAGTGCGCGTTTCCGCGGGACGCGAAAAGGTCCACCTCCGCTCTGCCGAATCTCTCCCACAACAGCCGGACTGTTTGTGGGTGTAGAGACCATTCGCCCGGGGGAACATTGTTCCTGGACAGTCTGTCTGGGCCCACATTCTGAAGCCCAGGTACATGCACTGCTCTCAGCGAGCGTAAGTTGTGCTGAGCCCATAGTAGGAGGCGTTTCGCCAGCCTGTACAGGGATATGGATTTCAGACCGCCCTGGCGATTTATGTAGGACACCACAGCCATGTTGTCCGAACGGACTATGACGTGTTCGTCCTTGATGCGGGGACAAAAACGCGTCATCGCGTTGTGCACTGCCAGCATTTCTAGGCAGTTTATGTGTAGGAGCTTTTCTCGTTCCGACCACAGGCCGAAGAACGGTCTGCCCTCGAGCAGAGCTCCCCATCCCGAGGTGGATGCGTCTGTCGACACCATCCTCACTCTCGAGGAAGTCCCCAGGCTTACACCTGATTGGTACCAGTCGTCCGCCGTCCAAGGCGCCAGGGCTGAAACACAGCTCTGATCGACCTTGAGGCGTAATCGACCGGTCGCCCACGCTCTGCGCGGTACCCGCGTTTTCAACCAGAACTGCAGCGGGCGCATGCGGAGCAAGCCCAGCCGGAGAACTGACGATGCTGAAGCCATGAGACCCAGCATCTTTTGAAACTTCCTGAGCGGGGTGACAGCGCCGCGGCGGAAAGACCTCGCCGCGCGCTGAATGATCAGCACGCGCTGTGGTGACAGCCGCGCTGTCATAGACTGTGAGTCCAGAACGACGCCCAGAAACAAAATCGTTTGACTGGGGTTCAATGAACTCTTTGTCCAGTTGACTGTGATACCAAGATTCTCGAGGTGATCGAGTAAAATGGTTCTGTGCTCCACGAGCTGTGATCGTGATTGAGCTAGGATCAACCAGTCGTCCAAATAGTTCAGCACTCGCATGCCTCTGAGTCTGAGAGGAGCGAGCGCTGCGTCCATGCATTTCGTAAATGTACGGGGTGCTAGGGACAAACCGAATGGCAGGACTGTATACTGGTATGTCTGACCCTCGAAGGCGAATCTCAAGTATCGCCTGTGGTGTGACGCTATTTGTATTTGAAAATACGCGTCCTTCAGATCTATTGACATGAACCAGTCTTCTCGGCGAACATGCGCGAGAATTTTGCTGGTTGTGAGCATTTTGAAACTGCGTTTCACCAATACTCTGTTCAACCATCTTAGATCCAGTATGGGTCTGATACCGCCGTCCTTTTTGGGGACTAGAAAGTATCTGCTGTATAGCCCCCCTTCGCTTAGAGCTGGGGGAACGCGCTCTATCGCCCCTTTGCTTATCAGTTTTGATATTTCGGCTCGAAGTAGGTGAGCTACTTCCAACGAGACCGTAGTTTCGACGCGCGCTATGAAGCGGGGAGGGCGTCGACAAAACTGTAGCGAGAAGCCTCTCTTTATAATGCCTAGCACCCAGTCCGAAACCCCTGGGAGCGCTGCCCATGCTTCTGCATGGCTGGCTAGGGGCTGGATACGGAGCGCACTCTGATCGCCGTGCGACAGAGGTGCTTCGGGGGATACAAACATAGGCGTTATGCCTGTGGCATTTGAGGCGGGGCGCGCGCTTAATACAGCGGGCGAGACGCTCGTCCTCGACCTTACTACAGTGCTTAGCTGAGTGAGGGAGGACTGAGAAAGTCTCATAGGACCCATGAGAGCGAGTAGATGTGGGCTGGGAGCGGGCACATTTACTGCTTTGGGCGCGGCGTCTGCCTGAGCAGAGCGCGCGCTCACAGTTCTCGTTTTTACAGAGAGCCTGTGATGTGTTAGACATAGTGTTCGTGGGCACTGGGAAGTGGGCACTCTCACTATGCTGGAAGCGCAACCGACCTGAGTCGATTTTATGTGCGCGGGCCCTACGTGTAGGGCTGTGCTTATGTGTAGTGATGGGCACTGAGGAGTGGGCATCGAGACTACATTTATAGCACCATCGGCCGTGGCCGGGACACCAGAAAATACACTCTTTTCGAGATTTATCTGGGTAGCCGTGAGAACGGCTTTTGTGTGCAGGCAAGCGGGCGGCAGTGCAGGCTTGCTCTCTGCAGAAAACACTGGAACAGTCGCAAACCTTGGGACTGAAACAGCGGGGCGCTTGGGTGGGAGGCCGGCCGCAACGGGACTCACACACCTGCGCTTTCCCAGGCTTGCTAGGACTTCTTCGGCACTTCCGGTTTTACCACAACCCTCGATCGCGGCCCGCGCGAAGAGGGGCGCCGGGCGCTGGACCGAGAGCGGGGCCTCGAGCTGCGCTGTTGTGGCTGCTGCGAAGAGGCGGCCGAAGGCGGGGGCTGAGGCTGAGAGCTCCGCGGGGTCCGTTTGTCATGAACCGCTGCAGAACCGGAGCGCTTCGGCAGGAAGTGCTTGAAGGCTTGAGACGCTTTCTGGGCCTCGGTAAATCTCTCCACGAACTCGGAGAGAGAAGAACCATAAAAGGCCGGTGGAAGACAGCGGGGCATCGAGAAACGCAGTGCGCTCGGAATCGGCCATCTCCGTGAGCGTCAGCCATAAGTGCCTCTCAGCGACAGTGGCGGAAGCCATACACCGTCCCATGGCTTGTGCGGCGGCTTTAGTAGCTCGGAGCGTAAGATCTGAAGCGCTCCTTAAATCCGTGATGCAGATAGCGTCAGGTCCCATCTCGTCCAGCTTACGGAGGAGATCACCCTGGTAAATCTGCAGCGTAGCCATGGTGTGTAGCGATGACGCGGCCTGCCCAGCGGCGGAGAAGATTCGCGCGAGCAGCGTCGACGTCATGCGGCAGGCTCTGGAAGGCAACACCGGTTTAGTCCGCCGTCCAGCAGAGGGCGGGCAAAGGTGGGTCGCTATCGCCTGTTCCACCGGCGGAAGAGAGAGGTAGCCTCGGTCACTGGCATTATCCAGAGAGGAAAATGCGGGTGACACAGATGAGCGCGTCCGCGCAGAGTAGGGCGCGTTCCAAGCCTTCGCAACTTCTTCGTGTAACTCAGGAAGAAAAGGAGCGGGCTTAGATTCCGGAGAAGTGCGCTCACCAGGGAGGAAACTACCATCCAGCCGGGTTCGAGAGGGGGGCTCCGGTGCAGACCACTCGAGGCCGAGGCTCGCCGCGGCCAGTGCGAGTACCCGCATGAGCTCCGTCTCAATGTTGGCTCTCGTTGAGGGCTTGCGGGCAGGGGGCGCGAGATCCTCAAAGCTCGCCCAATCCTCGCTGCCTGAAGCTAGCAGAGAGCAGGAATCCTTCTCCCCCGACGCGGCCTCTGAACCGACTTCCTCTGATGAAGCGGCGGCAGACTGCGGGCGCTGAGCATCAGGAAGTGATTCGAGAGAGGCCGGTGAAGCTGGCGGGCGAACCGGCGAGCTTGGTCGGGCTGGAGCGGGTTCCGGGACCCGCTGCGAGCGGCGCTTCTTACGGCGCGGCATCGCGGCGGTGAATGCAGGCTTGGAAAAGGATGCCAGGCGAGTCCTCAGAGTCACCATCGGCAAAAGCTCGCAGTGAGGGCATCCGCCGTCAGCGAGCGCGAGCGCTGCATGGTCCTCACCCAGGCAGGAAACACAGATGACGTGCTTGTCTCCCTCGGTGAGTGGGGCTCGGCACGAGCCGCAGGAAGGCATCTTGAAAAAGACGCAGCTCTTTTAGGGGTGAGTGTTGCGAAGAACACACACACACACACAGAAAAGCAATAGTATGAAAAGGATATAGGCGTCGGAAAGCGCAGCAGGTACGGCTGTAGAAGGCGGCGTTGGCCAGCGGCTTCGAGGGCTCGTCCCGCTGATGTGCTTGCTTCAACGACGCTGCTTCCGTGATCCAGCGATGCGTGCGCTTCGCTGAAGAGATTAAAATCAAGTGAGTCAGCCTTCTCGAGCTCCTTTTATAGAGGTAAGCCACGCCCGTTTCGGCGGGAAGTGGCGAGGAGGGCGCGAAGCGCCCTCATTGGCCTGATGTCATCCCAGGCCTCGCTCGATAGGCTTAAGCAGTTGCCGCAGAGCAGCCAATGAGCGAGCAAGCCGTCTCGCCATAGCTGTCTGCTGCTGCCGCAACGCGTTTTACATATATGAAAATTAAAGGATAATTTTTTGCTTCAGTGTTTCGTGAAAAGAGACTTTTCCCGTAGCGTTTTGATAAAACGCAGTACGAGAGGACTCTCGTAAGAGAACTAATTTCACTTGCAGAAACCGACTGCCTTAAATTGACCAACTGTCATTTAAATGTATTAACTAAAATGTTTAATGCATTAATAACGTGAGCAAAGTATTACTATGAACTTCTTTCATTTGAAACCACAACAAAACTTTTGTAAATAAAGAAATTTCCACTGGACCAGCAACTACAGTCACCGCCTGTTAAATAAAGCAACATGCAGCAAATCATCAATGTTTGTAGATCTTCTCCTGGACTGAAGCACAGGCTCTACTCTTCTGCACAATGGTGACCCAAAAAATGTATTTTACAGTAAACTACTGGCAACAGTGTTGCCAGTATATACCTGTTTTATAACGTACAGTTTATTACTGTTAAAATACATTTTGTGGGTGTGTCTTTTTATCTTACACTGTTAACCCTTTCAACCCCACAGGAAAATCCACACTACAAAGAGTAAAGGTAACATTGAGACTGTGTTGCAGTGAGATAATTAAGTGAATATGTAAGTGATTGTTGAGCATTAGTGATGAACACCTGCTGTTAGTACAGAAAATAGAGAAACACAAGAACTACAACTGACTTCCAGTCATTACACATTATTACACTTATTATTAACCAGTATGACTTTATTTCTGTCATACAGTACATCTACAGAAGTTGTTATTGAGATGTTTAATTGAAAATGTTTGGTTTGAAGTTACCATTATAGAGATCAGTGCTTGCTTTAGTTAGGATGCTGATGCTAAAACATTAGTTTTTCTTTTGCTGCTTGAGCTGTGTTGTTGCAAGTCACACTTGTGCACACACACAGTTTATGACTGATTGCGGTTATAATGATTATGATGACAGAATCATCATATTGCCTGCTCATTCACTAAGGAAATTCATCCTCAATTAAAAGTGTTACATTAGCACCACTGTGAAACCACAACAATAAATTACAATGATTCATTTTTTTTCAACACATCATGCATAACCTGAGAAACAGAGCTACACTGTCTTTTAGAAACACAGAGATATCACAATTTAGCAAATGAATCTCAACAACGGTGGCAATATATATTTTTTTACTCATGCAGCAGTGCATGCTGGGAGTTTTAAAATATCCTGGAACCCAGCATGCATTGCGACATGAAACTTTTGATTGTCACCATTGTTGAGATTCATGTGCTGATTGTTGATGTCTGTGTGTGTCTGAGTCAAGCATGAGTTTTTTAATGCACTACATGATTACAATATTCTTCAGAACACCTGATTACAGAAGTATTGATTTTATGTTGTAGATTTACAGATATATGCTAAAGATTTGACTTTTTTTTGCCACATCAAATGTGTTTTATAAACTCACTGTTACAGCAGTCAGAGAGAGATGAATGGTAAGAAGTCAAGGGACAAGAGACCAACTAAAGCAAATACTAATCTCCATCATGGTGACAACAAACTTTATTATTAACTAAATCTCTGTTAATTCTCAACAATAACTTTTGTACATGTGTGAAAGAAATAATCATGAACTGGTTTGTAAACTGTTTTCACACTCAGTGTTCCTGGAAGTCAATTGTAGTTTTTGTGTTTCTCTTTTTTCTGTTCTTGTTTCTCTGTCCTTCAGTGATTCTGCTTATCAGGTGTTCATCAGTTTCTCAATTCACTCACTTCTTTTCATTCACTCTGTCAAGGGGACTATATTAATGAACTAATGTAGGGAATAGTGAATGAGGGTATAGGGTGTGATTGGGAAAACAGCCTCTGAGTGTCGATTTTGAGCGCTGTTAATTTACAGTATATTCCTGTAGGCTAGTTTTGTTTTCTACGGTATATTACTGTTTAAATGGAAAATGGTATGATACTGTCAGAATTTGGCCTTTTTTTTACAGCAAGGGATAACAGTGTAGCTGTGTGTGGTGAAGCTGCGCTTGACAGCGCCGAGCGGGAGAGGCTCACTGACCAATGTTCAGATCAGCATTCAGAACTTTTCTTTTAGACGCTCCGTTTTGACACGGGATGGTGATTGCAAATACTGTAATGCCAATCGGCTGAGGGTGGGTACCGATGATGGTGAAATACATTTTTACTGAAACTGTAATCATATCCGCGACCCGTGAGAATTGACAGGACGATATAGCGGAGGAAATTAAAGGCGCAAGAGAACTTCTGTTAACAAAAACATAAATAAAAAACTGTTTAATATAAGTGACTTTGTCTTTGTTTTATTGTTTTTGTTGTTTTTAGTCAAATAATTGTGAACCACAAACTGAGCCTTCGTTTTAAAGGGCAATTTTTCAAATATATTTTATTTATTTGTTATATTATGGGTATTTTATAATACAGCAAAAATAAAAACAAGCACACGTAATATGTATGCCTATAGGCTAAACACCACAGTTTTTTGGTTTTGTTTGTGTGAACTTTTATCCCCAACTATATTTCTTCATGCATGGGCTCCACTCCAGGGGTCACGCTCAGCACCCCTACTTCCCATGGTACTAACTAACAGTATGCTGACCCAGTTTATATGTAAAATCTTTGGTAGGCTATATGTAATCTATATGTAATATCTAAAAACACTTTACAGTGTGATGGAAATAAACTTTTCTTAAAGTGTCTTGTATATCACCACAGATTTATTGGCACCCTTCTATCTGTGTTGTACACTGTTAACCCTTGCTGTAAAAAAAGGCCAAATTCGGACAATATCATACCATTTCCATTAAAACAGTAATATACCGTAGAAAATAAAACTAGCCTACAGGAATATACTGTGAATTAACAGTGCTCAAAATTGACACTCAGAGGCTGTTTTCCCAATCACACCCTATACCCTCATTCACTATTCCCTACATTAGTTCACTAATATAGTCCCCTTGACAGAGTGAAGGAAAAGAAGAGAGTGAATTGAGAAACTGATGAACACTGATAAGCAGAATCACTGAAGGACAGAGAAACAAGAACAGAAAAAAGAGAAACACAGAAACTACAACTGACTTCCAGCTACACTGAGTGTGAAACCAGTTTACAAACCAGTTTGCGATTATTTCTTTCATACATGTACAAAAGTTCTTGTTGAGAATTAGCAGAGATTTAGTTAATAATAAAGTTTGTTGTCACCATGATGGAGATCAGTATTTGCTTTAGTTGGGCTCTTGTCCCTTGACTTCTAACCATTCATCTCTCTCTGACTGCTTTAACAGTGAGTTTATAAAACACATTTGTTATAGCAAGAAAAGGTCAAGAGGAAGATGATTAGTTGTTTTTGGCTTTTGTGATGATTTAACATTCATCCTGGACATGTCTGATCTTTCCTGTATATATTCTTTAAATTCATGGGTATTTCATATTTATCTGTGAATCTACAACATGAAATCAATATCTCTGTAATCATGTCTTCTGAACAATATTGTAACCATAGAGTGCATTAAAACATTTTTAACTTCTGCTTGACACAGACACACACAGATACCAACAATCAGCATATGAATCTCAGCAATGGTGACAATCAAAAGTTTCATGTCGCATTGCATGCTGGGTTCCAGGATAATATAAAACTCCCAGCATGCACTGCTGCATGAATAATAAAAAAATATTGCCACCATTCTTGAGATTCATGTGCTAAATTGTGATATCTCTGTGTTTCTAAAAGACAGCATAGCTCTGTTTTTTTTTTTTTTTTATGCATGATGTGTTAAAAAAAAGTCATTGTAATGTATTGCTGTGGTTTCACAGTGGTGATAATGTAACACTTTTGATTGAGGATTAAACTCTGAATGAGTAGGAATGAATTCCTTAGTGAATGAACAGGCTATATGATCATTTTATCACCATAATCAACATAACCACAATCATTCATAAACTGTGTGCGCACAAGTGTGATTTACAAAAACACAGCTCAAGCAGCAAAAGAAACACTAATGTTTTAGCATCAGCATCCCAACTAAAGCAAGCATTGATCTCTATAATGGTCACTTCAAACCAAACATTTTCAATTAAACATCTCAACAACAACTTCTGTAGATGTATGACAGAAATAAAGTCATAAAAATAAGTGTAATAATGTGTAATGGCTCGAAGTCAGTTGAAGTTCTTGTGTTTCTCTATTTTCTGTTCTAACAGCAGGTGTTCATCACTAATGCTCAACAATCACTTACATATTCTCTTAATTATCTCACTGCAACACTGCGTCAGTGTAACTTTTTACTCTTTGTAGTGTGGATTTTCCTGTGAGGTTGTAAGGGTTAACAGTGTAAGATAAAAAGACACACCCACAAAATGTATTTTAACAGTAATAAACTGTAAGTTATAAAACAGGTTTATACTGGCAACACTGTTGCCAGTAGTTTACTGTAAAATCTTGTTTTTTGGGTCACTATTGTGCAGAAGAGTAGAGCCTGTGCTTCAGTCCAGGAGAAGATCTAGAGACATTGATGATATGCTGCATGTTGCTTTATTTAAAAGGTGGTGACTGTGTAGTTGCTGGTCCAGAGGAAATCTCTTTATTTACCAAATTTTTTTGTGGTTTCAAATGAAATAAGTTCACAGTAATCCTTTTCTCACTTTATTAATGCATTATAAATTTTAGTTAATACTTTTAAATGACAGTTGGTTAATTTAAGACAGTCGGTTTCTGCAAGTGAAATTAGTTAACTCGAGTTTTAGTGCATTTTTACAGTAACATACTGTACAATTAACAGTAAATTACTGGCAACAGTGTTGCCAGTATTTTACTGTAAAAAACCCCGGTAAGGTCTAACAGTGTACTGTAGGCTATACTGTAATAGACTGTAATGATTAAATACAATTGTCCTGCAGAATGATGAGTTTTTTTGTAAGAAAAACATTGGAGCAAATGTCGAATTGTTTTTTGAAATTTAAATTATCAACGTAAGAGGCTTTAGGCTGTCTGATTAACTCTGTATGAACAAACACCCAGCTTTGCAGTATAGGTGGCACAGAAGCAGCATCTGACCCTGCATAGATTTACATGTAATAGATTACATGTAATTGCATAGCAATTTCATTCTAAGAGGCTATTAAATGTGAAGTGACAACATGAAACACTACTTTCAAAATATAAAAAAAACACCAGTAGTTGGTGGCAAGTCAGCCTGATAATGATTAAATACCAATTTTATCCCCATCAGATCACTCATTTTCTGATGCAGAAAAGTTAGTTCATGCATTTATGACCTCGAGACTAGATTACTGTAATGCTTTATTAGCTGGTTGTCCTGCATCCTCAATAAACAAGCTACAGTTAGTCCAAAATGCAGCCGCTAGAGTTCTTACTAGATCAAGAAAATATGTCCAAAATGCAGCCGCTAGAGTTCTTACAAGAAAATATAATCTATAACACCGATTTTAATATCACTACATTGGTATTAACTACCGTATTAACTACAAGGTATTGCTACTGACTTATAAAGCCCTAAACGGCTTAGCTCCAGTCTATTTAACGGATCTTCTATCGCCCTACAATCCATCGCGCTCTTTAAGATCACTAAATTCGAGGCTTTTGGTCATACCTAGGATAGGTCCACCAAAGAAGGGAGAGCATTTTCACATTTAGCTCCAAAACTCTGGAATAGTCTTCCTGATACTGTTCGTTGCTCAGACTCGCTCTCCCAGTTTAAAACTAGATTAAAAACGCATCTCTTCAGCCAGGCATTCATATAATACTTTTAATCTTACAGTTAAATCCAGTCTCCAGTTCATAAACGCCAGAGGAGAACTGGCCCCTGACTGAGCCTGGGTTCTCCCAAGGTTTTTTTTTTTTTCTCCATAGGTCACCTGATGGAGTTTTTCGGTTCCTTGCCACTGTTGCCTTTGGCTTGCTCAGTTGGGGATATTTTGGGGATATTTAATTTTAATTTTATCAATCAATAAATTCCATTAGAAATAAACCTTGTTGTATTATTTTAATTTAATACTGTGAAGCTGCTTTGATACAATCTGTATTGTGAAAAGCGCTAAACAAATACACTTGACTTGACTTGACTTGACTTGACAATTTACATATATTACTTATATATATATATATATATACACACACACATATAAAGGCAGGATCACTTACTGGTGGAACCCAAATGGAAGTTCAGTCCTGGCTGTATAATCAAACAATAAAAACGAGAAACAATGCATGCCATCAAGAACATTTATTGATTCCACAGGAACTTGATCCAGTTTCCCCCATTTTTACTAATAAATACTTTGTGTTAATTCAGAGAACATTCAAAGAAAAGTAAGGCAAACTATTAAGCATGAACTCAAACAGGATCAATTAAGATTTTCAAAGCATTTTGGACAATAGACAATTGTCTATTACAGTATACAGTACAACACAGATAGAAGGGTGCCAATAAATCTGTGGTGATATACAAGACACTTTAAGAAAAGTTTATTTCCATCACACTGTAAAGTGTTTTTAGATTACATATAGCCTACCAAACATTTTACATATAAACTGGGTCAGCATACTGTTAATTACAGTTAGTACCATGGGAAGTAGGGGTGCTGAGCGTGACCCCTGGAGTGGAGCCCATGAAGAAATATGGTTGGGGATAAAAGTTCACACAAACAAAACCAAAAAACGGTGGTGTTTAGCCTATAGGCATACATATTACGTGTGCTTGTTTTTATTTATGCTGTATTATAAAATACCCATAATATAACAAATAAATAAAATATATTTGGAAATTGCCCTTTAAAACAAAGGCTCAGTTTGTGGTTCACAATTATTTGACTAAAAACAACAAAAACAATAAAACAAAGACAAAGTCACATATTAAACAGTTTTTTATTTATGTTTTTGTTAACAGAAGTTCTCTTGCGCCTTTAATTGCCTCCGCTATCGTCCTGTCAATCATCTGTCTCATTCTCGCGGGTCGCGGATATGATTACAGTTTCAGTAAAAATGTATTTCACCATCATCGGTACCCACCCTCGGCCGATTGGCATTAAGGTATTTGCAATCACCATCCCGTGGCAAAACGGAGCGTCTAATAGAAAAGTTTTGACTGCTGATCTGAACATTGGTCAGTGAGCCTCTCCCGCTCGGCGCTGTCAAGCGCAGCTTCACCACACACAGCTAAATAAAACAGGCTGGTGGCAGACTAATAATTAATATTTCTGATGAAAAGATTTCTGTGAAACGCGTAAAGTTGCACAGAAGAAAGCCCGGACCTGCCCTGTACAGTTTAAGAATCTGTAGCCATAGTAAAGGACTATTATTTTGTTGAACAGACCCTGACCTGAGCGACAACTGATGACGTCACATGCTCAGATTTGCTTGACCAATCGGCGGAAGGGGGCGTGTCAGGCCGCCCACATGTGGAAAACGAATTTTGAAGTCATTTATTCGTTTTTTGCCTGTGAACTAAAAAATGAAAAATCAAGCCGAAATCTCGTTTTTTCGTTTTTTTGAAAAAACGAATAAAGGGGCCGTTTTCTCGTTTCTGCTTATTTCATTTCAAATTGGAAAACAAACTATCAAAACGTACACGGACCGTGCAGCTTTGTTTTTTGTTTAAAATAAAAGAGCAGAAATGGCTATATTTTGTTTTCAAAATGTATTGTTGTCATCAAATCATAATAATAGAAAATTGGACGACATTTCCGATCGTTTTTTAATTTGTAATATTTATTTGTACGTTTATTGTATTTCATTTGACTGATCCTATCTGTACCCGAAAGTAAATTACACCGTCGTGCGAAGTCATAGATAGCCGATATGTCGGACATGTGACACGGTCAGACATGTATTTATCATTGAGTCCAGAGAAAATTTGGTTGCTAATGCGGGGCTAGCATGTGTTGTGGTGTCTCATGAATGGCTGTGTGCTGCCCTGAGTCAAACTTGTGTTAACCCCATCTCTTTATGATGTTCTGATGCAGAGACCTATCCCTGCCTCTGCTTAATAATTTTTATTTTTAAAAATTAAAATAAATTTATTAAATGATGTTTCTGCACAAGTTCAGCAGACAGTGAGGTTCGGGTTTGTTCCGATCAGAGCTCGTGAGCGGAGAGCTGAATATTCCGCTCCGCTCGCTCATTCCGCTCAGGGTCGCTAGCTCGCTCAACCCAGAATGGCCTGAGCCTGGTTCGAAAATATGTGGAATAAGGGCTGCCTCCGACTAATTTTTTTTTTTTTCTAGACGACTAGTAGGCTAGTTGTTCATTTTAAGCCATTCGTGGACAATCGCCTCTTTTAATTAGCCTACTTAAATATGCTATAAATATGCAATTGGTTGATAAAACACTGATCAAAATTAAGATACAATTTATACAAAACGAAAATCTTTTAAAAAGAGTTTTCTACAAAAAAAAAAACTTAATGAAGTGGTCAAAATCATGTTTGACCAAAAACAGCACCGTTGCTAGGAGGGCGCCAGCGCCTCTGCCTCGCGAGTGGATGATAGCCCTGAAGACGCCTAGCAATGATATACCTTTAGTGGTAGTATACCTTTAGTTAAGTTATACCTTAAGAGTCTTAGTAGCGCGCTAAGAGAACGCAGCCCAGGTATGATGCGTATGATGCGTAATGGAGATTCCAGAGCGCTCTTCTTTGGTCAGAACCATGGAGAGCGATCGCGGATAGGTCCGTCCTATGCACCGAAACTTTTAACTATGCAACAAAATATTTAAAGAGCATCAAGCTATTAAAATCTAGATTACGTATACGCACAGATAATATAACAGTAGGCTATATTAGTCTTTTTTTTTATTATTAGGTTAAACAGTGATTGGATAATGTTTTTAATTTAAAGTTTTTAATTTAAGGCCCACCCACAATTGGTCTGGCCCATCCAAAACTGGAATCCTGGCGAATTCAAAAGAACAAAAGTTTTTTTGACTGCTCACTCACTCTTGAGCGTCTGGCGCGAGTGATTTCAATGTTAAGTCAATGTAAGACGCGTTTACACGCGTCTAATGTCCTGAATGAGGCGTTGAATGAGGCGTTTAGCGCGGAGCGGTAGACGCGAATGAGGCGAATTGACTAACACAGATTTATAATGCATCTGTCTTTTCTATCATTTCACTGTATCTCAGCATCGCGATGTAAAGTTAACGTTATTACTTTAACAGCAGCAGTAAAACTGTTTCTACTGTGATGGTTTAACTTTGCAATCAATCCGTGGTTCAGCAGAGGCCGATATGACAATAGATGACATTGCGGCTAATTTATCTGATCCTGTCCATTAGCTTTGATCCATGTACGGCTTTTCAGAATGTCACCAAGTACAAATATTTAGGCCTATGTAATATTTCAGCGCGAAAACTCTAGCTAGCTAGCTGGGAACAATGAAAAGGGTCCAGAGCAGCAGCGTCGGCGCTGTGGTGGGGCATTCGAGGGCCGTGCCCCCCCTAGCGGTTATTGATGCCCCTCCTACCCATACCTGTCAACCCTCCCGTTTTTCCCGGGATTCTCCCGTATTTTACCTTACTATCCCGCTATCATCCCGTTTAAATATTTCCCCGAATTTATCCCGTATTTTTAATCTTTCTATAAAAATATTTTTAAAAAATCCCACTGGGCGCAAACCAGTTAAGCAGAAATCCCGCCCTGCAGCTTATTTCATTGGTTAAGGTTACAATGACGGGTAGTTTTAGGGATCAGTGTTTGGTGTATTCAAACAGCAGTTTGTTTGACAGGCGATCTGACCAATCATAGTAGATTAACATGAGGATTTGAACTTGAAAAACGGAGGGTAGGCAACAAACGTCTTTCCATGGTCAAAACAACATTCCTTTTTATATTCATTCATGTTTATTTGATGCTATAAATATAAATTAACTATAAGGTAGAGATGGTTGGTTCACGAGCAGCTTTAACTGAGGCTCTACAGCGATCTGTCCGACACATTCAAGAGCCACAAAACGGTATTGTTTACTTTTCTTTAAAAAATTACCAAATTTGAAAGTTGAAGTGTTTGAAATTACCAAATGAGACTTTGTTTCATATCAAAAGCTGGTCTGTCTTGTCTGCCAGCGAGTTGTTAACGTTAATGTCCTCTGAAGTAGTTTGGGGAATAAAAAAATTTGCACGAAGAAGAACAGCAGAGATGGTATTGGAGACTATGTATGTAATGTAGTATGTATGTAATACAGAGATTATGTATTTATTTATGTTAATATCTGCGCAATTAATGTGTAGTAATATCTGCATTTGTGTATACTTGGCTGCCTGTAAGAAGATATGTAAGGGATCATGTAGAGCGAGGCGGTTGTATTACATGGCTACCAACAAAATAAATCAATAATTTGACACAAAATATTGATTTAAAAAGGAGTTTATTTATTTAAAAACTATTGTATTGCTTCCGCTAAAGAAAATAATCCGTTCCATCTCTACGGTTAAGTCCTGCGTCCATAGCAACGCTCTGTTTTTCATGGCAATGGTGTGTTAACGTTATACTTAGCAGCGGCTGTTATCAAGAAATAACAGACCGCGTTATATATTAGAATTCAACCAAGCCATGTAATTGTAATAATAATAATAATAATTATAATAAACGTGTTTAGATTTATATAGCATTTGTGCTGTGTTGGACTATGATGTCGCCACTGCGTCAAAATATTTGTCAAACGTCAGTGCCCCCCCGCCGATGACCCAATGCCCCTCCAGTAGATCTGCCCTGGCGCCGACTCTGCAGAGCAGCATCATCATATTTTACAGGACCGTCACAAAAAAAAAAAAAATGCAAATGAGAATGTTACTACAAGTACGATGGACGGCAACTCCCAACTTCAGCAGAACTCACAGTCGTTTGACTCAAATGAACAAGGACCACAGTGTTGGGAAAGATAAGCTATTAGAGTAAAAATATTGCGTTAGGCTACTTCATGAGTTAATAAGAAAAAAGATTTTACAATTCCTGCAAATGCAGTGATGAAGTTCATGTTTTCATGATTTATTTTTATGAATAAATGTTTCAAAACACCCCCCCCCCCCTCTGTTTTTTCTCAAATCGCACCCATATAAGTAGCGATAGTTCATTCTAAGTTTATTCAAGTGGAAGAATGTGACTAATAAACAAACTCAATGATAAATACATGTCTGACCGTGTCGGACATTAATAGGTTACATGTCCGACATATCGGCTATCTATGACTTCGCACGACGGTGTAATTTACTTCCGGGTACAGATAGGATCAGTCAAATGAAATACAATAAACGTACAAATAAATATTACAAATTAAAAAACGATCAGAAATGTCGTCCAATTTTCTGATACTATTATTTGATGACAACAATACATTTGGAAAACAAAATATAGCCATTTCTGCTTTTTTTCTTTTAAACAAAAAACAAAGCTGCACCCTTTTTTAAATTGCATCTTTCATTCCGAAATAGAATAATGAATGAACGAAAAAGTACACGGACCCTGCACCCTTTTTTAAATTTCATCTTTCATTCCGAAATAGAATAATGAATGAACGAAAAAGTACACGGACCGACCACGGACCTAATCGGCGGAAGGGGGCGTGTCAGGCCGCCCACATGTGGAAAACGAATTTTGAAGTCATTTATTCGTTTTTTGCCTGTGAACTAAAAAACGAAAAATCAAGCCGAAATCTAGTTCTTTCGTTTTTTTTGAAAAAACGAAAAAACGAATAAAGGGGCCGTTTTCTCGTTTCTGCTTATTTCATTTCAAATTGGAAAACAAACTATCAGAACGTTTTTTTTTTTTTTTTTTATTAAATGCTTGTAGAAGATAACAGGAAAAAAGAAAAGAAAAAGAAAGAAAGAAAAAAAAAAAGCACAAAAACATTAACAACAGTCATTGTCATTACATTACAACCATACTCCAGAGACCCTCAGTCCAGATTAAGTTCCTTCAGTCCAGATTAAGTGCCAAGTCCTTAAACACAGCCACTGTTCTTATAGCTTTTAAGTTTTTAGAGAACTCAATAGACTCAAAGTAAATTTTCATTTCATGTTTAAATCTCAAAAAAAGAGGATTACATTTAGAAAATTTACATTTGTGAATGTGAAATTTAGCTAACAGAAAAATAAGGTTTATAAAATAATTAGCACTTTCCTTATCACATTCATGAAAACCAAAAATTACATTTCTGTATGTTAATTCAAAGTCAGGATTCACATAACATTTGATAAAATCACAAATGTCACACCAAAATGTCACTGTGAAAGAGCAGTTCCAAAATAAATGTAAAGTAGTCTCAGGTTTCTCTGAACAGAAAGAACAGAGGGTATCAATGTCATTCTTAAGTCTTTTGAGAGAGCACTTATCTGGGTAAAACCTATGAATTAATTTAAAGGTAATTTCTCTCATTTTGTTAGTTATCAGGTATTTATGAGGTAATGTCCAAACTTTTTTCCATGGAATATCACTTACAAAACCATTCCAATAAGAAATTACATATGGCACAGAAACCAACTCCTCCTGAAACAAGACTCGAATTTTCTTATTGTTTTTGGATTTAGAAGAAGAAAGGCATTGTTTACCTACAAATGTCGTACACAGATCCACTGAGCGACAAAGTGATGAAAAAGAAAAACCTTTAAAAAGCATGATAACTCCTTGTGGCACTGCATCAGCCACGATGGCAAACTCTTTTGGAGTAACAGGAATTCCATGCTTTACCAAGAACTCAGAATAATTGCAAATTGAACCATATTGATTGAAAAGTTGAGATACAAAAATAATTCCATTACTAACCCAATTATCAAAGAAAAGAGATTTATGTTTATACAGTAGGTCCTTATTATTCCAAATTATATAAGAGTGAGGAGTAAAATTATGTTTAAAGATGAGGGACCAAGCTAATAACATTTGCCTATGAAAAAGGGATAATTTGACAGGGATTTTCATTATGCTATAATTACAGGTTAATAAGAATTTTAAACCTCCTAGTTTGGAAAAAATAACATTAGGGATCAAATTCCAGATAGATGCGGGCTTATTAATAAAGTTTTTTATCCAGTTTATTTTAAAGGTCTGGTTTAAAGTAGTAAAGTCTAGAAAGTTTAACCCCCCCTTCTCAATAGTGTTCATAAGTACAGATTTCCTGATAAAATGAGTTTTATTCTTCCAAACAAAGTTGAGCAGCATGGTATCAATTTTTTTAAGAATGGCGGTGTCAACACTCAAAGAAAGAGCAGCGTATGTTAAGCGTGACAAGCCCTCAGCTTTGGCTAGTAAAATTCTTCCCTTTAACGACAGATCTCGCTGCAGCCACATATAAAGTTTTTTCTGTGTACTCTCAATTAATGGATTAAAATTTACAGAGCATCTTTCTAGTTCATTTTTTGTTATAATAATACCTAAATATGATACCTGATCTCTAATTTGAATATTACAAATTTGTGACAGATTACACTCTTTGATGGACATGAGTTCACATTTTGAAAGGTTCAAGACTAAGCCTGATGCTTTGGAGAATTGCTGGATATATTCTAATGCTAACGGAACTTGACTAGCATCATGCAAAAAAAGTGTGGTATCATCAGCCAACTGACTGATGAGTATCTGTTTGTCAGCAATAGAGATACCACGAAGACCACTATTAGAAACATAAGATGCAAATATCTGGGAAACTAGTAAAAACAGATAAGGGGATATTGGACATCCTTGTCTAATACCACGTGACAAGTAAAATCTAGGAGAAGTACCGTATTTTAATTTGATTGAACTATTACAATTATAATAAAGGGTTCTTACAGCCTTACAAAAAAACTCACCAAATCCGAACTTTTGTACCGACTTAAAAATAAAATGATGCTCTACTGAGTCGAAAGCTTTATAAAAATCCAGGAAAAGAATAAAACTATTATGTTCCACCAAGTTTTTATAATCAAATAAGTCTAAAACTAATCTAATGTTATTCATTATGTGTCGGTCTCTCATAAATCCAGACTGAGTCTCATCTATAACGCTATCCAAACAATCTTTAATTCTTTTAGCAAATATTATGGCAAAAATTTTATAATCGTTGTTAAGGAGTGTGATGGGCCGCCAATTGTCCAAATTGGTAAGATCTTTCTTTGGTTTAGGAATTAGTGTGATGATACCCTGCGTTAACGTAGGAGGTAGAGCTTCTTTATCAATACTCTCTTTAAAAACATTTGTTAAAAAAGGAGAAAGTTCATTAGCAAATAATTTGTACAGCTCAGCTGTGAGTCCATCACATCCTGGGGATTTATTGTTTTTCAAGCTCTTGATAGCACTTTGTACTTCTTCATGAGTTAAAATTCCATCACAACACATTCTATCACTTTCGGAAATAGCTTTAACATTTTTAACTGAGTCCAGAAACAAAATCGATGTCTGCTCTGTACATTTTGAACTATACAGATTTTTATAAAAATTGGCACTAAAATTGGCTATATCCTTTGGATCTTTTATAATTTTGCCATCAACACATAATTTCTCAATTGTTGAAAGGGTAAAATTTCGTTTTTCAAGCTTAAAGAAATATGCCGAATTGAGTTCACCTTCTTCAAGCCATCTTTTCCTGGATCTTATATAAGCACCCCTAGCCTTCGATAAATATAAATCATCTAATTTAGTTTGCAGAGCTGCAATTTCAGATTTCTCCTCCAAAGACAGACAACTAAAGTTACAGGTTTGAGATAATTTCATGATCAGGCTGTCCTCAAGAACTCTTCTCTTTTTAGCTAAGACTGCTCCAATGTTTCTTAAGTAAACTCCAATTTCAAATTTTAGAAGCTCCCAATTGGTACAAAAAGAGTTTTGAATTGTGGCTGCTTTCCAATATTGAGCAATTAATTCTTTAATTTTATTATTTACATCTGGTAATTCTAAGAGTGAACTGTTCAGTTTCCACAAAGAGGCTTTGCTATGGCCTGGAGCATAGTCTGCCGCTAAAGGGGTATTAATATAGATAGTTTTATGGTCGGTCAAAGGGGTATATTGAATGCCAACATTTAAATCAAAATTGGACATACATTTTGATATGAGCCAATAATCAATTCGAGATTGACTAGACCCACTTTTGTTGGCCCAGGTAAACTCTACATTGTTAGGGTATCTTTCTCTCCAAATGTCCACCAATTCAAACTTATTTATTAATCCTAACAATGCAGGGCTAAGACACGCAGTTCCCTTTGGCGGATATCTATCCAAATAATTATTTAAAGATACATTAAAGTCCCCTCCTAGTATGAAAAAAGCATTAGGGAATTTATTCGACCAATGTGTGAGTTTCTTATCTAACTTATCATAGAAACATTTATTATCCTGAGAAGTATTGTACCCATATATATTTCCCAGAATTATTGTTTGTTGGTTAAGTGAAATCACTAATAAATGAAAGTGGCCCAAACTATCTGAATCTGAACCTAATATATCCCCATTAAACGTATTTCTCAAAATGCTTACTCCAGCAGAGCGTTCAGTGCCATGTGAACTCCAAATATCATTACCCCACTGAGATTTCCACCATTTGTAATCATCTTTAGTAGAATGACACTCCTGAAGAAAACAAAAATCTGACTTGTGTTTTTTAGCAAACAAAAAAAGAGCTTTCCTTTTGACACTATCCCTGAGCCCTCTGGCATTAAAAGAAACTAATGACAATGACATAAAAAACGAACAATATGAAAGAGAAAATAAAACAAGCTAAGTAACTGAATGAACCACTTGTTCAACTAACTTTCCACAAAAAGTGCAAACAACCACAAGAAAAAAACTGCACACCCGGTACTGGAGTATTCATATTTTAAGTTCAGAAAGAAAAAAAAGATAAAATATAAATTTCTGTTTTCAAGTTGTAACGTTTCAAAGCATAAAGTTATAAGAGAAAAAGAAAGTATTAAAAGCCTTCAATAAAATAATATTTATCTGTGTATAAGGGAGATTGTAGCTATTGATAAAGTAGTCTATTGCTTAAACCATAAGAGAAAAGCATCAAATCCCCCTTCAAAAAAAAAAAAAAAAAATCCTAAGCAGATCGCACGTTAATCATTGAAAGAAACGGTTGAATATGAATAAACGTTACTACTAAGTAGGTTTGTTGGCTAAATCTTTAGCAGACAGTCTTTTACCCTCGATGACAGCGAAGGGACCGTGAAAGCCAGCCCTCTTCCCTTCCCTCCTCGCCTTCTCTACTGTCGGCCACAGAAGAGTCCTTGCATCCTTATCTTTCTGCGAGAGATCCTCGAAGACCTTAATCTTCTTCTCCCTGAGCAAGTCGGAGGTTTTGGCGTCTTTCCAAACTTTGTCCCGCTGGGAACGCGATGAGAAAAGGACAATTATGCGACGGGAGGACTTTTGCGCAGGAGAACGAGGGCCCAGTCGATGAGCGATGTCAATTCCGAAATGCAGATCAGCAGCGATGCTTGGGGAAACCTGGCTAAAGAGGTCGATGATTATCCGCTTCACGTTCTCTCCTGAATTCTCCGGAATTCCAGCGACACGCAGATTCCACCTTCTCTTGTAAGCATCCAAATCATTACACCTATCACGAAGTTCGACGTTTTCTTTCTCCAGTTTTCCGATTTTCCTTTGCATTTCGTCAGATTTTTCATTCAAACACTTAACCTGTTCACCGTGGAATTCGAGAGAGCTGATTATCTGTTTAATAGAGTTCGAGTTCTCAATCACCGTCTTTTCAACTCCTTGAATTCGACGCAAAGTTTCTTCGTGCATGGCCTCCATTCTCTGCATGAATCTCATTAGCATAGTATCACTCACCACTGGACTATCAGAACTTGGCTTGCTTTTTTTTGGCAGGATTGGGTTCAGGTGTATCGGGTAAAGGCACGAAACCGTCAGACTGTCCAGCAACTGTCTCCATATCAGTGCTTAGAGTTCTCCTTACATAACTGTGCATAGCGAGACGAGTTTCTTCTTTCTCTTCCATATTCTCAAGTCCGTGCAGTAGTTGTAGCAAAAGCACGTGAGAGCACGTCGATAGCTATAGCTTGGAGAAAAAAAGTGCGTCTGCAAAGATTAACAAAAAAATTTACAAAGAAAAAAAAAGACTGTTAAAGTGCGGCTATTCAAAATTATTTCTGAACATGACTATTTTAAAAGTAAAACCAGGATTTGAGCAAAAGTTTTTAAGAGCTACTGCAAAACCGTCTTGTCACGACGCCATCTTGGCCCCCCTTCAAACTATCAAAATGTACACAGACCAAATCTGAGCATGTGACGTCATCAGTTATCGTTCAGGGGTGCGTTTCCCGAAAGCATCGTTGGCCAACTATGGTCGCAAGTTCATCGCAATGTCCATTGAACTCTATTGGTAACGACGGAACTTGCGACCATAGTTGGCCAACGATGCTTTCGGGAAACGCACCCCAGGTCTGTTCAACGAAATAAAAGTCATCTACTATGGCTACAGGGTCCGTGTACTTTTTGGTCATTTCATTTCCTGTTTGGAATGAAATAATGAGAAATAAAAACCAGCTCGTTTATTCGTTTTTTAGTTAAGTTTAAAAAACGAAAAATTAGATTTTGGCTCGATTTTTCATTTTTCGTTCTAGTTTAAAAATCGGATTATGGGTTCGATATTTCATTTGCACACGTGGGCAGCGCCGAAACGCCCCTTTCATCTGATTGGCCAAAACGCTCCGCCTTCCGTAAGCTACGCGCTTTTCTTTCTGTCAGGCAGAATAAGAGTCCGTACGAGTGCGGCTCTGACAAATGCACTTTAATAAAATAATGTCTGAAACCACCACTCGTGAACTACGCACAATATTTGAAGCAGAAATATGTTGCTGGTTCACGTAATTTGTGCTGCTGCGACTTGCAAGTGTGACTTCATTAAATGTGAGCCATACAGGCACGTGCACAGGTAGGGCTCAACCTGTGCAGAGCACATGCCCTTTTTGCCCTCACACTCCGAAGTGCCCTTTTTTGGTGGTGTGTTTTTTTTTTTTTTTTTAAATCAATGCTATTGGTCATCCTTTACGTCTGTCTGTCTGTTTTACAAATATTTAGCCAATGAAAGTTCTTAAACCGAGCTTGTGTAAATCTTATTCGATCCTCAAGCTGTCAGTTAGCTGATAACTCCGCCTCCTCTATATTCACTGAATCAACTGAAGTTCCACAAGCAGCCGCACAGTAGACAGCAGCTGAACGAAGTTTTGCGAAGGGTAAATAAATATCTTGCTGTTTGAATAAGTACTACTAAACACTATGTCTATAAAGGCTCATATTTTATTTATTTGATGACTCACTGACTGAGACATGTGGGACGTCGCCTGAGAGAGAGGTCTAGGCTAGCATTTGCCATCTAGTCATACCCAATACATAGCCTAACGCAAATAACTTAAATATCCTGTGCATACAGTAGTATTTCATCTTTTATAAAATGCGATTTTGGCCAAATGTATTTTACAACAGGAAAAACAAACTAGTTTGTAACCTGTTGATGAAAATGTAATGTGATAGCCTACCGCCTGCGCCGTATTAATGACGGACAAAAAAAATGCACATTTGCACACATTCGCTGGTCAAAAACTATAATACAACAACATATAATTTGTTTTTAACATCGGAAAATCATAACAGGTGCGCCCCCGCGCTGTTTCGTACTGGAACTTACACAAAGCGATCCTCATCACCTAGGTAACATATTTCTAAGAAATTTCTTCTTTGATTTATGATTGCTGATACACTTAATTTATTAATATTTAGGCTAATCATGTTATGATAATTATATTCAATTATGGTTAATTCAAGGCTGTTAATATGCATGTATTCGCTATCTAGCTAATTTTTTATCTATATTATTCTATACTCTCCGCTCATCCTCACATGTATAAAATGTAGTAAAACATGGTTTTACTACAGTAATGTTGTAGTAGTAACTAAAAAAAAAAAAAAAAAAAAAAATTACAGAAGATGTGAAATCTTTATATTGTATCATGCAGAATGTAATTCATGATGTAATTCATTCCAAGGCTTCATTTATTTGATCCAAAATACAGCAAAAACAGTAATATTGTGAAATATTTTTAGTGAATAAGAGACCTTCAAGAGACCAACATCCCTTGTCCTCCACAGCACAGTATCAAATTTTTGCCAGGTAGGCGGATACATGTTGGATATAGTAAAGGTATGGCTAGTTTCTTATAATCTGGAATTGATTTGGACATAATTACTCAAATTATATTTCAAAATAGTTTGTCAAAAATACTTGACTCATTGCTCTACCTTCCCCTCTTCTCAATGTCATACATAATCATGGTAACCAAATAATACAAATTAGCTAAACAGAATAGCTAAAAAAGAGAATATGAAGAGTTCAGATGCAAAAGCCTCTAAGTGCCATCTGAAAATTTCTTCTAGAATGATCATTTTTATCAAGCTCATATATTTAAGTTCAGTAATTTCACTTAAATGGCAATGAAAATTAGCTATTAATTGTCATTTAAGTGAAATTACTGAACTTAAATATACGAGCTTGATAAAAATTATCATTCTAGAAGAAATTTTCAGATGGCACTTAGAGGCTTTTGCATCTGAACTCTCTCTCTCTCTCTCTCTCTCTCTATATATATATATATATATATATATCTGCAAAGTTCATAAAAAAGTGCATAAAGTTCAATAAAAAAAACAGAATTTTTTAGCTATTCTGTTTGGTTTTGTAAGCTAATTTGTATTATTTGGTTAACATGTTTATGTATGAGTCAAGTATTTTTGACATATATTTCTATGCAATTTAAAAAAGACGGAGTACACAAGAGCAACAGAAGGTTGCTGTTGTATTTAGGTTAAGAGGCCCTTAAAACCCTGTTTATCTATATTATTATTATGGTTGTTATTAATCGTGAATAAATCTAAAGCTTTTGAGACTATTATTTTGTGTTATTGAATTTGTCATGAAGACGTGACCATTTCTTCCTTTTATGTAGGCTTACTAAATAATTTTGATATAAAAAAAGGGAGGGGGGTGCCCTTTTTCAGTTTCAGCACATGCCCCTCAAAAGGTCTGTGCACGGCCCTGGAGCCATATGACAGATTATTTTAGCATCATGTATTTCCCATTGATAAATACAGTGCAAATAGTTTAAATATCTCTTTGGATAAAAGGGAAGTGGAAATAAAAATCAATAATAGGCTGAACTGTACCATGATAATATGTCTGTAATATTAGATGTCCGTAGATGACCTACCCATAACTGTTACATTAGAGTTAGGGGATTACACAGTTTGTACAGTATAAAAATCATTATGTCTAAAGTTACCATATAACATGAAAACTCAACAACCCAATGGGAATATATATTGTGTAAAACATCCAGAGGTGGACAGTAACAAAGTACATTTACTTGAGTACTGTACTTAAGTACACTTTTTGAGTATCACTTTACTGGATTTTACTGTACTTGAAACGGATTTTAATTTTCAACATTGGGTTTGATCTTCTGAATCTGAATTTTGTCATTGTTTTGGTGCACACTATATTATAGATAACAGTAAGGCTAACATATTCATACTAAAAGCCCAAAAACATTAAATCACACTACTGGAACTGTGTTCTAGAAATAAACTTGATATTGATATGAGGGTAGAAAGGCAGGCATAGATTCAGAGGCAAGGTACTGTAAGTATTAGACACAACAATGCAACAATAATAAAACAATGCAGTGACATTTACTTTTAATAATTAGTACTTTTAAAAACGAGTAGGCTACTTCTGTACTTTTACTTAAGTAAAAATCAGTCTTTACAACTTTTACTTGTAACGGAGTAATATTTGACCAGTAGTATCTGTACTTTCACTCAAGTAAGGAAGTTGTGTAGCCTTTGTCTTTGTCCACCTCTGAAAACATCTGTTCATAATCTGTGATTACACAATTCCAATAGCCTACGGACAGCACCGGGAGGCGTCTGGAATAACTCTGCACTGATCAATCCGCATTTTTAAGCAGCTAATTTTACAATAGGCTCATATTCAAAATGTCCTTCTCATATAACGGCAACGACTGCACAAATGAACTTCCTTTGTGAAAAATAGCAGACCACCGTTTTAAATAAGTTTAAAAAAGGTGGTCTGCTATTTTTCTCAAAGGAAGCTCAGTCAGTCAGTCAGTCAGACAGAGAGAGAGATAGATAGATAGATAGATAGATAGATAGATAGATAGATAGATAGATAGATAGATAGATAGATAGATAGATAGATAGATAGACAGACAGACAGATCGACAGATAGACAGACAGATAGATAGATAGATAGATAGATAGATAGATAGATAGATAGATAGATAGATAGATAGATAGATAGATAGATAGATGTGCCTTTATGCGCTCGTCTTCACAAAAACTACATGCAGGGTTTTAAACATCTCGTGTGGACAAAATATTGTTTGTTTTGCAAAGCCATGGCAAAAAGCAGAATAACTTGTAGGCTATAGCCTATACTTGAAAGGAAAACATATTTGCCGAGTAAAAACAGAGTTTGTGTTGTTGAATCATATATTTTTTTCTAGTAGCTACATCTTAAAATATAGAGCTCATGACAAATAAAGTTCCAGATGGACAAACATTAAATGCAAAAACCAGTGTGAATAACAGTATCTTAAAATAGAGAGTGGATATGGCCTATTTATGAATGAAATAAATTGTCATTTAAACTGATGCAAACAGGGAAAGAGAGTAGAATACACCTATTATCCTGTCGCCCCCTCTAGTGGACAGCATTAAGTAGTACGGCCTTCATTGCTCAGATAACGCAAGTCAATGGATTTTTTGGGAAAGTAAGTCTGAACAGTGAGAAAAGATATAAGCGAGTCAGACCAGTCTGAAGGTCTGAGCTGAGTTTGGTGAAGCATTAAAGTTCTAGGCGGAGTCAATTTCTCATATTAATAATAATAATAATAATAATAATAATGTTCAAATATGATGGCTTTCTTAAGCCAACATAATAAAGAAAACTCAGAGAAACATCGACCAATTCAGTATGTAATAAAATTTTATTAGTTTTATAATAAAACTAATAACATTTTAAAGGTATGCCGTGCTCTTCAACTTGCATGATTTTAATGAATCCCAAACCTGGTAATTTTGTCAGTATTAGGCTAATGTACGTGATTCTAGCTTCTCTCTTTTCTGTCTTTCTTTTCATGTGAACTGAGTAGGCTACACATGCTTACATTCATAAATATAAACTTTATTTCTATTAAATTTTCTAAATTATTTATAGCATATGTCACACACGCCTACCTGCCTTTTGATGTAAATAAAAGACGAGAGTGGTAGCTTAAATGTTACGGACATATTATCATGGGACCTTTCAGCCTATTATTGATTTTTATTTAGGCTACACTTTTTTTCAAAGAGACGGAACTATTTGCACTGTATTTATCAATGGGAAATACATGATGCTAAAATAATCTGTCATATGGCTCACATTATTGGGGTCACTTGCAAGTCGCAGCAGCACAAATTACGGGAACCAGCAACATATTTCTGCTTCAAATATTGTGCGTAGTTCACAGTGAGTGGTGGTTTCAGACATTATTTTATTAAAGTGCATTTGTAAGAGCCGCACTCGTACTGACTCTTATTCTGCCTGACAGAAAGAAAAGCGTGTAGCTTACGGAAGGCGGAGCGTTTTGGCCAATCAGATGAAAGGGGCGTTTCGGCGCTGCCCACGTGTGCAAATGAAATATCGAACCCATAATCCGATTTTTAAACCACAAACGAAAAATGAAAAATCGAGCCAAAATCTCATTTTTCGTTTTTTAAACTTAGCTAAAAAACGAATAAACGAGCTGGTTTTTATTTCTCATTATTTCATTCCAAACAGGAAATAAAATGACCAAAAAGTACACGGACCCTACAGATTCTTAAACTGTACAGGGCAGGTCCTATTGGGCTTTCTTCTGTGCAACTTTACACGTTTCACAGAAATCTTTACTTCAGAGTGATCACGGGTGAATCTGACTGCAGTAGATGTGAAAGATATTAATAAAAGTGATGTTATTTCAGCCAGCGCACATACCTGTATTTTCTTCCTGTTTTCGGTCGAAGTCCATAGTAATCGATTGTCGAGTTCACGCGCGTGATCATAGGTAACTAAACCTATGTGTGTGAACTCGACAATCGATTACTGTGGCCTTAGACCGAAAACAGGATGTAAATACAGGTATGTGTGCTGGCTGAAAGAACATAATTTTTATTAATATCTTTCACATCTACTGCAGTCAGATTCACCCGTGATCACTCTGAAGGAATCACTCACATGGCTGGGCACTTGTAATGACACATCAAGAATGTTAAGAGGCTAAAAGCAGGTTTAAAACTTGCCCCATTGAAGTCAACAGGGTGCAAATTTTAAAAAGAGGATAACATGTGTAGGCAGCACCGATTTTTGTCGTTGTTCTCTGTATTGACAGCACTCCAAATTTACAAAAAAATTAGCTCAATGTTAAAATTGACCGGAGTTCTCCTTTAAATCTGTGTAATGAAGCTGCGCTTGACAGCGCCGAGTGGGAGAGGCTCACTGACCAATGTTCAGTCAGCAGTCAGAACTTTTCTTTTAGAACTTTTTCCTACAGAGTGTAACGGATGTGCAAGAATCATGATTCTGTTTTTCCCTGCACACAAAACTCCAGAAGCCTTGTCATTATAAATTTTGGCCAAACTTTTAACGTTTGACCTGTAAATGTAACTCATAGCCCTAGAGCCGCTAGGTCTGCGCTGTGTGGCAACTTTTACAGCTCTTCCGACACTTAATGGCATCTCAGAGACATCCCAGAACCTGAAACCAACATTCTTCTTCCCCTGTTGGGAGCTGCAAAGAGACCCACAGAGAAATAACAAAACTTTCTCCTGCTACGTGACATCACACACACACAAACGTTTCTTTACACTCATCATGTAAGTCATTACTAAGATGTATTTGATAGGTTTGTGCGTTGCATAACTGGTTAGCCATGTTATGTGATGGTTATGATTTTCTGATTTGTAACTTGGAAGTGTTTCTTCTAAGTAAATGTCTCAAATAGAGTCAGGGTCTGGTAACCTAACCCCCCCTGCTCTCTCTCTATGTGACATTCCAGACTGAGAAGTTACATCACACACATACATACACAAAGAGACCAACCTTTGTGTGTAACTTAGGATAAGAAATATCGTTTTAAATATATTAAATATTTTAAATATATAATTCCATTATGCATGTGTGGTTAGTTTGCTTTATAATAGAGGTGTGGTTTGCTAGTGTATAGTTTTGAATTCTAAATGTTCACTGAAAGAAGGTTCCTCAATAGTGTCTTGTAACCTGACCTCGACAAGGTCATAAACTTTATGACTCCAAAGCTGCAGCTCATCCAGCTCCTCTGCAAGCCAACATTCCAACACATTAACACACACACACACACACACACACACACAAACACACACACACACACACACACACACACACACACACACACACACACACACACACACACACACACACACACACACACACACACACACACACACACACACACACACACACACACACACACACACACACACACACACACACACACACACACACACACACACACACACACACACACACACACATACTAACCCAATGGATGAATTGCAAAAAGCAAGTTCATATTTACTATCTGGATGGCAGGCTACACGAATAAACAAGGTATGCAAAGTGGTGCAATGGATCGCTGGGTCCTACCACCTTGGTGAAAACTTGCTGGGACCCGAGGGGTATAAATGCCTCCAGCAAAGGCTTCAGCAGATACCATTGGGGATACAGGCTTTGACCCCATAGGTGATATCTTTTCCCTTCAAGGTTTAGTCATAGAACATCAATGGAACAGAACAATACCTCCACACAGAGCAAACTTGAACTAATATAAACTTTTTCTTACAATTAATTTTCACACTTTGATCATATAGTGAACAGTGGTGTTGTAAATACCTAAAGAGTTACATATGCCAAGTAAGAAACAGTATAAGTGGCTACATGTGGTGTGATAGAACTTCAAGGCCCTAGGCATAGTTGTCTATAAAAATCTCGTACAGCAATCATGAGAACAGCAACATGAAAACAAATAAGAAGAACCCGTCAAAGTCTAGAACTCTTGATTAGTTTGATTCCATAATAACCCAATGGATGAATTGCAAAGCAAGTGCATATTTATTATCTGGAGGGCAGGCTACACGAATAAACAAGTTATGCAAAGTGGTGCAATGGATCGCTGGTTTCTACAGCCTTGGTGAAAACTTGCTGGGACCCGAGGGGTATATATGTCTCTTGCAAAGGCTTCAGCAGATACCATTGGGGAACAGGCTTTGACCCCATAGGTGATATCTTTTCCCTTCAAGGTTTAGTCATAGAACATCACTGGAACAGAACAATACATCCACACAAAGCAAACTTGAACTAATATAAACTTTTTCTTACAATTAATTTTCACACTTTAATCGTTGTAAATACCTAAAAAGTAACATATGCCAAGTAAGAAAACATATAAGTGGCTACATGTGGTGTGATAGAACTTCAAGGCCCTAGGCATAGTTGTCTATAAAAATCTCATACAGCAATCATGAGAACAGCAACATGAAAACAAATAAGAAGAACCCGTCAAAGTCTAGAACTCTTGATTAGTTTGATTCCATAATAACCCAATGGATGAATTGCAAAGCAAGTGCATATTTATTATCTGGAGGGCAGGCTACACGAATAAACAAGGTATGCAAAGGGGCAAAATGGATCGCTGGGTCCTACCACCTTGGTGAAAACTTGCTGGGACCCGAGGGGTATATATGTCTCTTGCAAAGGGTTTCAGTCGATACCATTGGGGAACAGGCTTTGACCCCATAGGTAATATCTTTTCCCTTCAAGGTTTAGTAATAGATGTAGCCACAACGACATCTGTTTCTAGTTAAGTGTATCATGTTGATCGAAAACACATCGTTTTTGTTCTGCTGGTTAATGTTTACCACGACTTAATGAAATAAACGAACAGGTCTATATTGTTTCTCAAGCTGTCACGGGGTACTACGACAATTCCCTTACTATGTCTATCATTGGTTCTTTGTGTACTGAAGGCAAATTTAAAAGACTGACTCCTTTCAGTTTCAGTTCTCCAGGACCATAGCAGCATCAATTCTAAAACACCTCAGGCTGGTCCACAGAACTGCCATTGTCTTTGCTGAATGCCATCTTCCAATCGAACACCCCCCCCCATGCCTTGGGATCACGTGACAAGCCATAGAGACACACACACCACACACACACATGGAACTTTCCATGAAACTCTTCAGAGTAAACTCTTTAAATGTTGATATGTATTCCTATGTTCCTCAAAGTGTTCTAATCCTCGTCGCGAGACGAAGGAGATTTTTGGTAAGGGACTGTGATAAACGTTATGGTTCCATGCATTTTAATTCCCCGAGCATAATATCATATTTTGCCCCCTCGTGATTCCACACGTGGGCCGAGCTGCATTAACACACATAGGCAAGAGAGCAAAAGTTCAGCGGCAGCATGAACTCTCAGTCCTGGTCACACACACACGCACACACACACAGAAACCCACATGGATCCTACCACGCGTGATCGAAATCATTTGGTACAATGTTTAAATGTATTTTCTTGATGTGTGCATGATCCCTTGTCCCAAATACTATGCCTATATAACTTTATTGGTTTGTAATCAATGTGATGTGACTATAATCGTGTATCTGTGTGTAATTATGTCATAGCAGTGCCATTCATGGTATCGTCTTGTTCCAGATATCCCAACGGTCTCGAATGTTTAACGCAACATATCAGAGGATGAATTGTTTTATTAATACCAGTGATATTAATGTTACGAACGAATCTATCGTTCCAATTTCTAAGAGGAAGGGGGGTATAGATCTCGAAACGTCAGGAGGTGTGCCCGATCCGTTGTTAAAGACGGTTGGCCCACGTCCGTGAGAGGGCGTGAGTTTTGGCCCCTTCAAAATATCATGCTTCCCTTCTCTCTTGGTGCCTTTTTTTTTTACTTTTGCTCCTACTCTCCTCTCCTCCCCTGGCAACGCTTCTCCAGGACCCTCGGGAAAGGCTTTGGACCTTCTCCTCTGACCAACACATGGTCGAGTAGCTGCCTTGTCTTTGCAACCAAGATTTCCGACCTCTCCCATCCCGGAAGACGAACTTTCTCTGTAATAGTACATTTCAGTGAGCCTTTTCAAGCTTCGCGCGACACCGGAAGACGCAGCAGAACAGGACACGCGCACGCGCGCGCTCCCTCTTCTTCAGCCTGACCAGAAAGAGCACAGAAACTTGCAAGTAAAGCTACATTGTCTGATAAAAGCTGTTTTTCCCGGTGTCTCGTAACTTTAGGTTTCTGTATGTAACAATTACTAGCTTTCCATTTTCTTTCTTTCTTTCTTTCATGTCATTTTATTCTTATCACGTATGTTATTATTGTTTAAATGTTTGTTGTGTTTATTGTTTGCATTTTTACGTACGTTTCTATTCGTAGCTCATATAATCTAGTTAAGTTACACTTATTAAAATCCATTTATACTTTTCACTGTCTCTGTGTTTCAAAAACCCACCATTCTAAAGTCACTGAAATAAAAGGTCTTAAGCTACAAGCTCGATATTAGACTACATTCCGTAGTTTTAATTAATAAACTCATAAAGTTAACTGTTCGTGGCCAGAACCTAAACTTTATTGGAGTTTGTTCTTGACTGTGATGATCTTACAGTCTTCGCTGGACGAATAACTGATGATTAGACCAGTCATAGAACGAGGTAATCTCGATAATTGATAAAATAAATGTACATGCGACTTTTCCCTATATCCTTGAGCTAATTCAAATTAACCCAGAGTCGTATTCGTTACATAGAACATCACTGGAACAGAACAATACATCCACACAGAGCAAACCTGAACTAATATAAACATCTTCTTATGATTAATTTTCACACTTTTATCATATAGTGACCAGTGGTGTTGTAAATACCTACAGAGTTACATATGCCAAGTAAGAAAACATATAAGTGGCTACATGTTGTGTGATAGAACTTCAAGACCCTAGGCATAGTTGTCTATAAAAATCTCATACAGCAATCATGAGAACAGCAACATGAAAGCAAATAAGAAGAACCCTTCAAAGTCTAGAACTCTTGATTAGTTTGATTCCATAATAACCCAATGGATGAATTGCAAAGCAAGTGCATATTTATTATCTGGAGGGCAGGCTACACGAATAAACAAGGTATGCAAAGGGGCAAGATGGATCGCTGGGTCCTACCACCTTGGTGAAAACTAGCTGGGACCCGATATGTCTCTTGCAAAGGCTTCAGCAGATACCATTGGGGAACAGGCTTTGACACCATAGGTGATATATTTTCCCTGCAAGGTTTAGTCATAACACATCACTGGAACAGAACAATACATCCACACAGAGCAAACTTGAACTAATATGAACTTTTTCTTACAATTAATTTTCACACTTTAATCGTTGTAAATACCTAAAGAGTTACATATGCCAAGTAAGAAAACATATAAGTGGCTACATGTGGTGTGATAGAACTTCAATGCCCTAGGCATAGTTGTCTATAAAAATCTCATACAGCAATCATGTGAAAAGCAACATGAAAGAAAATAAGAAGAACCCGTCAAAGTCTAGAACTCTTGATTAGTTTGATTCCATAATAACCCAATGGATGAATTGCAAAGCAAGTGCATATTTATTATCTGGAGGGCAGGCTACACGAATAAACAAGGTATGCAAAGGGGCAAAATGGATCGCTGGGTCCTACCACCTTGGTGAAAACTTGCTGGGACCCGAGGGGTATATATGCCTCCAGCAAAGGCTTCTGTAAATGCCATTGGGGAACAGGCTTTGACCCCATAGGTGATATATTTTCCCTTCAATTTTAGTCATAGAACATCACTGGAACAGAACAATACATCCACACAGAGCAAACTTGAACTAATATAAACTTTTTCTTACGATTAATTTTCACACTTTTATCATATAGTGACCAGTGGTGTTGTAAATACTTACAGAGTTACATATGCCAAGTAAGAAAACATATAAGTGGCTACATGTTGTGTGATAGAACTTCAAGACCCTAGGCATAGTTGTCTATAAAAATCTCATACAGCAATCATGTGAAAAGCAACATGAAAGCAAATAAGAAGAACCCGTCTAAGTCTAGAACTCTTGATTAGTTTGATTCCATAATAACCCAATGGATGAATTGCAAAAAGCAAGTGCATATTTACTATCTGGATGGCAGGCTACACGAATAAACAGTGTATGCAAAGTGGTGCAATGGATCGCTGGATCCTACCACCTTGGGGAAAATTTGCTGGGACCCGAGGGGTATATATGCCTCCAGCAAAGGCTTTAGCAGATACCATTGGGGAACAGGCTTTGAGCCCATAGGTGATATATTTTCCCTTCAAGGTTTAGTCATAGAACATCACTGGAACAGAACAATACATCCACACAGAGCAAACTTGAACTAATATAAACTTTTTCTTACAATTAATTTTCACACTTTAATCATTGTAAATACCTTAAGAGTTACATATGCCAAGTAAGAAAACATATAAGTGGCTACATGTGGTGTGATAGAACTTCAAGACCCTAGGCATGGTTGTCTATAAAAATCTCATACAGCAATCATGTGAAAAGCAACATGAAAGAAAATAAGAAGAACCCGTCAAAGTCTAGAACTCTTGATTAGTTTGATTCCATAATAACCCAATGGATGAATTGCAAAGCAAGTGCATATTTATTATCTGGAGGGCAGGCTACACGAATAAACAAGGTATGCAAAGGGGCAAAATGGATCGCTGGGTCCTACCACCTTGGTGAAAACTTGCTGGGACCCGAGGGGTATATATGTCTCTTGCAAAGGCTTCAGCGGATACCATTGGGGAACAGGCTTTGACCCCATAGGTGATATCTTTTCACTTCAAGGTTTAGACATAGAACATCACTGGAACAGAACAATACATCCACACAGAGCAAACTTGAACTAATATAAACTTTTTCTTACAATTAAATTTCACACTTTAATCATATAGTGAACAGTGGTGTTGTAAATACCTAAAGAGTTACATATGCCATGTAAGAAAACATATAAGTGGCTACATGTGGTGTGATAGAACTTCTAGGCCCTAGGCATAGTTGTCTATAAAAATCTCATACAGCAATCATGAGAACAGCAACATGAAAGCAAATAAGAAGAACCCGTCAAAGTCTAGAACTCTTGATTAGTTTGATTCCATAACAACCCAATGGATGAATTGCAAAGCAAGTGCATATTTATTATCTGGAGGGCAGGCTACACGAATAAACAAGGTATGCAAAGGGGCAAAATGGATCGCTGGGTCCTACCACCTTGGTGAAAACTTGCTGGGACCCGAGGGGTATATATGTCACTTGCAAAGGCTTCAGCAGATACTATTGGGGAACAGGCTTTGACCCCATAGGTGATATCTTTTCGCTTCAAGGTTTAGTCATAGAACATCACTGGAACAGAACAATACATCCACACAGAGCAAACTTGAACTAATATAAATTATTTCTTACGATTAATTTTCACACTTTTATCATATAGTGACCAGTGGTGTTGTAAATACTTACAGAGTTACATATGCCAAGTAAGAAAACATATAAGTGGCTACATGTGGTGTGATAGAACTTCAAGGCCCTAGAAATAGTTGTCTATAAAAATCTCATACAGCAATCATGAGAACAGCAACATGAAAATAAATAAGAACCCGTCAAAGTCTAGAACTCTTGATTAGTTTGATTCCATAATAACCCAATGGATGAATTGCAAAAATCAAGTGCATATTTACTATCTGGATGGCAGAATACACGAATAAACAAGGTATGCAAATTGGTGGAATGGATCGCTGGGTCCTACCACCTTGGTGAAAACTTGCTGGGATCCGAGGGGTATATATGCCTCCAGCAAAGGCTTCAGAAGATACCATTGGGGAACAGGCTTTGACCCCATAGGTGATATCTTTTCCCTTCAAGGTTTAGTCATAGAACATCACTGGAACAGAACAATACATCCGCACAGAGCAAACTTGAACTAATATAAACTTTTTCTTGCAATTAATTTTCACACTTTAATGATATAGTGAACAGTGGTGTTGTAAATACCTAAAGAGTTACATATGCCAAGTAAGAAAACATATAAGTGGCTACATGTGGTGTGATAGAACTTCAAAGCCCTAGGCATAGTTGTCTATAAAAATCTCATACAGCAATCATGTGAAAAGCAACATGAAAGCAAATAAGAAGAACCCGTCAAAGTCTAGAACTCTTGATTAGTTTGATTCTATAATATCCCAATGGATGAATTGCACAAAGCAAGTGCATATTTACTATCTGGATGGCAGGCTACACTAATAAACAAGGTATGCAAAGTGGTGCAATGGATCGCTGGGTCCTACCACCTTGGTGAAAACTTGCTGGGACCCGAGGGGTATATATGCCTCCAGCAAAGGCTTCAGCAGAAACCATTGCAGAACAGGCTTTGACCCCATAGGTGATATCTTTTCCCTCCAAGGTTTAGTCATAGAACATCACTGGAACAGAACAATACATCCACACAGAGCAAACTTGAACTAACATAAACTTTTTCTTACAATTAATTTTCACACTTTAATCATATAGTGAACAGTCGTGTTGTAAATACCTAAAGAGTTACATATGCCAAGTATGAAAACATATAAGTGGCTACATGTTTTGTGATAGAACTTCAAGGCCCGAGGCATAGTTGTCTATAAAAATCTCATACAGCAATCATGTGAAAAGCAACATGAAAGCAAATAAGAAGAACCCGTCAAAGTCTAGAACTCTTGATTACTTTGATTCCATAATAACCCAATGGATGAATTGCAAAGCAAGTGCATATTTATTATCTGGAGGGCAGGCTACACGAATAATCAAGGTATGCAAAGGGGCGAAATGGATCGCTGGGTCCTACCACCTTGGTGAAAACTTGCTGGGACCCGAGGGGTATATATGCCTCCAGCAAAGGCTTCAGCAGATACCATTGGGGAACAGGCTTTGACCCCATAGGTGATATCTTTTCCCTTCAAGGTTTAGTCATAGAACATCACTGGAACAGAACAGAACATCCACACAGAGCAAACTTGAACTAATATAAACTTTTTCTTACAATTAATTTTCACACTTTAATCATATAGTGAACAGTGGTGTTGTAAATACCTAAAGAGTTACATATACCAAGTAAGAAAACATATAAGTGGCTACATGTGGTGTGATAGAACTTCAAGGCCCTAGGCATAGTTGTCTATAAAATTCTCATACAGCAATCATGTGAAAAGCAACATGAAAGCAAATAAGAAGAACCCGTCAAAGTCTAGAACTCTTGATTAGTTTGATTCCATAATAACCCAATGGATGAATTGCAAAAAGCAAGTGCATATTTACTATCTGGATGGCAGTCTACACGAATTAACAAGGTATGCAAAGTGGTGTAATAGAACGCTTTGTCCTACCTCCTTGGTGAAAGCTTGCTGGGACCCGAGGGGTATATATGCCTCCAGCAAAGGCTGCAGCAGATACCATTGGGGAACAGGCTTTGACCCCATACGTGATATCTTTTCCCTTCAAGGTTTAGTCATAGAACATCACTGGAACAGAACAATACATCCAAACAGAGCAAACTTGAATTAACATAAACTTTTTCTTACAATTAATTTTCACACTTTAATCATATAGTGAACAGTGGTGTTGTAAATACCTAAAGAGTTACATATACCAAGTAAGAAAACATATAAGTGGCTACATGTGGTGTGATAGAACTTCAAGGCCCTAGGCATAGTTGTCTATAAAAATCTCAAACAGCAATCATGAGAACAGCAACATGAAAACAAATAAGAAGAACCCGTCAAAGTCTAGAACTCTTGATTAGTTTGATTCCATAATAACCCAATGGATGAATTGCAAAAAGCAAGTGCATATTTACTATCTGGATGGCAGACTACAAAAATAAACAAGGCATGCAAAGAGGTGCAATGGATCGCTGGGTCCTACCACCTTGGTGAAAACTTGCTGGGACCCGAGGGGTATATATGCCTCCAGCAAAGGCTTCAGCAGATACCATTGGGGAACAGGCTTTGACCCCATAGGTGATATCTTTTCCCTTCAAGGTTTAGTCATAGAACATCACTGGAACAGAACAATACATCCACACAGAGCAAACTTGAACTAATATAAACTTTTTTTGCAATTAATTTTCACACTTTAATCGTTGTAAATACCTAAAGAGTTACATATGCCAAGTAAGAAAACATATAAGTGGCTACATGTGGTGTTATAGAACTTCAAGGCCCTAGGCATAGTTGTCTATAAAATTCTCAAACAGCAATCATGTGAAAAGCAACATGAAAGCAAATAAGAAGAACCCGTCAAAGTCTAGAACTCTTGATTAGTTTGATTCCATAATAACCCAATGGATGAATTGCAAAGCAAGTGCATATTTATTATCTGGAGGGCAGGCTACACGAATAAACAAGGTATGCAAAGGGGCGAAATGGATCGCTGGGTCCTACCACCTTGGTGAAAACTTGCTGGGACCCGAGGGGTATATATGCCTCCAGCAAAGGCTTCAGCAGATACCATTGGGGAACAGGCTTTGAACCAATAGGTGATATCTTTTCCCTTCAAGGTTTAGTAATAGAACATCACTGGAACAGAACAATACATCCACACAGAGCAAACTTGAACTAATATAACCTCTTCTTACGATTCATTTTCACACTTTTATCATATAGTGACCAGTGGTGTTGTTAATACCTACAGAGTTACATATACCCAGTAAGAAAACATATAAGTGGCTACATGTTGTGTGATAGAACTTCAAGACCCTAGGCATAGTTGTCTATAAAAATCTCATACAGCAATCATGTGAAAAGCAACATGAAAGAAAATAAGAAGAACCCGTCAAAGTCTAGAACTCTTGATTAGTTTGATTCCATAATAACCCAATGGATGAATTGCATAGAGCAAGTGCATATTTACTATCTGGATCGCAGGCTACACGAATAAACAAGGTATGCAAAGTGGTGCAATGGATCGCTGGGTCCTACCACCTTGGTGAAAACTTGCTGGGACCCGAGGGGTATATATGCCTCCAGCAAAGGCTTCTGCAGATACCATTGGGGAACAGGCTTTGACCCCATAGGTGATATCTTTTCCCTTCAAGGTTTAGTAATAGAACATCACTGGAACAGAACAATACATCCACACAGAGCAATCTTGAACTAATATAACCTCTTCTTACGATTCATTTTCACACTTTTATCATATAGTGACCAGTGGTGTTGTAAATACCTACAGAGTTACATATGCCCAGTAAGAAAACATATAAGTGGCTACATGTTGTGTGATAGAACTTCAAGACCCTAGGCATAGTTGTCTATAAAAATCTCATACAGCAATCATGTGAAAAGCAACATGAAAGAAAATAAGAAGAACCCGTCAAAGTCTAGAACTCTTGATTAGTTTTATTCCATAATAACCCAATGGATGAATTGCAAAGCAAGTGCATATTTATTATCTGGAGGACAGGCTAAACGGATAAACAAGGTATGCAAAGGGGCGAAATGGATCGCTGGGTCCTACCACCTTGGTGAAAACTTGCTGGGACCTGAGTGGTATATATGCCTCCAACAAAGGCTTCAGCAGGTACCATTGGGGAACAGGCTTTGACCCCATAGGTGATATCTTTTCCCTCCAAGGTTTAGTCATAGAACATCACTGGAACAGAACAACACATCCACACAGAGCAAACTTGAACTAATATAAACTTTTTCTTGCAATTAATTTTCACACTTTAATCGTTGTAAATACCTAAAGAGTTACATATGCCAAGTAAGAAAACATATAAGTGGCTACATGTGGTGTGATAGAACTTCAAAGCCCTAGGCATAGTTGTCTATAAAAATCTCATAGAGCAACCATGAGAACAGCAACATGAAAACAAATAAGAAGAACCCGTCAAAGTCTAGAACTCTTGATTTGTTTGATTCCATAATAACCCAATGGATGAATTGCAAAAAGCAAGTGCATATTTACTATCTGGAGGGCAGGCTACACTAATAAACAAGGTATGCAAAGGGGCGAAATGGATTGCTGAGTCCTACCACCTTGGTGAAAACTTGCTGGGACCCGAGGGGTATATATGTGTCTTGCAAAGGATTCAGCAGATCCATTAGGGAACAGGCTTTGACCCCATAGATGATATCTTTTCCCTTCAAGGTTTAGTCATAGAGCATCACTGGAACAGAACAATACATCCACACAGAGCAAACTTGAACTAATATAAACTTTTTCTTACAATTAATTTTCACACTTTAATCATATAGTGAACAGTGGTGTTGTAAATAACTAAAGAGTTACATATGCCAAGTAAGAAAACATATAAGTGGCTACATGTGGTGTGATAGAACTTCAAGGCCCTAGGCATAGTTGTCTATAAAAATCTCATACAGCAATCATGTGAAAAGCAACATGAAAGCAAATAAGAAGAACCCGTCAAAGTCTAGAACTCTTGATTAGTTTGATTCCATAATAACCCAATGGATGAATTGCAAAGCAAGTGCATATTTATTATCTGGAGGGCAGACTACTCGAATAAACAAGGTATGCAAAGTGGTGCAATGGATCGCTGGGTCCTACCACCTTGGTGAAAACCGGCTGGGACCCGAGGGGTATATATGCCTCCAGCAAAGGCTTCAGCAGATACCATTGGGGAACAGGCTATGACCCCATAGGTGATATCTTTTCCCTTCAAGGTTTAGTCATAGAACATCACTGGAACAGAACAATACATCCAAACAGAGCAAACTTGAACTAATATAAACTTTTTCTTACAATTAATTTTCACACTTTAATCATATGGTGAACAGTGGTGTACCTAAATAGTTACATATGCCAAGTTAGAAAACATAAAAGTGGCTACATGTGGCGTGATAGAACTTCAAGGCCCTAGGCATAGTTGTCTATAAAAATCTCATACAGCAATCATGTGAAAAGCAACATGAAAGCAAATAAGAAGAACCCGTCAAAGTCTAGAACTCTTGAGTAGTTTGATTCCATAATAACCCAGTGGATGAATTGCAAAAAGCAAGTGCATATTTACTATCTGGATGGCAGGCTACACGAATAAACAAGGTATGCAAAGTGGTGCAATGGATCGCTGGGTCCTGCCACCTTGGTGAAAACTTGCTGGGACCCGAGGGGTATATATGGCTCCAGCAAAAGCTTCAGCAGATACCATTGGGGAACAGGCTTTGACCCCATAGGCAGAGCCGGATTAACGCAAAGGCAAACTAGGCACGTGCCTAGGGCCCGATTGGCGGGATGGGGCCCAGACAGAGGGACCAAAAAAAAAAAAAAAAAAAACCTATCTACAATTTATTTCAATATTTATTAGTTAACTAAAAATAGTGACGATGTTTATCTTAACCATAGACTGTTACATTACTGCAGTTAAACCAATGAATGTGTCCGTTACAAAGCGGGTGCCGGCTTCTGAAAGTACAGGTATGTGTAACGAACGCATCCATCAGGTGCTGCGAGGCAAAAGCCTAATAAGCACACAAAGAAGCACTGCTCAAAATGCAGGTGTGTGAGTTGTCGTCATCTATTTTGGAGTGATTGCAATGTATTCTAAATATAAACTTGTACTGTAGATCAGCGTCATTTCTGGAAAAATCATTCACCGCTTTATTACGAGTTTAAAAGAGCGCGAGCGTCATTAACGTGCCCAGACGCGACGCTTTGAATTTGCGCGTACAATGAATAACATAGCTGACTAGTAAAAAAGCTACAAAATTAAAAGACAAGACGTCTGTATTCTAAGTTAAAAAGCCAACACACTACAATATTTTTAAATGTTTCAAATAAAGGATCTCATATCTATGGGTCTATCTTCTAAATTCTGCTGCTGATTAGATTCCTGACATTACGCCAATAATATCAGTTTATATATTTTTTTTCTGCTCAGTAGCGATCGTGTTTTTCTCTTCCACTTGATTTGTGTATAACATATTTAAGGTAGCAATGCAATATAAAGCACATATGCTCATCTACTGAAGTGTGATTCTGGAACTGTGAATAAATTGAATAAAACAGCAAAATAACAACAACAATAACATCTTCATTAAACAAAAAAGAGATTACCTTAGATAAAGTTTGATTAATATGTACATACAGTACCGGTAAAAGTCTGGACCCATTACTATTTTTAATGTTTTTGATTATTATGCTCTACAAGCCTGCATTTATTTGATTAAAAATACAGAAAAAAAAGAAACAGGAATATTCAGCAAGGATGTGTTAAATATATAAAAAGTGATAGTGAAGACTTTTTTAAAACAACTTTTTAATAATCAAAAATCCTGAAAAAAAGTATCACAGGTTATAAAATAAATATTAAGCACCATTTCTAACATTTGATAATAAATCAGAATATTATAAAGTTTTCTGAAGGATCACGTGACACTAAATTCAGCTTTGCATCACAGAAATATAACGTATAGTAAAATAGAAAACCATTATTTTAAATTTTAATAATATTTCACTATATTATTTTTTCTGTATTTTTGATCAAATAAATCCAGGCGTGATGAGCATAAGAGACTTCTTTCAAAAACATTAAAAATAGTAATGTGTCCAAACTTATGTAGTACTGTGTAAGTAAAAATATACTGCTTTTAAAATTAAATGTTGTATAAAAAGGTTAGGAATCATATTTGTTTCAAGTGTTTTTTTATTGGGGGTGGGGGGCCTCCAACATGAATTTTGCCTAGGGCCTCCTAATGTCTAGAACCGGCCCTGCCCATAGGTGATATCTTATCCCTTCAAGGTTTAGTCATAGAACATCTCTGGAACAGAACAATACATCCACACATTGCAAACTTGAACTAATATAAACTTTTTCTTACAATTAATTTTCACACTTTAATCATATAGTGAACAGTGGTGTTGTAAATACCTAAAGAGTTACATATGCCAAGTAAGAAAACATATAAGTGGCTACATGTGGTGTGATAGAACTTCAAGGCCCTAGGCATAGTTGTCTATAAAAATCTCATAGAGCAACCATGAGAACAGCAACATGAAAACAAATAAGAAGAACCCGTCAAAGTCTAGAACTCTTGATTTGTTTGATTCCATAATAACCCAATGGATGAATTGCAAAAAGCAAGTGCATATTTACTATCTGGAGGGCAGGCTACACTAATAAACAAGGTATACAAAGGGGCGAAATGGAATGCTGAGTCCTACCACCTTGGTGAAAACTTGCTGGGACCCAAGGGGTATATATGTCTCTTGCAAAGGATTCAGCAGATCCATTAGGGAACAGGCTTTGACCCCATAGATGATATCTTTTCCCTTCAAGGTTTAGTCATAGAGCATCACTTGAACAGAACAATACATCCACACAGAGCAAACTTGAACTAATATAAACTTTTTCTTACAATTAATTTTCACACTTTAATCATATAGTGAACAGTCGTGTTGTAAATACCTAAAGAGTTACATATGCCAAGTATGAAAACATATAAGTGGCTACATGTTTTGTGATAGAACTTCAAGGCCCTAGGCATAGTTGTCTATAAAAATCTCATACAGCAATCATGTGAAAAGCAACATGAAAGCAAATAAGAAGAACCCGTCAAAGTCTAGAACTCTTGATTACTTTGATTCCATAATAACCCAATGGATGAATTGAAAAGCAAGTGCATATTTATTATCTGGAGGGCAGGCTACACGAATAATCAAGGTATTGTCACGGCCGGCTCGCAAGCCGCGACAAAGAAGGAGATGACGCGTTAAAGTGATATACGAAAGAAATAACATTTATTAAAGTAAAAGTAATAAAGTAATACAATAGACCAAAACGGGAACAAAACAACAACGGAATGGCACGAGGGGAGAGCACTCCCATCACGACTGAAGGAAGCTGCTTTTGTTTGCCGGCATCAGCTCTAACACAGGTGTAAACCATCAGTCATCATGACGTCACTCACTCCAACTCCAACCTACAAAACAAATGACAAAGGACAACCAAACCCACACAATATGACCCACACTGAGGTCGTAACAGTATGCAAAGGGGCGAAATGGATCGCTGGGTCCTACCACCTTGGTGAAAACTTGCTGGGACCCGAGGGGTATATATGCCTCCAGCAAAGGCTTCAGCAGATACCATTGCGGAACAGGCTTTGACCCCATAGGTGATATCTTTTCCCTCCAAGTTTTAGTCATAGAACATCACTGGAACAGAACAATACACCCACACAGAGCAAACTTGAACTAATATAAACTTTTTCTTACAATTAATTTTCACACTTTAATCATATGGTGAACAGTGGTGTTGTAAATACCTAAAGAGTTACATATGCCAAGTAAGAAAACATATAAGTGGCTACATGTGGTGTGATAGAACTTCAAGGCCCTAGGCATAGTTGTCTATAAAAATCTCATACAGCAATCATGTGAAAAGCAACATGAAAGCAAATAAGAAGAACCCGTCAAAGTCTAGAACTCTTGATTAGTTTGATTCCATAATAACCCAATGGATGAACTGCACAAAGCAAGTGCATATTTACTATCTGGATGGCAGGCTACACTAATAAACAAGGTATGCAAAGTGGTGCAATGGATCGCTGGGTCGTACCACCTTGGTAAAAAACTTGCTGGGACCCAAGGGGTATATATGCCTCCAGCAAAGGCTTCAGCAGATACCATTAGGGAACAGGCTTTGACCCCATAGGTGATTTCTTTTCCCTTCAAGGTTTAGTCATAGAACATCACTGGAACAGAACAATACATCCACACAGAGCAAACGTGAACTAATATAAACCTTTTCTTGCAATTAATCTTCACACTTTAATAGTTGTAAATACCTAAAGAGTTACATATGCCAAGTAAGAAAACATAAGTGGCTACATGTGGTGTGATAGAACTTCAAGGCCCTAGGCATAGTTGTCTATAAAAATCTCATACAGCAATCATGTGAAAAGCAACATGAAAGCAAATAAGAAGAACCCGTCAAAGTCTAGAACTCTTGAGTAGTTTGATTCCATAATAACCCAATGGATGAATTGCAAAAAGCAAGTGCATATTTACTATCTGGATGGCAGACTACACGAATAAACAAGGTATGCAAAGTGGTGCAATGGATCGCTGGGTCCTACCACCTTGGTGAAAACTTGCTGGGACCCGAGGGGTATATATGGCTCCAGCAAAAGCTTCAGCAGATACTATTGGGGAACAGGCTTTGACCCCATAGGTGATATCTTTTCCCTCCAAGGTTTAGTCATAGAACATCACTGGAACAGTGTTGAGCTGAGATGCAGACCACACCCTTTCTGCCTGGGTGCTTTGGTACTGGGTGTGGCTCCCAGCTGCAGACAGCTAGTTAGCCACCAGGTGGGAAGGATCTGGTGATTAGGGGAATTGGAGTCACTCACAGGATGGTAAGCAGACTGGGAAGATTTGTGGAGAAACTGGCCCTGGAAATGATACTGCAGGACTAAAGCTTGTTTGAACAAGGAAGGAGTCGGTGAGCATTCGTTTGTGCAGTGTGGTGGATTTTAACATTTAAGTGAATCATATAATTATACTTAGGGTAAAAATGTGTCTATTAAAAAGAAAGAAAAATCATGTGCTTAAATTGTAAGCTAAAGTGTATAACACTTTAGCTTACAATTTAAGCACATGATTTTTCTTAACATCACGAAGGTTTAATTGTATGTAATGTAATGTATTGTAAAGTTTTAAGCTGAAAGTGTGGGATTGTGTATTTATAGGGGGTTAAAGCTGCTAGAGTTTAAGGTTAAAATCATTTGAGCAGTGCTTTAAAAGTGTATTCAATTTATTTGGGTGTTTTAGTTATGGGGTTTCTTTTACTTATTTTCAAGACTAAATTTTTGTGTTTAAATTTAAGTATTTGATCCTGGGTTATGATGCTTTATTATGGTTACTTGGGTTTATTATATTTTTTCTTGACCTACTTGTGTTTGTGTTTAAGGTTTTTTACCTGCTTTTGGCCACAACAACTTTCAAATAAAAGAAAGAAAAGAAAGAATTGATTCCTGGTCATTGAGTAAAATCCAGTCCAAACCTTCAGAAGCAAGCATACCCTTTCAAGTGGGGGAAACTGCAGGGTTGAACCTCACTAGAGTGAGGAAACTTGACAGTAAAAAAAACGCTGTGAAGACTGGAAGAGAGAACCCTGAACAGCAACCAGCCAGGCCTGATAAAACGGGAAATCATCTCACCCAATCCTGCTGAAAAGAAGATGGCTGACTCAAAGACACTGGAGCAGCTTAAAGTTAATAGGACATCCGCAAAGCGGCAATTCTCACGGCTGGCTAACAATGTAGTCCGGATGAATGCCATTACACCTGAAGAGGAGCTCAGGGACAGTTTCAAAAAGCTCATAATTGAGGCCAACAAGGTTATGGAAGCCAACGATGACGTAGAGGCCCAGTACCTTGTAGAGGCAGAGCTGGAATACGGATTCCGAAGAAGTTCCCAGGTTGAATGAGCAGCAAAAAGCCGATATTGGGAAAACTGCAAGTGAGTGTGAGATGAGACTGAACGAGCTCAAGGAGCTTATCCAAAAGACACTCTGGGCCAACTTCGGAGAAGAGGAACTGACGATGGCAGTAAAGGCTGCAGAGGAGAAAGTAGAGAGTGTGACGTCCTTTGGACCTGGTGGGAATAAAGAAGCTTTTGACTTTATGTTTGATTACATGGAAAAACTGGTTAAGAGGGCAAAAGAACTGCACACACAGTGGAAGTGTTGGGCTCCTCCTGCTGAACGGAAAGATTTCCAGCTGCGGGTCAGAGATCTTGAGAAGATCATCCCCAAGTTAATGTCAAGAAAAGCAGAGTTCATTCAAGCAAAAGCTAAAGAAGACGCCGAAAGAGTCGTGAGTGCAGCTCCTATCAGCTATCCAACAGCAGCCATTAGACTGAAGCCTACTTCCCTCCCCAAGTTTACTGGCATCAGGCGAGACTTTCATCGCTGGAAAAGGGCCCAGAGGCAAGGGGAACCCACTGGTTCAAAAGAAGTCAAAAAGTTCCAGCTTCTTGACAGCTTGGATGAGAAAGTAATGAGAGATCTTCGATTGATGACTTACAACACAGCAGACGACATTTTTCGTGTCCTAGAGAATCGGTTCGGAAGCCAAACTGCGATCGCTATTGAAATAGTAGAGGAGCTCCAGAGACTTCCAGCTGCCAAAGGTCACCAGCCCAAGAAAATTGTTGAGCTCATCCAAGCCGTGGAGAAGGCCCTTGAAGACCTGAGTGACCTTGGTGACACTGGCGCTTTAAAGAACCCTCTGGTGACAATTGAAGGCAAGCTTCCAGATGCACTGAAGAAAGAGTGGCTTCTCTATGCAGCTGAGAGAAGCAGTACTGACCCAGAGAAGTGCTTCGACTATCTTCTGGCCTTTCTCAAGAGTCAAGAGAGCATCTACGAACAGCTGGATCAATTGAGGGATGAAGAGCCGCTGAGGAAAGAAAACTGACCTGAGCAAAGGCAAGCTAGAACCAGAGCCTCAAACCAGTCAAGTAGCAATCTCTCAGGATGTGTTGTCTGTGGGGACATCAAGTATAAAAAGAAGTTGTACTTCTGCAAAAGGTTCCGTATGCTCAAGCTCACAGAGAAAAAGGACGCAGTGTGGAAGCTGGGAGCCTGCTGGAAATGTCTGGAGGTCCATGACGAGGGTAATCACTGCAAAACTTTGTTTCTGTGCAGAAATCCCGATTGTAGAGAGCAGAGAGCCACAGACCATCACTACTATCGGTGTCCCAGAGCTGAGGCATCCAGAGACAGTACGGCTCAGAGGAGGAGAAAAAACAGCACAGTGGGAGGTGAGAGCTGGAGGAATTACACCGAGGCCCAGGAGGAATTCTTCAGAAAACTCTCAACTGAATTAGCCCAACAATGCCGGGACGCATTCTGTAACACAGCAGCGAGCACCTCCCATATTGCAAAGAGTCATTCAAGTCTTCTGGTAGAGAGTGGCCTAGCGGAGTGGCCTGTCATCATGATGCTGTTGGAGGTAACAGCCAATGCTGGGCAGAAAATTGGGACTCTTATCGACCTAGCTTCCGATACTAATTATATCACCCATGAGGCAGCAGGTCGGCTCAATCTTAGAAGTGAAGACATCACGCCTGTAGTCCATGTTGTAGGAGGCATGAAAGTCTTTGTTAAGACAAAGCGGTACCTCCTGAAAATTCGGGTCAACACCTTAAGAGGCACTCTCAGATCCCACCAGCTGGTTTGCTATGGCTTAGACCGCATTGCAGACATTCAAAGACATGTGTCAGCTAAAAAACTACAAGAGTTCTTCCCAGACATTCCACTCAGCGACCTGGCAAGGCCAAGGGAGATCCACCTCCTTGTAAGTCACAAGGAAGGCCAGCTGGCTCCGCAGAAAATCCGCACGGTGGGGGACCTTGTGCTGTGGGACGGACCAATGGGAAAGACAGTTGCTGGCACCCATCCTGAGTTGTTTGAGGCGGTAGCTGTATCAGCCCACACATCGAGAACGCATTTTGCAAGGTCTATGAGAACTGCTGCTGTAAAGTATGAAGAACACACCTGTGTGGTCCCCATTCATCGTCAACAAAGCCAGCAACCTCAGGGATTCAGTTGTGTAACTACTACATCCAGCTTCCTCGAGTGGTGGAAATGGCATAGTATCGGTGCTGGCTGCATCCCGAAATGTGGGGGTTGTCGCTGTGGAAACTGCCAGCCAGGCGGCAAGGAAATGACCCTCGCTGAAGAAAGGGAGCTGGAGCTGGTAAAAAATGGGCTCACATATGTAGCTGCTGATGAGCACAGTGAGAGGCCTCACTGGCACGCCAAGTACCCCTGGGTAGAAGATCCAGCCACATTACCAAGCAACAGGAGTGCAGTTGAGGCAACATTCTTCAGGACTGAGAGGCAGCTGACCAGGGAGCCGGAGTGGAAGGCTGCCTATGCTGCTCAAGTTCACGAGATGGTCGAGCGCCGGGCCGCAATGAAGTTGTCTAAAGACGTCCTTCAGACATGGACTGGCCCAGTGTGGTACATTAGCCACCTCATTGCACCCAACCCATTCTCCGTCACAACTCTGGTGAGACTGGTCTGGAACAGTAGTCAGAAGTGCAGAGGGGTGAGTCTGAATGACCTCCTGTTAACCCTCTGAGGTCTTAGCTGTTTTCTGGGCCCTGGAGGTGTTCTGACATGCTCTGACATTTGTGGTTATTTCTGTTACTTGTGACATTTTCATGGCTAAAGTCTAATTACACTGTATTCAGCACAAACTCTGCTACAATAATATATCAGCAGAATGTATGTAAAAGTTTGTAGTTTTGAGATAATGACATTTATGCGTGGTTTGTGAAAATACAAAAATAAATTCTCACTGAAATAAGGTCATGAAACCCATACTGATTATTTCTTCACAAGACTTTTGAAAATTGTATCACGTAGCCTAGAATATTTGCTCTAAAACTATGTGAGAATCACCCTGACTGCTCATTCAGAAAAGACAATATATTGATTTAAAAATTTTACGACGTGTTTTGTGTTAGAAAGCAATATGCGAAGAGGCGGATCACCTCATTAATATGAAAGCTTTCCACACCTGAGAAAGACAAAGAACCTCCCTAATGGCCCTATTAGGAGCTTATCAGGGCCCATCATTCTGACCACCCTTGCACAAAGAATGAGGAGATTTAAAAAAGAATGGCTTTTAAAATTGTTTGGATTTATTTACAACACAACATAATCCAAAGATACACAACAAAAAAGCACTTATTGAAGAAAGAGACCTTTGTGCCATTCCTAAAAACATTGTACATACCTTTCATTTTCTAAGGTGTTTGATTTTCACTTTACCATGTTCATGTACAGAGACATGTACTGTGAATGTTGAAGTCAGCAGGACTCAGTGGCATCTGGGCCCTGAAAAAAAAAAAAAGTGAACATACTGATATCAAGAGAAAGGCCTGCACGATTTTGGGAATACATTTTAGATTTTTCTTGTTAAAATTGCTTTTTAAAATTCACAGAATACACACACACACTCACACAAATGTTTCCAACAATATATAATGAACACCAGGTTTGTTGTGCCTTGTAGGTATAGGCTATGCGCAGTGCTGCATAAAATAATAACAATATAGCAGCCTATATATATTTTCAAAAAGATTTCAGTAACAACTAAGCTAGAGAAAAATATATTGATTATCATGTTACTTCAAATGTTTCCATTCGTTATGATGATATGAAATGAGATAATAGTAAAAACATGAAGCCGTTTGGAGCGTTTTGCTTTTCCAAAATATGATACATTCAAACGCGATCGCGATCAAAAATATGATACATTAAAACGCGATCGCGATCAAAAATATGATACATTAAAACGCGATTGCGATCAAATATAAAACATTATGGTTTGGCCTACCATATACATAGCCTATCTACGTTTGAGCAGATATCCACAAACACAGTAACAGTAAACACGGGTCTAAATATTATAATATTCACCATATATCTAGCAACAGTTCAACTGCAATGTGAAATTTATGCAACAATAGCAAACTAATATGTAAGAATTACTTACCTTATCTTTCTTGTCTTCAAATATCGTTCTTCTTCTTCTGATGTAAATCCAATGTAAGCTCAGGCACGTCTTTCAAACTCGACGAAAAGTGAAGTGAAGTGTTTTGTTGTTGAGGTAATGAGGGCGATCGCGTTCCATGTGGAGATTTGCATGTGAATATCTTTTGCGCGAGTGGGCGTGGCCGAATTAAAAATAATTAGGAAGCGTTTGAGAAGCTGGAAATCTTGTTGGTTTTATACAAATTACTTAAACAGAGAATATTTGTTTTCGTTTTGAATCCGATCATTTAAAAGTACACACTTAAATGTTTATAAAGGTGTATGGCTCATAAATGTGTGACAAGTATTCGCTGAGTTTTGTTTCAGTTTATAGACGTGCTCAAGAAAAAAAAGTTCACCGTGACGGAGAGGCAGAACGCACACACTGTTTATTTTCTTTATTTTACAAAAGCACAATGTTTTGATTTGATTGGAAGTGGACACATACAAAAGTAGAAATACCACAGATTTTTTTTTATATTTATTTTTTCTGTATGACCATAAATGACGGAGAAATTTAAGTTTATAGTGCTACAATGTGGAGAAAATCCAGCAAAACGCGCCGGCGCGTTTGTCGACCTCAGAGGGTTAAAGGGCCCCGACGTCCTCAATTCTATTCGTGCTGTGCTTCTCAGGTTCCGGAGGGGAGGCTTTGCGGCTTTGGGAGATATAAGGAAGATGTACAATTCAGTGTGGCTTGAAGATCGGGAGGTGCATTTGCATAGGTTTCTGTGGCGTGATTCTGAAGAGGAGGAGCTGGGCGAATATGCAGTCACAAGAGTTAACATTGGTGACAAGCCAGCAGGGTGTATCGCTCAACTCGCCATAAGGGAGACAGCGAATCTCCCCCAGTTTAGCCATCTTGAGGAAGAGCGTCGAGTGCTAGAGGAGGACAGCTATGTCGACGATATCTTGACCTCTCATAACAACTTGGACCAGCTCAGAGTCATTACAGAAAATGTGGAGCAGATCCTGGAAGCAGGAGGGTTCAAGTTGAAGCCGTGGGTCTTTTCTGGTGAAAGTAGGAGGGAGTCTGTTGGAAAACAAGAGCAGGAGGCTACTCCAAAGACTGTAATCCTGCCAAATCAGCTCAAGGAGGAGGACAATAAAGCTCTTGGCCTCAGCTACACCCTGGAGGATGACAAGCTTCATGTTATGGTTGGGATAAACTTCTCAAAGAGGAAGAGAAAAATTAGACTTGGCCAAGACCTTCAACTGGAAGAGGTGAGAGCTCAGACGCCAGACCCACTGACACGACGAGAGTTGCTTAGCCAAGTTTCTGGGTTGTATGACCCAGTTGGTCTGATGACACCCATAAAGCAGAAAGGAGCCATTTTGGTTCGGAGAGCATTTCAAGAGTACAAACCCAAATGTAGCACCGTCAGAGACACTTGGGACCTTGCACTATCAGGAAAGCTTAGAGAAGATGCCATCAGGCTTTTTGAAGAATATGCTGAGCTGAGCAAAGTCAAGTTCCCTAGAGCCCTGACACCAGTGAGCGTGCCAGCTGAGCCTGATGCAATTACCTTTTCTGATGGCAGCGAGCATGCTTATGGTGCCGTCCTGTGTTTGCGGTGGGACTGTGACCAAGGTCCGACAGTGAGGCTGGTGGAGTCCAAAGCTAAGCTGGCTCCCCTAGACCATAAGGGGGAAGCAGTCAAGGCAGAGCTATGTGGAGCAGTATTCGCCGCCCGGTTAAAGAGGTACTTTGAACAACATGGCCGAATTCAAGTCAAGCAGTGGTACCACTTTGTTGAAAGCCAAACAGTGCTTTGTTCAATTCAACGTGAGAGCTATGGCTTCCAGACCTTTTTTGCCAACAGGATTGGAGAAATCCAAAGCAGCACACAACTTCAGGATTGGTGGTGGATTCCTGGACCTCTGAACATCGCTGACATCATTACTCGTGGGGCTGGCCCAAAAGAGTTGGCTGAAAATTCACCATGGCAGCAAGGACCAAAGTTCTTGAGTCTACCAGCTGAGGAGTGGCCGATTAAGTCTGCAAAGGATGTATCAGCAACTGCCAGAGAGAGTGTTGGAAGGATGCAGAAGATATCATTTGCTGCGGCGCTCACAAGAGCTCAGGTGAAGAAAGAGCCACCAGACCGGGAGCATCGAAGGCCACCTGCTGGTGCTACTGTCCGAAGCCTGGTGGATGAAGGACGATTCAGTAACCTGACTCACCTGGTTAAGACGATCGCCTGGGTCTGGAGGGCAGCAAAATGCTTTGCAGCTAAAAGTAAGATCCTGGGAGCTCCAAAGTGGGAGGCGGTTTCATCAGCCGGGGTCATCACCACAACAGAGCGCTTAGATGCTTTAAGAGATCTTTGTCTTGCTACACAAGAGGGAGTGACCTTTCCAGCAACCACAATAGACCGGCTGGTAGTCTTCAAAGAGGAAGAAACTGGGTTACTGGTTTGTGGTGGGCGAGTCCAAGCCTTTAATGAAGACAGAGTTGGTGTCCCCCTCTTACCTTGCAGCGCCTGGGTCTCAACATTGCTGGTTCAGGAAGCTCATAGCAAGGGTCACGAGGGTGTGGCTGCGACTCTATTGAAGGTGATAAAGAGAGCATGGGTTATCAAGGGACGAATAATTGCTCAAAGTCATTGGGAATTGTGTGGTCTGCAAGAAAGCCAGAGTGAGAAGATGTCAGCAAGTGATGGGTGATCTGCCTCAAGAGAGAACCAGGCCAGCATCTCCATTTGAGTTCACAGCAGTTGATCTGTTTGGACCCTATCAGGTCAAAGATAATGTTAGGAAAAGAGTCACAATGAAGGTCTGGGGAGTCGTATTTTGTTGCATGGTCAGCAGAGCAATCCACACGGAGCTCGCCAACACAATGTCAACTGAAAGCTTCTTGATGGCTTATCAGAGGTTCACAGCAATTAGAGGCCACCCTATGAAGATATGGTCTGATCCAGGGACTAATTTTGTTGGTGCCAAGTCTGTTCTGAAGGAGTTGTATCAGTTCCTGGACAACCTGGATAGGTCTGATGTGGAGGATACTTCAGCTCAAAATGGAACTGACTGGCACTGGAAAATTCTGCCAGCTGATTCAACTCATCGGAATGGCTCTGTTGAAGCAGCTGTTCGGATTGTGAAGAAGGCATTCCAGAGTCTGGGAAGAGAGTCAGGGCTCTATTTCAGTGAGCTTCAGACGACGCTTCAGCTCGCCGCTAATCTGGCAAATGAGCGGCCCATTAATGCCAGGGTGCAGAGCCATGAAGATACAGTGCAGTACATCACACCCAATACACTCCTGCTGGGACGAGCATCATCAAGTGGTGACTGGAAAACATTTGATTTCACAAGCTATCCCTATAAGAGACTCCAGGAAAATGCAGCACCAGGTCAACAAATTCTGGAGGTCCTGGAGCCAACTTGCTGGTCCTAATCTTTTTGTGAGGAGTAAGTGGCACACTGTACAGAGGAACGTCACAATTGGAGATATTGTTTGGCTCTGCGATTAGAATGCATTGAGGGGCCACTTTAAGCTTGGAAGAGTCATCAGTGTCAACCCTGACTCCAGAAACATTGTACGGGATGTGAATATTAGAGTTGTGGCAAGCTCCTGTATCCCGGAGGTGAGGCCTGTAACATCAGCATCCAAGTATCCTGCATCCAACCATCGCGTCTCCATCATTCGGTGGGACCTTCAGTACACAATTCTTCACCGGGACGTCCGACGTTTGGTGGTCCTACTGCCAGTGGAGGAGCAGGCAGGGAGCCCAGGAGGGAATCTCTGACTACTAGGTCGCTGTGTGCGATCTTTCCAGCGGTTTTCGTGGGAAGATCGAGTGGGAGGTGTTGAGCTGAGCTGCAGACCACACCCTTTCTGCCTGGGTGCTTTGGGACTGGGTGTGGCTCCCAGCTGCAGACAGCTAGTTAGCCACCAGGTGGGAAGGATCTGGTGATTAGGGGAATTGGAGTCACTCACATGATGGTAAGCAGACTGGGAAGATGTGTGGAGAAACTGGGCCTGGAAATGATACTGCAGGACTAAAGCTTGTTTGAACAAGGAAGGAGTTGGTGAGCATTTGTTTGTGCAGTGTGGTGGATTTTAACATTTAAGAGAATCATATATTTATACTTAGGGTAAAAATGTGTGTATTAAAAAGAAATAAAAATCATGTGCTTAAATTGTAAGCTAAAGTGTTATACATTTAAGTCAAGTCAAGTCAAGTCAAGTCAAGTTTATTTATATAGCGCTTTTCACAACACAGGTTGTATCAAAGCAGCTTCACAGTAATAAATTAGAACAATACATCAATGTTTGTTTCTAGTGGAACGTCTACGTTCGGTAATGCTGATCAATAGTATCGTTGATTGATTAATTCAATTAAATATCCCCAAATATCCCCAACTGAGCAAGCCAAAGGCAACAGTGGCAAGGAACCGAAAAACTCCATCAGGTGACCTAATGGAGAAAAAAAAACCTTGGGAGAACCCGGGCTCAGTCGGGGGCCAGTTCTCCTCTGGCGTTTATGAACTAGAGGTCGGATTTAACTGTAGGATTAAAAGTATTATATGAATGCCTGGCTGAAGAGATGCGTCTTTAATCTAGTTTTAAACTGGGAGAGCGAGTCTGAGCAACGAACAGTATCCGGAAGACTATTCCAGAGTTTTGGTGCTAAATGTGAAAATGCTCTCCCTCCTTTGGTGGATCTGGATATCCTAGGTATGACCAAAAGCCTTGAATTTAGTGACCTTAAAGAGCGCGATGGATTATAGGGCGATAGAAGATCGGTTAAATAGACTGGAGCTAAGCCGTTTAGGGCTTTATAAGTCAGTAGCAATACCTTGTAATTAATACGGGACTTTATAGGTAACCAATGTAGGGATGATAAAATCGGTGTTATATGATCATATTTTCTTGATCTAGTTAGAACTCTAGCGGCGGCATTTTGGACTAACTGTAGCTTGTTTATTAAGGATGCAGGACAACCGGCTAATAACGCATTACAGTAATCTAGTCTCGAGGTCATGAATGCATGAACTAACTTTTCTGCGTCAGAAACTGATAGCATATTACGTAGCTTAGCAATGTTTCTAAGGTGGAAAAAGGCTGTTCTTGTAACATATGAAATATGATTTTCAAAAGACAGGTTGCAGTCTAATATAACACCCAGGTCTTTTACTGTAGAGGATGAAGTAACAGGACATCCTACTATGTTAAAGTTGTATTGTGAGAGGTTTTGTGGGTGGTTTTTTGAACCGATAAGTAGTACCTCTGTCTTGTCTGGATTTAATAAAAGAAAATTATGCGTCATCCAATCTTTTATATCTTTAACACACTCTGTCAATTTGGATAATTTAGCGTTTTCATCTGGCCGTGATGAAATATAGATTTGAGTGTCATCAGCATAACAATGGAAACTAATTCCATGTTTCCTTATAATATTTCCAAGTGGTAGCATATATATTGAGAATAATAGAGGGCCTAACACAGATCCCTGCGGCACTCCATAGTTTACTGGAGTTATGATAGATTTTTCTCCATTTAAATAAACAAAATGGTAGCGGTCAGATAAATACGATCTAAACCAGCTTAATGCTTGTCCTTGAACACCAGTATAATTTTGTAGTCGATCTAAGAGTATTGTATGATCTATAGTATCGAACGCAGCACTAAGATCAAGTAAAACTAATATTGAGATACAGCCTTGGTCAGAAGCTAAAAGTAAATCATTTGTGATTTTAACGAGCGCAGTTTCAGTGCTATGATGCGGCCTGAATCCAGACTGAAACTTTTCATAGGTGTCATTTTCTTGTAAGAAAGAGCCCAGTTGAGCGGACACAACTTTTTCTAGTATTTTAGACATAAAAGGTAGATTTGAAATGGGTCTATAATTTACTAGATTATTCGGATCTAATTGTGGTTTCTTAATGAGAGGTTTTATAACTGCCAGTTTAAATGTTCTTGGAACATGACCTAAAGATAAAGACGAGTTAATAATATTGAGGAGAGGCTCTTCCACTACAGGTAACACTTCTTTCAATAGTTTAGTTGGTATGGGATCTAATAAACATGTTGTTGTTTTAGAGGAAATGATAAATTTATTTAACTCTTTTTGTTCTATAGTTGAAAAGCACTGTAATTGTTCTTGCGGCGTGATAATTGAGGCTGAATTATAAGGCGCGATTGAGGATTGAACGTTTACAATTGTGGTTCTGATGTTTTCTATTTTCTCAGTGAAGAACTTCATGAAATCATTACTACTAAACTGTAATGGAATACTTTGTTCAGGAGACATCTGTTTATTTGTTAGTCTCGCCACGGTGTTAAATAAGAACTTAGGATTGTTATGGTTGTTTTCTATTAGTTTGCGTAGATGCTCAGCCCTGGCCGCTTTTAGGGCCTTTTTATAACGTGACATACTGTCTTTCCATGCGATTCTAAAGACCTCTAAGTTGGTTTGTTTCCATTTACGCTCTAAATTACGGGTTTCTCTCTTTAGAACACGCGTAGTACTGTTGTACCATGGTGCTTTACTTTTCTCTCTGACCTTTTTTAATCTAATGGGCGCAACAATATCCAATGATCCAGAGAGAATGGTGCTCATAGTGCTAGTTAATTCCTCAAGTTCATCTGTTTGTTTGGGTTCACTGAGCAGCTGAGACAGATCCGATAAGCTGTTTGAAAAATTATCTATGGTGGATGGAAGGATTGTTCTGCCTAATCGATAACGCGGCGCAGCATGATATATTACAGGAGTACGTAATATGCAAGTTACCATGTAATGGTCAGTGACATCGTCACTTTGTGGAATGATATCTATATCGGTTGGATCGGTTCCATGTGATATAATTAAATCGAGTGTATGATTAAATCGATGAGTCGGTCCGGTAATGTTTTGCTTGACCCCAAAGGAGTGTAATAAATCTGTAAACGCAGCCCCTAACGCATCATTTTGATTATCTACATGGATATTAAAGTCTCCAACAATTAATGCTTTATCGAAGTTAACTAATAGGTCTGAGAGAAAATCTGCAAACTCTTTTAGGAAATCAGCGTAAGGCCCAGGCGGTCTATATACGGTAGCCAAGGCTAGAGATAATAGGGATGTTTTTCGAACATCTAAGAGCGTAACATTTAGTACAAGTACTTCAAATGAAATAAACTTATAACCCGTTTTCTGAGTAACATTGAGAAAATCTCTATAGATTGTTGCAACACCGCCGCCACGACCATTCAGACGGGGCTCGTGCTTATAGGAGTATCCTGCTGGAGTAGACTCATTTAAACCAAAATAATCATTTGGTTTAAGCCAGGTTTCAGTAAGGCAAAGTGCATCGAAGCTATTATCTGTGACTATTTCATTTACAATAACTGCCTTAGGTGTGAGTGATCTAATGTTTAGAAGACCTAGCTTTAAAAATTGTTTTTGATTACCAATAGCAACATTTTCTGGTTTAATAACAATTAGATTTTTTTTAGATCCTGCAGTAGATTTATGATTTGATCTCACTAAACGAGGAATAGACACAGTTTCTATGCAATGTTCTACACTATTTATATCAGTTAAATTGGTGCAGCAGAGACTATGATTTGGACTTTTGTTTACTAGTCAAAAGGTATTTAACATTTTGGAGATGTTATCTGACAGAAGATCCGATCCGAATCTGATTGGGTGTAAGCCATCAGCACGGTAAAGCCTAGGACGCTCCCAAAACAGATTCCAATTATTTACAAAGAGAAGTTTCTGCTCATTGCACCATGACATTAACCATTCATTAAGCGCAAATAATCTACTAAACTTTTCATGACCTAGTCGATACGTGGGAAGCGGTCCTGACACAATAATCGTTATATCAGGCGATGTGCTGCGTACCGTATCGATCAGATTCCTGAAGTCTTTCTTCAAAACCTCCGTTTGGCGCAGTCTGATGTCGGCCCCTCCCGCGTGCAGGACAACGGTTCCGACGCGCTCGTTCAGAATCTCGGGAACGTGAGCAGCGATTTCAGAAACACGAGCACCAGGAAAGCAGTGACTATGCACCTTACTTTTATTTAACGTAACGTGTACGTGTCGAACGATGGAATCGCCGATGATCACAGCATCGCGTTCTGTTTCGCGAAGAGGGGAGAAGCGGTTTTGTGTGGATATCTCGAAAACCGGGAGGGTCGGAGAGAGTTTTCTTGGTCTAGACCTGACTCGCGACTTCCGCTGCGGAAAAATCCAGGCTTCGTGATGGCATGTTGGAGCCGGAGTGAACGAGACCATGGCTGATCGCGACCTCGACGTTCGGGACCGATGTTGAGGAACGCACGGAGTAGACGAGGTCGGAGTCAGCGGGTTAGTAACATTAATCTCTGATTTGTGTGCCTCGGCACGTGATGTTTCGAGAGCCAAACGCCGGTCTATCAGCTCGGCTTTTCTTACTAAAAGGTCGTGGATCTGTTTCTCAACAGCTTCCAGCTCAGACTGCACCGCGTGCAGCTCAAATGTGTCCTCACCTGCACCAAAAGGTAGACTACTTACATTTGATATATTCGCCATTTTAACAGATGGACAGTAAGTTAAGTTAGCAACGACGCTACCAGTGGTGCTATCAATATTAATACTAATTTATGGCTTAAGTCTTGGATATAATCCGTCTTTTCAGTGGTACGGGTGTAGAGTAGACGCACGATAGGCGAAAAAATGTTTGTTTGTAACTTAAATGAGTGCGGAGAAGACGCGTTCAGCCGTGATCCACAGACGTAACCTATAAAAGTATCCAGCGTTGGATCACAAGGCTTGAGATGCGTCTGCTCAACAATCCGCGTTATAACTATGAGGTGAGGAAAAGTAGAAAATGTTCGTTGTAAGTGAGTTTAAAGAGAAATCAAGAATTATAAATCAATCGATGGAGCTCCAAAGACAACAACGCGCTCAGACGCGACGCATGCGCATTCGAAACAGGAAGTTCAAATGCAAAAAACAAGTATGATTTAACATCATAAAGGTTTAATTGTATGTAATGTAATGTATTGTAAAGTTTTAAGCTGAAAGTGTGGGATTGTGTATTTATAGGGGGTTAAAGCTGCTAGAGTTTAAGGTTAAAATCATTTGAGCAGTGCTTTAAAAGTGTATTCAATTTATTTGGGTGCTTTAGTTATGGGGTTTCTTTTACTTATTTTCAAGACTAAATTTTAGTGTTTAAATTTAAGTATTTGATCCTGGGTTATGATGCTTTATTATGGTTACTTGGGTTTATTATATTTTTTCTTGACCTACTTGTGTTTGTGTTTAAGGTTTTTTGCCTGCTTTTGGCCACAACAACTTTCAAATAAAAGAAAGAATTAATTCCTGGTCATTGAGTAAAATCCAGTCCAAATCTTCAGAAGCAAGCATACCATTTCAAGTGGGGGAAACTGCAGGGTTGAACCTCACTAGAGTGAGGGAACTTGACAAACAGAACAATACATCCACACAGAGCAAACTTGAACTAATATAAATTACTTCTTACGATTAATTTTCACACTTTTATCATTTAGTGACCAGTGGTGTTGTAGATACCTACAGAGTTACATATGCCAAGTAAGGAAACATAAAAGTGGCTACATGTTGTGTGATAGAACTTCAAGGCCCAAGGCATAGTTGTCTATAAAAATACAGCAATCATGTGAAAAGCAACATGAAAGCAAATAAGAAGAACCCGTCAAAGTCTAGAAATCTTGATTAGTTTGATTCCATAATAACCCAATGGATGAATTGCAAAAAGCAAGTGCATATTTACTATCTGGATGGCAGGCTACACGAATAAACAAGGTATGCAAAGTGGTGCAATGGATCGCTGGGTCCTACCACCTTAGTGAAAACTTGCTGGGACCCGAGGGGTATATATGCCTCCAGCAAAGGCTTCAGCAGAAACCATTGGGGAACATGCTTTGACCCCAGAGGTGATATCTTTTCTCTTCAAGGTTTAGTCATAGAACATCACTGGAACAGAACAATGCATCCACACAGAGCAAACTTGAACTAATATAAACTTTTTCTTGCAATTAATTTTCACACTTTAATCGTTGTAAATACCTAAAGAGTTACATATGCCAAGTAAGAAAACATATAAGTGGCTACATGTGGTGTGATAGAACTTCAAGGCCCTAGGCATAGTTGTCTATAAAAATCTCATACAGCAATCATGTGAAAAGCAACATGAAAGCAAATAAGAAGAACCCGTCAAAGTCTAGAACTCTTGATTAGTTTGATTCCATAATAACCCAATGGATGAATTGCAAAGCAAGTGCATATTTATTATCTGGAGGGCAGGCTAAACGAATAAACAAGGTATGCAAAGGGGCGAAATGGATCGCTGGGTCCTACCACCTTGGTGAAAACTTGCTGGGATCCGAGGGGTATATATGCCTCCAGCAAAGGCTTCAAAAGATACCATTGGGGAACAGGCTTTGACCCCATAGGTGATATCTTTTCCCTTCAAGGTTTAGTCATAGAACATCACTGGAACAGAACAATACATCCGCACAGAGCAAACTTGAACTAATATAAACTTTTTCTTGCAATTAATTTTCACACTTTAATCGTTGTAAATACCTAAAGAGTTACATATGCCAAGTAAGAAAACATATAAATGGTTACATGTGGTGTGATAGAACTTCAAGGCCATAGGCATAGTTGTCTATAAAAATCTCATACAGCAATCATGTGAAAAGCAACATAAAAGCAAATAAGAAGAACCCGTCAAAGTCTAGAACTCTTGATTAGTTTGATTCCATAATAACCCAATGGATGAATTGCAAAAAGCAAGTGCATATTTACTATCTGGATGGCAGGCTACACTAATAAAAAAGGTATGCAAAGTGGTGCAATAGATCGCTGGGTCCTACCACCTTGGTGAAAACTTGCTGGGACCCGAGCGGTATATATTTCTCCAGCAAAGGCTTCAGCAGATACCATTGGGGAACAGGCTTTGACCCCATAGGTGATATATTTTCCCTTCAAGGTTTAGTCATAGAACATGACTGGAACAGAACAATACATCCACACAGAGCAAACTTGAACTAATATAAACTTTTTCTTGCAATTAATTTTCACACTTTAATCGTTGTAAATACCTAAAGAGTTACATATGCCAAGTAAGAAAACATATAAGTGGCTACATGTGGTGTGATAGAACTTCAAGGCCCTAGGCATAGTTGTCTATAAAAATCTCATACAGCAATCATGTGAAAAGCAACATGAAAGCAAATAAGATGAACCCGTCAAAGTCTAGAACTCTTGATTAGTTTGATTCCATAATAACCCAATGGACGAATTGCAAAAAGCAAGTGCATATTTACTATCTGGATGGCAGACTACACAAATAAACAAGGTATGCAAAGTGGTGCAATGGATCGCTGGGTCCTACCACCTTGGTGAAAACTTGCTGGGACCCGAGGGGTATATATGCCTCCAGCAAAGGCTTCAGCAGATACCATTGGGGAACAGGCTTTGACCCCATAGGTGATATCTTTTCCCTTCAAGGTTTAGTCATAGAACATCACTGGAACAGAACAATACATCCACACAGAGCAAACTTGAACTAATATAAACTTTTTCTTGCAATTAATTTTCACACTTTAATCAATGTAAATACCTAAAGAGTTACATATGCCAAGTAAGAAAACATATAAGTGGCTACATGTGGTGTGATAGAACTTCAAGGCCCTAGGCATAGTTGTCTATAAAAATCTCATACAGCAATCATGTGAAAAGCAACATAAAAGCAAATAAGAAGAACCCGTCAAAGTCTAGAACTCTTGATTAGTTTGATTCCATAATAACCCAATGGATGAATTGCAAAAAGCAAATGCATATTTACTATCTGGAGGGTAGACTACACGAATAAACAAGGTATGCAAAGTGGTGCAATGGATCGCTGGGTCCTACCACCTTGGTGAAAACTTGCTGGGACCCGAGGGGTATATATGCCTCCAGCAAAGGCTTCAGCAGATATCATTGGGGAACAGGCTTTGACCCCATAGGTGATATCTTTTCCCTTTAAGATTTAGTCATACAACATCACTGGAACAGAACAATACAGAGCAAACTTGAACTAATAAAAACTTTTTCTTACAATTAATTTTCACACTTTAATCATATAGTGAACAGTTGTGTTGTAAATACCTAAAGAGTTACATATGCCAAGTAAGAAAACATATAAGTGGCTATATGTGGTGTGATAGAACTTCAAGGCCCTAGGCATAGTTGTCTATAAAAATCTCATACAGCAATCATGAGAACAGCAACATGAAAACAAATAAGAAGAACCCGTCAACGTCTAGAACTCTTGATTAGTTTGAATCCATAATAACTCAATGGATGAATTGCAAAGCAAGTGCATATTTATTATCTGGAGGGCAGGCTACACGAATAAACAAGGTATGCAAAGGGGCGAAATGGATCGCTGGGTCCTACCACCTTGGTGAAAACTTGCTGGGACCCGAGGGGTATATATGCCTCCAGTAAAGGCTTCAGCAGATACCATTGGGGAACAGGCTTTGACCCTATAGGTGATATATTTTCCCTTCAAGGTTTAGTCATAGAACATCACTGTAACAGAACAATACATCCATACAGAGCAAACTTGAACCAATATAAACTTTTTCTTACAATTAATTTTCACAATTTAATTATATAGTGAACAGTGGTGTTGTAAATACCTAAAGAGTTACATATACCAAGTAAGAAAACATATAAGTGGCTACATGTGGTGTGATAGAACTTCAAGGCCCTAGGCATAGTTGTCTATAAAATTCTCATACAGCAATCATGTGAAAAGCAACATGAAAGCAAATAAGAAGAACCCGTCAAAGTCTAGAACTCTTGATTAGTTTGATTCCATAATAACCCAATGGATGAATTGCAAAAAGCAAGTGCATATTTACTATCTGGATGGCAGGCTACTCAAATAAACAAGGTATGCAAAGTGGTGCAATGGATCGCTGGGTCCTACCACCTTGGTGAAAACTTGCTGGGACCCGAGGGGTATATATGCCTCCAGCAAAGGCTTCAGCAGATACCATTGGGGAACAGGCTTTGACCCCATAGGTGATATATTTTCCCTTCAAGGTTTAGTCATAGAACATCACTGGAACAGAAAAATACATCCACACAGAGCAAACTTGAACTAATATAAACTTTTTCTTGCAATTAATTTTCATACTTTAATCATTGTAAATACCTAAAGAGTTACATATGCCAAGTAAGAAAACATACAAGTGGCTATATCTGGTGTGATAGAACTTCAAGGCCCTAGGCATAGTTGTCTATAAAAATCTCATACAGCAATCATGTGAAAAGCAACATAAAAGCAAATAAGAAGAACCCGTCAAAGTCTACAACTCTTGATTAGTTTGATTCCATAATAACCCAATGGATGAATTGCAAAAAGCAAGTGCATATTTACTATCTGGAGGCCAGACTACACGAATAAACAAGGTATGCAAAGTGGTGCAATGGATCGCTGGGTCCTACCACCTTGGTGAAAACTTGCTGGGACCCGAGGGGTATATATGCCTCCAGCAAAGGCTTCAGCAGATAGCATTGGGGAACGTACTCGGTTACTAACGTAACCTCGGTTCTCTCTAGAAGAGGGAACGAGTACTGCGTTTTATCAAAACGCTACGGGAAAAGTCTCTTTTCACGAAACACTGAAGCAAAAAATTATCCTTTAATTTTCATATATGTAAAACGCGTTGCGGCAGCAGCAGACAGCTATGGCGAGACGGCTTGCTCGCTCATTGGCTGCTCTGCGGCAACTGCTTAAGCCAATCGAGCGAGGCCTGGGATGACATCAGGCCAATGAGGGCGCTTCGCGCCCTCCTCGCCACTTCCCGCCGAAACGGGCGTGGCTTACCTCTATAAAAGGAGCTCGAGAAGGCTGACTCACTTGATTTTGATCGCCGAAGCGAACCAGAGTGAACCGTACGCACGGCAGAGAACGCAGTACTCGTTCCCTCTTCTAGAGAGAACCGAGGTTACGTTAGTAACCGAGTACGTTCTCTTACGAGAGTCCTCTCGTACTGCGTTTTATCAAAACGCTACGGGAACCCCTTGCAAAACGCCGTGCGTGCTGGGATAAAAACACTGATCACCGGAAGCTTTTTCAGGCATACAGTGCATAATCACCAGATTGACTCACACAGAGTCAGGGAATAAGGGTGAGAGCCTTAAATCCCTATATTTTAGCGTCATAGAAAAACATGTCCACAGACGCAAGTATAATCATCACATAGACAGGGTAGGGAACCTGAACTAATGTGGAAAGTGTGGGTCTTACACAGTTCTGCCCAAGATAGTCGGTAGCGCATAGCGCATGAGTTTCAGCGGTCTGATTAGACGGCTGAACAGATTACACCGACAAAAGCTTAGCCTGCAAGGCGGGAACCTCTAGGTTATAAAACCTGATAAATGTAGACGGCGAGGCCCAACCTGCCGCCGTACATATATCCTGTAGGGAAATCCCGCTGGACCAAGCCCACGAAGAAGCAACGCTTCTCGTAGAGTGCGCTCTGACTCCCAGAGGGCATGGAATGCCCTTGGCAGTATAAGCCAGCGCTATGGCGTCAACTATCCATCTGGATAGACTTTGTTTCGAAACAGCCATTCCTTTGGAACGTCCGCTGAACGAGACAAAGAGTTGCTCTGTCTGTCTGAAGACAGCAGAGCGGGACATATAAGCTCTTAAAGCCCTAACAGGGCAAAGAAAACTCGAGTCCCCTTCCTCACTCGATGCCGGCAGGGCAGCCAGGGATATAACCTGAGCCCGAAAAGGCGTGTTGAGGGATTTCGGCACATAGCCATGCTTAGGTTTGAGTATGACTTTAGAGTCATTAGGACCAAACTCCAAGCACGCCGGGCTCACAGAGAGCGCGTGCAGGTCGCCTATGCGCTTCACTGAAGCGAGAGCCATCAAAAACACTGTTTTGAAAGACAAATGTTTGAGGCTAATAGACTGGATAGGCTCGAAAGGGGCACCTTTCATGGCCGCTAGGACCGTAGAAAGGTCCCACAAAGGAACTGAAGGAGGTCTGGGTGGATTCAGTCTCCTAGCTCCCCTGAGGAAGCGGATGACTAAATCATTCCTTCCCAGCGACTGACCCAGCGTTGAACCAGAGAACGCTGAAATAGCCGCCACATACACTTTGAGCGTGGAAGGGGATCTGCCCTTATCCAACAGCTCTTGTAGGAAGGAGAGAACCTCCGTTACCTCACATTCGAGGGGTGAAATGCTCCGGGCTGCACACCAGCCGGAGAAAACCGACCACTTCGAAGCATAAAGCCGCCGTGTCGACGGTGCTCTAGCCTGAGTGATGGTATTCACGACTCCCTCTGTGAGACCAACGGGTATCCGTTGAGCACCCACACATGAAGGGACCACAGTTCCGGGTGTGGGTGCCAAATCGAGCCCCCGGCCTGCGGGAGGAGATCTCTCCTCAACGGCAGCGGCCATGGAGCGATATCTGCCAACTGCATCAGAACTGGGAACCATGTTTGGTTCTCCCAGAACGGAGCTACAAGCAGGACTGGGCATTTCGTTTCCCTGACCCGTTCCAGCACCTGTGGCAGGAGGGAGACGGGGGGAAAAGCGTATAACGGGCAGCGCGGCCACCTCCGGGACAGCGCGCTGTCGGTCTTTGAAAAGAACGCGGGGCAGTGCGCGTTTTCGCGGGACGCGAAAAGGTCCACCTCCGCTCTGCCGAATCTCTCCCACAACAGCCGGACTGTTTGTGGGTGTAGAGACCATTCGCCCGGGGGAACATTGTTCCTGGACAGTCTGTCTGGGCCCACATTCTGAAGCCCAGGTACATGCACTGCTCTCAGCGAGCGTAAGTTGTGCTGAGCCCATAGTAGGAGGCGTTTCGCCAGCCTGTACAGGGATATGGATTTCAGACCGCCCTGGCGATTTATGTAGGACATCACAGCCATGTTGTCCGAACGGACTATGACGTGTTCGTCCTTGATGCGGGGACAAAAACGCGTCATCGCGTTGTGCACTGCCAGCATTTCTAGGCAGTTTATGTGTAGGAGCTTTTCTCGTTCCGACCACAGGCCGAAGAACGGTCTGCCCTCGAGCAGAGCTCCCCATCCCGAGGTGGATGCGTCTGTCGACACCATCCTCACTCTCGAGGAAGTCCCCAGGCTTACACCTGATTGGTACCAGTCGTCCGCCGTCCAAGGCGCCAGGGCTGAAACACAGCTCTGATCGACCTTGAGGCGTAATCGACCGGTCGCCCACGCTCCGCGCGGTACCCGCGTTTTCAACCAGAACTGCAGCGGGCGCATGCGGAGCAAGCCCAGCCGGAGAACTGACGATGCTGAAGCCATGAGACCCAGCATCTTTTGAAACTTCCTGAGCGGGGTGACAGCGCCGCGGCGGAAAGACCTCGCCGCGCGCTGAATGATCAACACGCGCTGTGGTGACAGCCGCGCTGTCATAGACTGTGAGTCCAGAACGACGCCCAGGAACAAAATCGATTGACTGGGGTTCAATGAACTCTTTGTCCAGTTGACTGTGATACCAAGATTCTCGAGGTGATCGAGTAAAATGGTTCTGTGCTCCACGAGCTGTGATCGTGATTGAGCTAGGATCAACCAGTCGTCCAAATAGTTCAGCACTCGCATGCCTCTGAGTCTGAGAGGAGCGAGCGCTGCGTCCATGCATTTCGTAAATGTACGGGGTGCTAGGGACAAGCCGAATGGCAGGACTGTATACTGGTATGTCTGACCCTCGAAGGCGAATCTCAAGTATCGCCTGTGGTGTGACGCTATTTGTATTTGAAAATACGCGTCCTTCAGATCTATTGACATGAACCAGTCTTCTCGGCGAACATGCGCGAGAATTTTGCTGGTTGTGAGCATTTTGAAACTGCGTTTCACCAATACTCTGTTCAACCGTCTTAGATCCAGTATGGGTCTGATACCGCCGTCCTTTTTGGGGACTAGAAAGTATCTGCTGTATAGCCCTCCTTCGCTTAGAGCTGGGGGAACGCGCTCTATCGCCCCTTTGCTTATCAGTTTTGATATTTTGGCTCGAAGTAGGTGAGCTACTTCCAACGAGACCGTAGTTTCGACGCGCGCTATGAAGCGGGGAGGGCGTCGACAAAACTGTAGCGAGAAGCCTCTCTTTATAATGCCTAGCACCCAGTCCGAAACCCCTGGGAGCGCTGCCCATGCTTCTGCATGGCTGGCTAGGGGCTGGATACGGAGCGCGCTCTGATCGCCGTGCGACAGAGGTGCTTCGGGGGATACAAACATAGGCGTTATGCCTGTGGCATTTGAGGCGGGGCGCGCGCTTAATACAGCGGGCGAGACGCTCGTCCTCGACCTTACTACAGTGCTTGGCTGAGTGAGGGAGGACTGAGAAAGTCTCATAGGACCCATGTGAGCGAGTAGATGTGGGCTGGGAGCGGGCACATTTACTGCTTTGGGCGCGGCGTCTGCCTGAGCAGAGCGCGCGCTCACAGTTCTCGTTTTTACAGAGAGCCTGTGATGTGTTAGACATAGTGTTCGTGGGCACTGGGAAGTGGGCACTCTCACTATGCTGGAAGCGCAACCGACCTGAGTCGATTTTATGTGCGCGGGCCCTACGTGTAGGGCTGTGCTTATGTGTAGTGATGGGCACTGACGAGTGGGCATCGAGACTACATTTATAGCACCATCGGCCGTGGCCGGGACACCAGAAAACACACTCTTTTCGAGATTTATCTGGGTAGCCGTGAGAACGGCTTTTGCGTGCAGGCAAGCGGGCGGCAGTGCAGGCTTGCTCTCTGCAGAAAACACTGGAACAGTCGCAAACCTTGGGACTGAAACAGCGGGGCGCTTGGGTGGGAGGCCGGCCGCAACGGGACTCACACACCTGCGCTTTCCCAGGCTTGCTAGGACTTCTTCGGCACTTCCGGTTTTACCACAACCCTCGATCGCGGCCCGCGCGAAGAGGGGCGCCGGGCGCTGGACCGAGAGCGGGGCCTCGAGCTGCGCTGTTGTGGCTGCTGCGAAGAGGCGGCCGAAGGCGCTGGCTGAGGCTGAGAGCTCCGCGGGGTCCGTTTGTCACGAACCGCTGCAGAACCGGAGCGCTTCGGTAGGAAGTGCTTGAAGGCTTGAGACGCTTTCTGGGCCTCGGTAAATCTCTCCACGAACTCGGAGAGAGAAGAACCAAAAAGGCCGGTGGAAGACAGCGGGGCATCGAGAAACGCAGTGCGCTCGGAATCGGCCATCTCCGTGAGCGTCAGCCATAAGTGCCTCTCAGCGACAGTGGCGGAAGCCATACACCGTCCCATGGCTTGAGCGGCGGCTTTAGTAGCTCGGAGCGTGAGATCTGAAGCGCTCCTTAGATCCGCGATGCAGATAGCGTCAGGTCCCATCTCGTCCAGCTTACGGAGGAGATCACCCTGGTAAATCTGCAGCGTAGCCATGGTGTGTAGCGATGACGCGGCCTGCCCAGCGGCGGAGAAGATTCGCGCGAGCAGCGTCGACGTCATGCGGCAGGCTTTGGAAGGCAACACCGGTTTAGTCCGCCGTCCAGCAGAGGGCGGGCAAAGGTGGGTCGCTATCGCCTGTTCCACCGGCGGAAGAGAGAGGTAGCCTCGGTCACTGGCATTATCCAGAGAGGAAAACGCGGGTGACACAGATGAGCGCGTCCGCGCAGAGTAGGGCGCGTTCCAAGCCTTCGCAACTTCTTCGTGTAACTCAGGAAGAAAAGGAGCGGGCTTAGATTCCGGAGAAGTGCGCTCACCAGGGAGGAAACTACCATCCAGCCGGGTTCGAGAGGGGGGCTCCGGTGCAGACCACTCGAGGCCGAGGCTCGCCGTGGCCAGTGCGAGTACCCGCATGAGCTCCGTCTCAATGTTGGCTCTCGTTGAGGGCTTGCGGGCAGGGGGCGCGAGATCCTCAAAGCTCGCCCAATCCTCGCTGCCTGAAGCTAGCAGAGAGCAGGAATCCTTCTCCCCCGACGCGGCCTCTGAACCGACTTCCTCTGATGAAGCGGCGGCAGACTGCGGGCGCTGAGCATCAGGAAGTGATTCGAGAGAGGCCGGAGAAGCTGGCGGGCGAACCGGCGAGCTTGGTCGGGCTGGAGCGGGTTCCGGGACCCGCTGCGAGCGGCGCTTTTTACGGCGCGGCATCGCGGCGGTGAATGCAGGCTTGGAAAAGGATGCCAGGCGAGTCCTCAGAGTCACCATCGGCAAAAGCTCGCAGTGAGGGCATCCGCCGTCAGCGAGCGCGAGCGCTGCATGGTCCTCACCCAGGCAGGAAACACAGATGACGTGCTTGTCTCCCTCGGTGAGTGGGGCTCGGCACGAGCCGCAGGAAGGCATCTTGAAAAAGACGCAGCTCTCTTAGGGGTGAGTGTTGCGAAGAACACACACACACACACACAGAAAAGCAATAATATGAAAAGGATATAGGTGTCGGAAAGCGCAGCAGGTACGGCTGTAGAAGGCGGCGTTGGCCAGCGGCTTCGAGGGCTCGTCCCGCTGATGTGCTTGCCTCAACGACGCTGCTTCCGTGATCCAGCGATGCGTGCGCTTCGCTGAAGAGATTAAAATCAAGTGAGTCAGCCTTCTCGAGCTCCTTTTATAGAGGTAAGCCACGCCCGTTTCGGCGGGAAGTGGCGAGGAGGGCGCGAAGCGCCCTCATTGGCCTGATGTCATCCCAGGCCTCGCTCGATTGGCTTAAGCAGTTGCCGCAGAGCAGCCAATGAGCGAGCAAGCCGTCTCGCCATAGCTGTCTGCTGCTGCCGCAACGCGTTTTACATATATGAAAATTAAAGGATAATTTTTTGCTTCAGTGTTTCGTGAAAAGAGACTTTTCCCGTAGCGTTTTGATAAAACGCAGTACGAGAGGACTCTCGTAAGAGAACAGGCTTTGACCCCATAGGTGATATCTTTTCCCTTTAAGATTAAGTCATACAACATCACTGGAACAGAACAATACAGAGCAAACTTGAACTAATATAAACTTTTTCTTACAATTCATTTTCACACTTTAATCATATAGTGAACAGTGGTGTTGTAAATACCTAAAGAGTTACATATGCCAAGTAAGAAAACATATAAGTGGCTATATGTGGTGTGATAGAACTTCAAGGCCCTAGGCATAGTTGTCTATAAAAATCTCATACAGCAATCATGAGAACAGCAACATGAAAACAAATAAGAAGAACCCGTCAACGTCTAGAACTCTTGATTAGTTTGAATCCATAATAACTCAATGGATGAATTGCAAAGCAAGTGCATATTTATTATCTGGAGGGCAGGCTACACGAATAAACAAGGTCTGCAAAGGGGCGAAATGGATCGCTGGGTCCCACCACCTTGGTGAAAACTTGCTGGGACCCGAGGGATATATATGGCTCTTGCAAAGGATTCAGCAGATACCATTAGGGAACAGGCTTTGACCCCATAGGTGATATCTTTTCCCCTCAAGGTTTAGTCATAGAACATCTCTGGAACAGAACAATACATCCACACAGAGCAAACTTTAACTAATATACACTTTTTCTTACAATTAATTTTCACACTTTAATTATATACCTAAAGAGTTACATATGCCAAGTAAGAAAACATTAAAGTGGCTACATGTGGTGTGATAGAACTTCAAGTCGCTAGGTATAGTTGTCTATAAAAATCTCATAAAGCAATCATGTGAAAAGCAACATGAAAGCAAATAAGAAGAACCCGTCAAAGTCTAGAACTCTTGATTAGTTTGATTTCATAATAACCCAATGGATGAATTGCAAAAAGCAAGTGCATATTAACTATCTGGATGGCAGGCTACACGAATAAACAAGGTATGCAAAGGGGCGAAATGGATCGCTGGGTCCTACCACCTTGGTGAAAACTTGCTGGGACCCGAGGGGTATATATGACTCTAGCAAAGGCTTCAGCAGATACCATTGGGGAAAGGGCTTTGACCCCATAGGTGATATCTTTTCCCTTCAAGGTTTAGTCATAGAACATCACTGGAAAAGAACAATGCATCCACACAGAGCATACTTGAACTAATATAAACTTTTTCTTACAATTAATTTTCACACTTTAATCATATAGTGAACAGTGGTGTTGTAAATACCTAAAGAGTTACATATGCCAAGTAAGAAAACATATAAGTGGCTACATGTGGTGTGATAGAACTTCAAGGCCCTAGGCATAGTTGTCTATAAAAATCTCATACAGCAATCATGTGAAAAGCAACATGAAAGCAAATAAGAAGAACCCGTCAAAGTGTAGAACTCTTGATTGTTTAAAGTGCATATTTACTATCTGGAGGGCAGACTACACGAATAAACAAGGTATGCAAAGTGGTGCAATGGATCGCTGGGTCCCACCACCTTGGTGAAAACTTGCTGGGACCCAAGGGGTATATATGCCTCCAGCAAAGGCTTCAGCAGATACCATAGGGGAACAGGTTTTGACCCCATAGGTGATATTTTTCTCCTTCAAGGTTTAGTCATAGAACATCACTTGAACAGAACAGTGCATCCACACAGAGCAAACTTGAACTAATATAAACTTTTTCTTGCAATTAATTTTCACACTTTAATCATATAGTGAACAGTGGTGTTGTAAATACATACAGAGTTACATATGCCAAGTAAAAAACATAAAAGTGGCTACATGTTGTGTGATAGAACTTCAAGGCCCTAGGCATAGTTGTCTATAAAAATCTCATACAGCAATCATGAGAACAGCAACATGAAAACAAATAAGAAGAACCCGTCAAAGTCTAGAACTCTTGATTAGTTTGATTCCATAATAACCCAATGGATGAATTGCAAAGCAAGTGCATATTTATTATCTGGAGGGCAGGCTACACGAATAAACAAGGTATGCAAAGGGGCGAAATGGATCTCTGGGTCCTACCACCTTGGTGAAAACTTGCTGGGAACCGAGGGGTATATATGCCTCAAGCAAAGGCATCAGCGGATACCATTGGGGAACAGGCTTTGACCCCATAGGTGATATCTTTTCCCTTCAAGGTTTAGTCATAGAACATCACTGGAACAGAACAATACATCCACACAGAGCAAACTTGAACTAATATAAACTTTTTCTTGCAATTCATTTTCACACTTTAATCGTTGTAAATACCTAAACAGTTACATATGCCAAGTAAGAAAACATATAAGTGGCTACATGTGGTGTGATAGAACTTCAAGGCCCTAGGCATAGTTGTCTATAAAAATCTCATACAGCAATCATGTGAAAAAGCAACATGAAAGCAAATAAGAAGAACCCGTCAAAGTCTAGAACTCTTGATTAGTTTGATTCCATAATAACCCAATGGATGAATTGCAAAAAGCAAGTGCATATTTACTATCTGGATGGCAGACTACACGAATAAACAAGGTATGCAAAGTGGTGCAATGGATCGCTGGGTCCTACCACCTTGGTGAAAACTTGCTGGGACCCGAGGGGTATATATGCCTCCAGCAAAGGCTTCAGCAAATACCATTGGGGAACAGGCTTTGACCCCATAGGTGATATCTTTTCCCTTTAAGATTTAGTCATACAACATCACTGGAACAGAACAATATAGAGCAAACTTGAACTAATATAAACTTTTTCTTACAATTAATTTTCACACTTTAATCATATAGTGAACAGTGGTGTTGTAAATACCTAAAGAGTTACATATGCCAAGTAAGAAAACATATAAATGGCTATATGTGGTGTCATAGAACTTCAAGGCCCTAGGCATAGTTGTCTATAAAAATCTCATACAGCAATCATGTGAAAAGCAACATGAAAGCAAATAAGAAGAACCCGTCAAAGTCTAGAACTCTTGATTAGTTTGATTCCATAATAACACAATGGATGAATTGCAAAGCAAGTGCATATTTATTATCTGGAGGGCAGGCTACACGAATAAACAAGGTATGCAAAGGGGCGAAATGGATCGCTGGGTCCTATCACCTTGGTGAAAACTTGCTGGGACCCGAGGGGTATATATGCCTCCAGCAAAGGCTTCAGCTGATACCATTGGGGAACAGGTTTTGACCCCATAGGTGATATCTTTTCCCTTCAAGGTTTAGTCATAGAACATCACTGGAACAGAACAATACATCCACACAGAGCAAACTTGAACTAATATAAACTTTTTCTTACAATTCATTTTCACACTTTAATCATATAGTGAACAGTGGTGTTGTAAATACCTAAAGAGTTACATATGCCAAGTAAGAAAACATAAAAGTGGCTACATGTGGTGTGATAGAACTTAAAGTCCCTAGGTATAGTTGTCTATAAAAATCTCATAAAGCAATCATGTGAAAAGCAACATGAAAGCAAATAAGAAGAACCTGTCAAAGTCTAGAACTCTTGATTAGTTTGATTTCATAATAACCCAATGGATGAATTGCAAAGCAAGTGCATATTTAGTATCTGGAGGGCAGGCTACACGAATAAACAAGGTATGCAAAGGGGCGAAATGGATCGCTGGGTCCTACCACCTTGGTGAAAACTTGCTGGGACCCGAGGGGTATATATGCCTCCAGCAAAGGCTTCAGCAGATACCATTGGGGAAAGGGCTTTGACCCCATAGGTGATATCTTTTCCCTTCAAGGTTTAGTCATAGAACATCACTGGAAAAGAACAATGCATCCACACAGAGCAAACTTGAACTAATATAAACTTTTTCTTACAATTAATTTTCACACTTTAATCATATAATGAACAGTGGTGTTGTAAATACCTAAAGAGTTACATATGCCAAGTAAGAAAACATATAAGTGGCTATATGTGGTGTGATAGAACTTCAAGGCCCTAGGCATAGTTGTCTTTAAAAATCTCATACAGCAATCATGTGAAAAGCAACATGAAAGCTAATACGAAGAACCCGTCAAAGTCTAGAACTCTTGATTGGTTAAAGTGCATATTTACTATCTGGAGGGCAGACTACACGAATAAACAAGGTATGCAAAGTGGTGCAATGGATTGCTGGGTCCTACCACCTTGGTGAAATCTTGCTGGGACCCGAGGGGTGCCTCCAGCAAAGGCTTCAGCAGATACCATTGGGGAACAGGCTTTGACCCCATAGGTGATATCTTTTCCCTTTAAGATTTAGTCATACAACATCACTGGAACAGAACAATATAGAGCATACTTGAACTAATATAAACTTTTTCTTACAATTCATTTTCACACTTTAATCATATAGTGAACAGTGGTGTTGTAAATACCTAAAGAGTTACATATGCCAAGTAAGAAAACATATAAGTGGCTATATGTGGTGTGATAGAACTTCAAGACCCTAGGCATAGTTGTCTATAAAAATCTCAAACAGCAATCATGAAAATAAATAAGAAGAACCCGTCAAAGTCTAGAACTCTTGATTAGTTTGATTCCATAATAACCCAATGGATGAATTGCAAAAAGCAAGTGCATATTTACTATCTGGATGGCAGGCTACACTAATAAACAAGGTATGCAAAGTAGTGCAATGGATCGCTGGGTACTACCACCTTGGTGAAAACTTGCTGGGACCCGAGGGGTATATATGCCTCCAGTAAAGGCTTCAGCAGATACCATTGGGGAACAGGCTTTGACCCCATAGGTGATATCTTTTCCCTTCAAGGTTTAGTCATAGAACATCACTGGAACAGAACAATACATCCACACAGAGCAAACTTGAACTAATATAAACTTTTTCTTACAATTAATTTTCACACTTTAATTATATACCTAAAGAGTTACATATGCCAAGTAAGAAAACATAAAAGTGGCTACATGTGGTGTGATAGAACTTAAAGTCCCTAGGTATAGTTGTCTATAAAAATCTCATAAAGCAATCATGTGAAAAGCAACATGAAAGCAAATAAGAAGAACCCGTCAAAGTCTAGAACTCTTGATTAGTTTGATTTCATAATAACCCAATGGATGAATTGCAAAGCAAGTGCATATTTAGTATCTGGATGGCAGGCTACACGAATAAACAAGGTATGCAAAGGGGCGAAATGGATCGCTGGGTCCTACCACCTTGGTGAAAACTTGCTGGGACCCGAGGGGTATATATGCCTCCAGCAAAGGCTTCAGCAGATACCATTGGGGAAAGGGCTTTGACCCCATAGGTGATATCTTTTCCCTTCAAGGTTTAGTCATAGAACATCACTGGAAAAGAACAATGCATCCACACAGAGCAAACTTGAACTAATATAAACTTTTTCTTACAATTAATTTTCACACTTTAATCATATAGTGAACAGTGGTGTTGTAAATACCTACAGAGTTACATATGCCAAGTAAGAAAACATAAAACTGGCTACATGTTGTGTGATAGAACTTCAAGGCCCTAGGCATAGTTGTCTATAAAAATCTCATACAGCAATCATGAGAACAGCAACATGAAAACAAATAAGAAGAACCCGTCAAAGTCTAGAACTCTTGATTAGTTTGATTCCATAATAACCCAATGGATGAATTGCAAAGCAAGTGCATATTTACTATCTGGAGGGCAGGCTAAACGGATAAACAAGGTATGCAAAGGGGCGAAATGGATTGCTGGGTCCTACCACCTTGGTGAAAACTTGCTGGGACCCGAGGGTTATATATGCCTCCAGCAAAGGCTTCAGCGGATACCATTGGGGAACAGGCTTTGACCCCATAGGTGATATCTTTTCCCTTCAAGGTTTAGTCATAGAACATCACTGGAACAGAACAATACATCCACACAGAGCAAACCTGAAATAATATAAACTTTTTCTTGCAATTAATTTTCACACTTTAATCGCTGTAAATACCTAAAGAGTTACATATGCCAAGTAAGAAAACATATAAGTGGCTACATGTGGTGTGATAGAACTTCAAGGCCCTAGGCATAGTTGTCTATAAAAATCTCATACAGCAATCATGTGAAAAGCAACATGAAAGCAAATAAGAAGAACCCGTCAAAGTCTAGAACTCTTGATTAGTTTGATTCCATAATAACCCAATGGATGAATTGCAAACCAGGTGCATATTTATTATCTGGAGGGCAGACTACACGAATAAACAAGGTATGCAAAGTGGTGCAATGGATCGCTGGGTCCTACAACCTTGGTGAAAACTTGCTGGGACCCGAGGGGTTTACAGTATATGCCTCCAGCAAAGGCTTCAGCAGATACCATTGGGGAACAGGCTTTTGATAGGTGATATCTTTTCCCTTCAAGGTTTAGTCATAGAACATCACTGGAACAGAACAATACATCCACACAGAGCAAACTTGAACTAATATAAACTTTTTCTTACAATTAATTTTCACACTTTAATCATATAGTGAACAGTGGTGTTGTAATTACCTAAAGAGTTACATATGCCAAGTAAGAAAACATATAAGTGGCTACATGTGGTGTGATAGAACTTCAAGGCCCTAGGCATAGTTGTCTATAAAAATCTCATACAGCAATCATGTAAAAAGAAAAATGAAGGCAAATAAGAAGAACCCGTCAAAGTCTAGAACTCTTGATTAGTTTGATTCCATAATAACCCAATGGATGAATTGCACAAAGCAAGTGCATATTTACTATCTGGATGGCAGGCTACACTAATAAAAAAGGTATGCAAAGTGGTGCAATTGATCGCTGGGTCCTACAACCTTGGTGAAAACTTGCTGGGACCCGAGGGGTATACAGTATATGCCTCCAGCAAAGGCTTCAGCAGATACCATTCGGGAACAGGCTTTTGATAGGTGTTATCTTTTCCCTTCAAGGTTTAGTCATAGAACATCACTGGAACAGAACAATACATCCACACAGAGCAAACTTGAACTAATATAAACTTTTTCTTACAATTAATTTTCACACTTTAATCATATAGTGAACAGTGGTGTTGTAATTACCTAAAGAGTTACATATGCCAAGCAGGGCTTGACATTAACTTTTTTGCTCACTAGCCAATGTGGCTAGTGGTTTTCCAAAGTTACTAGCCACACAGCATTTTTACTAGCCACATTTTTGTTGTTGTGAAATTACCTGATAAAAGTTGACTATGGCGTGCTAAAATTTACTTGAACTAGATTTACAACCCTTTTAAATGTAAAACCACTGTACAAACCCAAATCAAGACTACATAAATATATAACAATACAGGTCATTATCATTAGCTCTGATAAGGTTGTGTGTAAAGCACCTTTGTTTAAATAAAACCATGTATTATGTATTATATGTCGCCACATTGCTCCACCGGCATACGACATAACTCCAGCAGGGCAGCTAGCTGTCTCTTCGATTCTTTGTTGTCGGTCACTAGCGACAATACTCATTGGGGCTGTCAAAATTGCTCAAAAATGACCTTTGAATATTCCCTTTAAAAAAAAAAACAGCTTATATTCGATCTATTCGAACATCTGGTTGCGCATTTTGTCAATGACGCGCATTATGTCAATAACAGGACAAATTAATACAAAGAGACATGACTACTTGTATAGGTAGTTTATTTAAGTTTAAACATATTTGACAACGTATTACCTACACGAAAACAAGTAAATCAACAAATGGCCAAGACCGCAGACATCACTCACTCTCGCTCGCTCACTCGCAGGCACTCTTTCGCGAATAGAGCGTCTGGCGCGAGTGTAAAGACGCGTTTACGCGCGTCTGGAGGTCTTGCGGCGCGAATGAGGCGTCACGCGCTCTGTGCATAACAGTTTAAATGAACAACAACAATAAGCAAATGTTGAGTGCTGATCAAGAGTTTTGTGCAAGCAATTTAAGGTCGCGACTCTTATATAGCAGGCTTCATTCAGTGATTGAAACAAATATTATTAACATTAATTGAAGTTTTACAGTATACATTGAACGCTCCGAGTGAGCTGTGCTGTGGTAAACATGGAACTTTTCCTTGACATGAAACGGTAAATAATCAAACCAGTGGAAGCCTGCAGTGCATTAAACTGCTGTATCTAACCTACCTTATTCATGCAATATCTATTCAGTCAGTAGGCTACAGTAGCCTACACTTCAGTAATGTTTCTGTTTAACGTTAAATAAATTGACCCCTCAGGCAGCGCGCCCACACGCAAAGCAGACAGCCGCGCCTCTGCTACCGCGGGCGTTTTTCCACATTCGAATATTAATTTTCACCTTCGAAATTCTGTTTTTTTTAAACTATTCGAATATATATTCGAATTTAGAATATTCGTTGACAGCCCTATGGGAGTTGTAGTGTCGTAGTGTCACACTTATTTCAGATGCCTTTTGAAAAGACTACAATTATTCAACCCGCCAAAGTGGCTAGTTGGAGTGACTGTGTTACCCGCCACGAGCAAAATCCACCCGCATTTGGCGGGTTGGCGGGTGTTAATGTCAAGCCCTGATGCCAAGTAAGAAAACATATAAGTGGCTACATGTGGTGTGATAGAACTTCAAGGCCCTAGGCATAGTTGTCTATAAAAATCTCATACAGCAATCATGTAAAAAGAAAAATTAAAGCAAATAAGAAGAACCCGTCAAAGTCTAGAACTCTTGATTAGTTTGATTCCATAATAACCCAATGGATGAATTGCACAAAGCAAGTGCATATTTACTATCTCGATGGCAGGCTACACGAATAAACAAGGTATGCAAAGTGGTGCAATGGATCGCTGGGTCCTACCACCTTGGTGAAAACTTGCTGGGACCGAGGGGTATATATGCCTCCAGCAAAGGCCCCAAGATACAATTGGGGAACAGGCTTTGACCCCATAGGTGATATCTTTTCCCTTCAAGGTTTAGTCTTAGAACATCACTGGAACAGAACAATACATCCACACAGAGCAAACTTGAACTAATATAAACTTTTTCTTACAATTAATTTTCACACTTTAATTATATAGTGAACAGTGGTGTTGTAAATACCTAAAGAGTTACATATACCGAGTAAGAAAACATTAAAGTGGCTACATGTTGTGTAAATAGAACTTCAAGGCCCTAGGCATAGTTGTCTATAAAAATCTCATACAGCAGTTATGAGAACAGCAACATGAAAACAAATAAGAAGAACCCGTCAAAGTCTAGAACTCTTGATTAGTTTGGTTCCATAATAACCCAATGGATGAATTGCAAAGCAAGTGCATATTTATTATCTGGAGGGCAGGCTACACGAATAAACAAGGTATGCAAAGGGGCGAAATGGATCGCTGGGTCCTACCACCTTGGTGAAAACTTGCTGGGACCCGAGGGGTATGTATGCCTCCAGCAAAGGCTTCAGCAGATACCATTGGGGAACAGGCTTTGACCCCATAGGTGATATCATTTCCCTTCAAGGTTTAGTCATAGAACATCACTGGAACAGAACAATACATCCACACAGAGCAAGCTTGAACTAATACAAACTTTTTCTTACAATTAATTTTCACACTTTAATCGTTGTACCTACCTAAAGAGTTACATATGCCAAGTAAGAAAACATATAAGTGGCTACATGTGGTGTGATAGAACTTCAAGGCCCTAGGCATAATTGTCTATAAAAATCTCATACAGCAATCATGAGAACAGCAACATGAAAACAAGTAAGAAGAACCCGTCATAGTCTAGAACTCTTGATTAGTTTGATTCCAAAATAACCCAATGGATGAATTGCAAAGCAAGTGCATATTTATTATCTGGAGGGAAGGCTAAACGAATAAACAAGGTATGCAAAGGGGCGAAATGGATCGCTGGGTCGTACAACCTTGGTGAAAACTTGCTGGGACCCAAGGGGTATATATGTCTCTTGCAAAGGATTCAGCAGATACCATTAGGGAACAGGCTTTGACCCCATAGGTGATATCTTTTCCCTTCAAGATTTAGTAATAGAACATCACTGGAACAGAACAATACATCCACACAGAGCAAACTTGAACTAATATAAACTTCTTCTTCCGATTAATTTTCACACTTTTATCATATAATGACCAGTGGTCTTGTAAATACCTACAGAGTTACATATGCCAAGTAAGAAAACATATAAGTGGCTACATGTGGTGTGATAGAACTTCAAGGCCCTAGGCATAGTTGTCTATAAAAATCTCATACAGCAATCATGTGAAAAGCAACATGAAAGCAAATAAGAAGAACCCGTCAAAGTCTAGAACTCTTGATTAGTTTGATTCCATAATAACCCAATGATGAATTGCAAAAAGCAAGTGCATATTTACTATCTGGATGGCCGACTACACGAATAAACAAGGTATGCAAAGTGGTGCAATGGATCGCTGGGTCCTACCACCTTGGTGAAAATGTCTCGGGTTACTGGATGTAACCCTGGTTCCCCGAGAGAGGGGAACGAGACGCTGCGTCGAATACAACGCTATGGGGAATGCCTTCGGCATGCGTTATCTGAAGTCACTATACAACTATTCCAATCTGGATTGGTGTGCGTCATCGTGCGTCATGACGTTGCATGTGACGGTGACCCGGACGCTATATAAGGGTCACAGGAACAAGGAAATGACAGCTTCGAAAAAGGTTCAAAGCAGCTGTTCTCAGGGCGCCCCGAAGGTGGGGAGAGGGGACGCAGCGTCTCGTTCCCCTCTCTCGGGGAACCAGGGTTACATCCAGTAACCCGAGACGTTCCCCTTCGTTACGGGGAACTCCCGCTGCGTCGAATACAACGCTACGGGGAACGAGTACCAGCTAGCCCCCACAGAGAACAAGCGCCCTGGGTGTGAAGCATCTGGCACACTCAAGAGCACTAAAGCAAGGGAGAGTGAAAGATCCAACTGTGCTAAGAATTTTATTCTTTCTTGTTTGGTGTACAAAGGGAAGGTCGCATCAGCAACCTCGATATTAAGGTCCAAGTAGATAGGCCTGATTAATGACAGGCAGAACACTTAACTCCTAACACCCTTTTTAGTGGATAATCTCTGGAAGCCTAAGAGGCTCTCTTGCTTACACCGTACATGCAACGAAGGATGAAGAGCTGAGGAATTTTTAGAATAGCCTCCGGTACCTTGGTCACCGGGGAGAAATATCTCAAAGAAAGCTAACAAACTCCCATTTAATACCCTATATAGATATACTCTGCGGAGCCGAATAAAGGCTCTAAGCAATTTAATATGATAGCCTGCAGAGACAGGGTTCATCCAGATTCTGACGCAGCATACAGAGGCAGAAAGCACTCTGAAGGTGAGGATCATTGCTAAGGACAGGGGAGAATTTATAGAACCCACTATACTAAGAATTTTATTCTTGTCTTTTTTGGTGTAAGAAAAAGGCTGAGTTAACAGCCTCAGAAGTGAGGTCCAATATATACATATGCCTAAAAAGGCAGGACACTGACTCCAAGGCACCATTAATGGATAACCCTAAAAGCCTAGAAGGCTCTCCTGTCACACTTATAGCAACGAAGGATGAAGAGCCAGAGGAAATCATAAGATAGCCTCCGGTACCCTTATTGGTGACCGGGGAAATTTCCTACTAGAAAACTAACAGATTTCCAAAATATGTAGATTTTCTTTTAATCTGACATATATACACGTATCCCGCAGAACCGACAGGGGCTTTTCTTTCCACAGACCTGTCAGCCTGCAAGGATAACAGGATTCATCCTAGAAGGCTACAGGGAAATATGGAGGTCATGGGACGACCCGGGTGGACCACCCTGAGAGCATACGGAGGCCGTAGGCGCCATAGCGGCTCTGAGCGTGGACAAGAGGTCCCGATTAGAGTATAGAAGAATCCCAGTACTGAAGCCATAGGGCAGTAAAAGGCTGGGTCCAGCTAACTCAATTAAAACTTCCTGAGCCGGGGAGTTCTGGAGGTAGCTGATCTGATGACCTCGGCCACCAGATCACCCTATTCGAGAAGGCCAGTGTGGTTTTTCGAGAATAAGATCTACTCAAAATCCTCTGACCCTCTCCAGAACTCCAGGGAGTAGAGCGACCGGGGGAAAAGGCGTACAGACGTTGCCTCGGCCACGTCTGTACCATGGCCTCCAGACCCAACGGGGCTGGATGCGAGAGAGAGAACCAGAGCGGGCAATGAGAATTCTCATGAGAAGCGAATAAATCTACCTCCGCCTGGCCGAATTTCTCCGATATAAGCTCCACCACCTCGGGGTGGAGCCTCCATTCCCCTGGCCTGGGCCCCTGCCTCGACAGGGTGTCTGCTCCCACATTATCAACCCCAGGTATATACATGGCCCTCACAGAGAGAAATTTGTCCTTAGACCATAATAGAATATGATGGGCCAATTTGCACAGAGGACGAGACCTCAAGCCCCCCTGATGGTTGATGTAGAAGACCACCGATATATTATCAGACCTAACAAGGACCTGATGGCCTCTGAGGTCTGGAAGGAAATGCCTAAGGGCAAAGAATACTGCCAGCATCTCCAGGCAACTGATGTGCCATGCGAGGTGATGGTCCTTCCAGACCCCGCGGGTGTACCGGCCCTCCATGACCGCACCCCAGCCCATGCGGGAAGCATCCGTGGTCAGAATTTTTCTGGGACACGAAGCTCCAAGCACCTGGCCTTGGGACAGGAACCGTATGTCTTTCCATATGACTAGAGAACGAGGTTATCTGGACGTAACTCTAATCGTACGGAAGGGGTTGCCCCTTGGGGAAAACCCCCTGGTCCTGAGCCACCACTGTAGGGCCCTCATATGAAGCAAGCCGAGTAGAATCACTACTGATGCGGTTGCCATAAGGCCCAAAATTCTTTGAAAATGTTTGACAGTGATGGCCTGGCCTAACCTGATAGCTCTAACTGCAGCCACGATACTTTAAATACGTGGCTGGGTCAAGTGAACTTGCATAGATTGCGAGTCCCACTCAGCTCCAAGAAATGTTATTCTTTGAAGAGGAGACAGAGAACTTTTCTTGACATTGAGCCTTAGCCCCAAGCACTGAAGATGACGCAAAACAACATCTCGATGTTGGATTGCTAGCGTCTCTGGTTCTGCCAGAATAAGCCAGTCATCTAATAATTTAGGATGCGGTTCCCCTGAAGTCTCAGTGGAGCAAGGGCAGCATCCATACAGAAAGTGCAAGGGGATAGAGTTAGGCCGAAAGGAAGAACCCTATATTGGTAAGCTTTTCCCCCCAAAAGCGAACCTAAGGAACTTCCTATGATAATGGATGATGAAGTTATGAAAATAAGCATCCATGAGATCTATGTCACAAGCCAGTCTTCAGATCTGATTTGCTGAATGATACTGGGTATAGTGAGCATATTGAAACTAAATCTCCTCAAAGATTTATTCAATACTCTAAGATCTACAATAGGATGAAGTCCACCATCCTTTTTCGGAACAATGAAGTAACGGCAGTAAAAACCTGAATCCCTCTCCTGATTAGGGGCAATTTCTATTGCTTTTGCTAAAAGAGATTCAACTTCATTTTCCATCACCTGGCGCTGATGTGAGAAAACCAGTGTGTGAAATACCCCGTTAAAATCGGGTGGTCTTACTTTAAACTGGATTTTATATCCTTTAACTATACCCAGGGTCCATTTAGATATATTCAGAAGGCCTGACCAGGCGTCTAAACAATCTACAAGAGGAATCAATTTCTCTGGGTTAGTCTCAGGTGATATAATGTGCTTATCGGTGGTCTGAAGCAGTTTACTGGCAGGACGTAACCGATGAATAATCTAATAAGGAGATCAGTCCCTCGAGACTGACCTCAGGTTTTGAGATTCGGTGACCTGAAGCGATAGACCGGCAGGAACTAACCGAAAATAATACTTTTTTTTTTTTTTTTTTTTTATGAGAACGTCTCCTCTGACCCCGAGCCCTGTACAGGGGGAAGGGGAGGGGAAGAGGTGACTTCCCAGAATATGTGGAGCTGGTGACTGTCCTCCATATAAGCCTTCCCTACCAAATTCGAGATAATATTTATATTAGCTCCACTTTAATTTTAGAGGGACGTGTCTGAGTCATCAGAGGTAATACGATATCTGGGAGAAATATTCTTCTACCCCCTGCATCATTAAATTCCCCTTTAATTTTCCTCTTCAATTATTCCACAATCTCAGTACCTCAGTATGGAGATCGTTTGAAAAAGGAAGACTCTGACACAAGGATTTTGACTGGGTTTGCAGGAAGCACTCTTTTTAGACGCTTCCTTCTTATTAAATTACCAAACATTTAATTTCATTACAGCCCCAGTCTTTCTCCAGCAACTCCTCATAATGTGGTGAATATTCGTGATTCAGTGTTGATAGTATCTGACTCCTCAGAATCAAATAAATCAAACACCGGGTCTTTAACACGGTCGGAAGAAGCCACAGTGACGCGGGCTTCCGAACCGTGCGCGAGACCTGTAAACACTGCTCCACGTGCGAACCCAATGCAAACAGACAACGCGCTGCCTCGACAGACGCGAGCTGATGCACTAGGAACGCAAGCCTATTTTATTATTTTTAAACAGGCTCAGGCGGGAGCGGAAGAGTACACTCAGAGTCTACACCCTGCAGACCTGTAATCTACGCGCTGCCTCGGCAAACGCGAGATCCAAGCCACTATAGATTCTGTATTGCAATGCAGACATTAATCTACGCGCTGCCTCGGCAAACGCGAGATTAGTCACAGAATCTTTATTGCCGAGTAGCCGTAATCTACGCGCTGCCTAGGCAAACGCGAGATCCGAGCCACTATAGATTCTGTATTGCAATGCAGACATAAACCTACGCGCTGCCTCGGCAAACGCGAGATCCCAGTCACAGAATCCTTTCAGTTTGCACAAAATAGACAGTGCCCTCGAGAACTGTCCGTGCAAGCTCCGCTCACAACCCAACACCACAAAGCAAGTGTGCGCCATCCTTGCTTCTTTAATTTTTCTTAAATCAAGGAGACGCACACTGCCTTCGCCATAGTAGATTTGACAGACAACACCAAATAAGACGTACAGTTTGACATAGAACGCTGCTGAAGAACAGAAGCTGTCATTTCCTTGTTCCTGTGACCCTTATATAGCGTCCGGGTCACCGTCACATGCAACGTCATGACGCACGATGACGCACACCAATCCAGATTGGAATAGTTGTATAGTGACTTCAGATAACGCATGCCGAAGGCATTCCCCGTAGCGTTGTATTCGACGCAGCGGGAGTTCCAGTGGGCGGCAGTGGCTCAGTGGTTCATGTAGGTTGTCTACAAACCGAAAGGTTGGTGGTTCAATCCCCGGTTCCACCTGACCAAGTGTCGAGGTGTCCATGAGCAAGACACCTAACCCCAGCTGCTCCCGACAAGCTGGATGGCGCCTTGCATGGCTGACACCGCCGTCGGTGTGTGAATGAGTGAGTGAATGGGTGAATGTGAGGCAATATGTAAAGCGCTTTGGTGGCCATAGGTCTGTGAAAGCGCTATATAAATGCAGTCCATTTACCATTTACCATTCCCCGTAACGAAGGGGAACTTGTTGGGACCCGAGGGGTATATATGCCTCTAGCAAAGGCTTCAGCAAATACCATTGGGGAACAATCTTTGACCCCAGAGGTGATATCTTTTCTCTTCAAGGTTTAGTCATAGAACATCACTGGAACAGAACAATACATCCACACAGAGCAAACTTGAACTAATATAAACTTCTTCTTACGATTAATTTTCACACTTTTATCATATAGTGAACAGTGGTGTTGTAAATACCTAAAGAGTTACATATGCCAAGTAAGAAAACATATAAGTGGCTACATGTGGTGTGATAGAACTTCAAGGCCCTAGGCATAGTTGTCTATAAAAATCTCATACAGCAATCATGAGAACAGCAACATGAAAACAAGTAAGAAGAACCCGTCAAAGTCTAGAACTCTTGATTAGTTTGATTTCATAACCCAATGGATGAATTGCAAAAAGCAAGTGCATATTTACTATCTGGATGGCAGGCTACACTAATAAACAAGGTATGCAAAGTGGTGCAATGGATCGCTGGGTCCTACCACCTTGGTGAAAACTTGATGGGACCCGAGGGGTATATATGCCTCCAGCAAAGGCTTCAGCCGATACCATTAGGGAACAGGCTTTGACCCCATAGGTGATATCTTTTCCCTTCAAGTTTTAGTCATAGAACATCACTGGAACAGAACAATACATCCACACAGAGCAAACGTGAACTAATATAAACTTTTTCTTGCAATTCATTTTCACACTTTAATCGTTGTAAATACCTAAAGAGTTACATATGCGAAGTAAGAAAACTTATAAGTGGCAACATGTGGTGTGATAAAACTTCAAGGCCCTAGGCATAGTTGTCTATAAAAATCTCATACAGCAATCATGTTGTGTGATAGAACTTCAAGGCCCTAGGCATAGTTGTCTATAAAAATCTCATACAGCAATCATGAGAACAGCAACATGAAAACAAATAAGAAGAACCCGTCAAAGTCTAGAACTCTTGATTAGTTTGATTCCATAATAACCCAATGGATGAATTGCACAAAGCAAGTGCATATTTACTATCTGGATGGCAGACTACACGAATAAACAAGGTATGCAAAGTGGTGCAATGGATCGCTGGGTCCTACCACCTTGGTGAAAACTTGCTGGGACCCGAGGGGTATATATGCCTCCAGCAAAGGCTTCAGCAGATACCATTGGGGAACAGGCTTTGACTCCATAGGTGATATCTTTTCCCTTCAAGGTTTAGTCATAGAACATCACTGGAACAGAACAATACATCCACACAGAGCAAACTTGAACTAATATAAACTTTTTCTTGCAATTAATTTTCACACTTTAATCGTTGTAAATACCTAAAGAGTTACATATGCCAAGTAAGAAAACATATAAGTGGCTACATGTGGTGTGATAGAACTTCAAGGCCCTAGGCATAGTTGTCTATAAAATTCTCATACAGCAATCATGTGAAAAGCAACATGAAAGCAAATAAGAAGAACCCGTCAAAGTCTAGAACTCTTGATTAGTTTGATTCCATAATAACCCAATGGATGAATTGCAAAGCAAGTGCATATTTATTATCTGGAGGGCAGGCTAAACGAATAAACAAGGTATGCAAAGGGACGAAATGGATCGCTGGGTCCTACCACCTTGGTGAAAACTTGCTGGGATCCGAGGGGTATATATGCCTCCAGCAAAGGCTTCAAAAGATACCATTGGGGAACAGGCTTTGACCCCATAGGTGATATCTTTTCCCTTCAAGGTTTAGTCATAGAACATCACTGGAACAGAACAATACATCCGCACAGAGCAAACTTGAACTAATATAAACTTTTTCTTGCAATTCATTTTCACACTTTAATTGTTGTAAATACCTAAAGAGTTACATATGCCAAGTAAGAAAACATATAAGTGTCTACATGTGGTGTGATATAACTTCAAGGCCCTAGGCATAGTTGTCTATAAAAATCTCATACAGCAATCATGTGAAAAGCAACATGAAAGCAAATAAGAAGAACCCGTCAAAGTCTAGAACTCTTGATTAGTTTGATTCCATAATAACCCAATGGATGAATTGCACAAAGCAAGTGCATATTTACTATCTGGATGGCAGACTACACGAATAAACAAGGTATGCAAAGTGGTGCAATGAATCGCTGTGTCCTACCACCTTGGTGAAAACTGGCTGGGACCCGAGGGGTATATATGCCTCCAGCAAAGGCTTCAGCAGATACCATTGGGGAACAGGCTTTGACTCCATAGGTGATATCTTTTCCCTTCAAGGTTTAGTCATAGAACATCACTGGAACAGAACAATACATCCACACAGAGCAAACTTGAACTAATATAAACTTTTCTTACAATTAATTTTCACACTTTAATCGTTGTACATACCTAAAGAGTTACATATGCCAAGTAAGAAAACATATAAGTGGCTACATGTGGTGTGATAGAACTTCAAGGCCCTAGGCATAGTTGTCTATAAAAATCTCATACAGCAATCATGAGAACAGCAACATGAAAACAAGTAAGAAGAACCCGTCAAAGTCTAGATCTCTTGATTAGTTTGATTTCATAATAACCCAATGGATGAATTGCAAAAAGCAAGTGCATATTTACTATCTGGATGGCAGGCTACACTAATAAACAAGGTATGCAAAGTGTTGCAATGGATCGCTGGGTCCTACCATCTTGGTGAAAACTTGATGGGACCCGAGGGGTATATATGCCTCCAGCAAAGGCTTCAGCAGATACCATTGGGGAACAGGCTTTGACCCCATAGGTGATATATTTTCCCTTTAAGATTTATTCATACAACATCACTGGAACAAAACAATACAGAGCAAACTTGAACTAATATAAACTTTTTCTTACAATTCATTTTCACACTTTAATCATATAGTGAACAGTGGTGTTCACTATATGAACACCACTAAATCCACAACAATACATCCACAACAATACATCCACACAGAGCAAACCTGAACTAATATAAACTTTTTCTTACAATTAATTTTCACACTTTAATCATATAGTGAACAGTGGTGTTGTAAATACCTAAAGAGTTACATATGCCAAGTAAGAAAACATATAAGTGGCTACATGTGGTGTGATAGAACTTCAAGGCCCTAGGCATAGTTGTCTATAAAAATCTCATACAGCAATCATGTTGTGTGATAGAACTTCAAGGCCCTAGGCATAGTTGTCTATAAAAATCTCATACAGCAATCATGAGAACAGCAACATGAAAACAAATAAGAAGAACCCGTCAAAGTCTAGAACTCTTGATTAGTTTGATTCCATAATAACAAAATGGATGAATTGCAAAAAGCAAGTGCATATTTACTGTCTGGAGGGCAGACTACACGAATAAACAAGGTATGCAAAGTGGTGCAATGGATCGCTGGGTCCTACCACCTTGGTGAAAACTTGCTGGGACCCGAGGGGTATATATGCCTCCAGCAAAGGCTTCAGCAGATACCATTGGGGAACAGGCTTTAACCCCATAGGTGATATCTTTTCCCTCCAAGGTTTAGTCATAGAACATCACTGGAACAGAACAATACATCCACACAGAGCAAACTTGAACTAATAAAAACTTTTTCTTACAATTAATTTTCACACTTTAATCATATAGTGAACAGTGGTGTTGTAAATACCTAAAGAGTTACATATGCCAAGTAAGAAAACATATAAGTGGCTACATGTGGTGTGATAGAACTTCAAGGCCCTAGGCATAGTTGTCTATAAAAATCTCATACAGCAATCATGAGAACAGCAACATGAAAACAAATAAGAAGAACCCGTCAAAGTCTAGAACTCTTGATTAGTTTGATTCCATAATAACCCAATGGATGAATTGCAAAAAGCAAGTGCATATTTACTATCTGGATGGCAGGCTACACAAATAGACAAGGTATGCAAAGTGGTGCAATGGATCGCTGGGTCCTACCACCTTGGTGAAAACTTGCTGGGACCCGAGGGGTATATATGCCTCCATCAAAGGCTTCAGCATATACTATTGGGGAACAGGCTTTGACCCCATAGGTGATATATTTTCCCTTCAAGGTTTAGTCATAGAACATCACTGGAACAGAACAATACATCCACACAGAGCAAACTAGAACTAATATAAACTTTTTCTTGCAATTAATTTTCACACTTTAATCATTGTAAATACCTAAAGAGTTATATATGCCAAGTAAGAAAACATATAAGTGGCTACATGTGGTGTGATAGAACTTCAAGGCCCTAGGCATAGTTGTCTATAAAAATCTCATACAGCAATCATGTGAAAAGAAAAATGAAAGCAAATAAGAAGAACCCGTCAAAGTCTAGAACTCTTGATTAGTTTGATTCCATAATAACCCAATGGATGAATTGCAAAAAGCAAGTGCATATTTACTATCTGGAGGGCAGACTACACGAATAAAAAAGGTATGCAAAGTGGTGCAATGGATCGCTTGGTCCTACAACCTTGGTGAAAACTTGTTGGGACCCGAGGGGTATACAGTATATGCCTCCAGCAAAGGCTTCAGCAGATACCATTGGGGAACAGGCTTTTGATAGGTATTATCTTTTCCCTTCAAGGTTTAGTCATAGAACATCACTGGAAAAGAACAATACATCCACACAGAGCAAACTTGAACTAATATAAACTTTTTCTTACAATTAATTTTCACACTTTAATCATATAGTGAACAGTGGTGTTGTAATTACCTAAAGAGTTACATATGCCAAGTAAGAAAACATATAAGTGGCTACATGTGGTGTGATAGAACTTCAAGGCCCTAAGCATAGTTGTCTATAAAAATCTCATAGAGCAATCATGTAAAAAGAAAAATGAAAGCAAATAAGAAGAACCCGTCAAAGTCTAGAACTCTTGATTAGTTTGATTCCATAATAACCCAATGGATGAATTGCACAAAGCAAGTGCATATTTACAATCTGGAGGGCAGGCTACACTAATAAACAAGGTATGCAAAGTGGTGCAATGGATCGCTGGGTCCTACCACCTTGGTGAAAACTTGCTGGGACCTGAGGGGTATATATGCCTCCAGCAAAGGCTTCAGCAGATACCATTGCGGAACAGGCTTTGACCCCATAGGTGATATCTTTTCCCTCCAAGGTTTAGTCATAGAACATCACTGGAACAGAACAATACATCCACACAGAACAAACTTGAACTAATATAAACTTTTTCTTACAATTAATTTTCACACTTTAATCATATGGTGAACAGTCGTGTTGTAAATACCTAAAGAGTTACATATGCCAAGTAAGAAAACATATAAGTGGCTACATGTGGTGTGATAGAACTTCAAGGCCCTAGGCATAGTTGTCTATAAAAATCTCATACAGCAATCATGTGAAAAGCAACATGAAAGCAAATAAGAAGAACCCGTCAAAGTCTAGAACTCTTGATTGGTTAAAGTGCATATTTACTATCTGGAGGGCAGACTACACGAATAAACAAGGTATTCAAAGTGGTGCAATGGATCGCTGGGTCCTACCACCTTGGTGAAAACTTGCTGGGACCCGAGGGGTATATATGCCTCCAGCAAAGGCTTCAGCAGATACCATTGGGGAACAGGCTTTGACACCATAGGTGATATATTTCCTTTTTAAGGTTTAGTCATAGAACATCACTGGAACAGAACAATGCATCCACACAGAGCAAACTTGAACTAATATAAACTTTTTCTTACAATTAATTTACACACTTTAATCATATAGTGAACAGTAGTGTTGTAAATACCTAAAGAGTTACATATGCCAAGTAAGAAAACATATAAGTGGCTACATGTGGTGTGATAGAACTTCAAGGCCCTATGCATAGTTGTCTATAAAAATCTCATACAGCAATCATGAGAACAGCAACATGAAAACAAGTAAGAAGAACCCGTCAAAGTCTAGAACTCTTGATTAGTTTGATTCCATAATAACCCAATGGATGAACTGCAAAAAGCAAGTGCATATTTACTATCTGGATGGCAGAATACACGAATAAACAAGGTATGCAAATTGGTGCAATGGATCACTGGGTCCTAACACCTTGGTGAAAACTTGCTGGGATCCGAGGGGTATATATGCCTCCAGCAAAGGCTTCAGCAGATACCATTGGGGAACAGGCTTTGACTCCATAGGTGATATCTTTTCCCTTCAAGGTTTAGTCATAGAACATCACTGGAACAGAACAATACATCCATACAGAGCAAACTTGAACTAATATAAACTTTTTTTTGCAATTAATTTTCACACTTTAATCGTTGTAAATACCTAAAGAGTTACATATGCCAAGTAAGAAAACATATAAGTGGCTACATGTGGTGTGATAGAACTTCAAGGCCCTAGGCATAGTTGTCTATAAAAATCTCATACAGCAATCATGTGAAAAGCAACATGAAAGCAAATAAGAAGAACCCGTCAAAGTCTAGAACTCTTGATTAGTTTGATTCCATAATAACCCAATGAATGAATTGCAAAGCAAGTGCATATTTATTATCTGGAGGGCAGGCTAAACGAATAAACAAGGTATGCAAAGGGGCGAAATGGATCGCTGGGTCCTACCACCTTGGTGAAAACTTGCTGGGATCCGAGGGGTATATATGCCTCCAGCAAAGGCTTCAAAAGATACCATTGGGGAACAGGCTTTGACCCCATAGGTGATATCTTTTCCCTTCAAGGTTTAGTCATAGAACATCACTGGAACAGAACAATACATCCACACAGAGCAAGCTTGAACTAATACAAACTTTTTCTTACAATTAATTTTCACACTTTAATCGTTGTACCTACCTAAAGAGTTACATATGCCAAGTAAGAAAACATATAAGTGGCTACATGTGGTGTGATAGAACTTCAAGGCCCTAGGCATAATTGTCTATAAAAATCTCATACAGCAATCATGAGAACAGCAACATGAAAACAAGTAAGAAGAACCCGTCATAGTCTAGAACTCTTGATTAGTTTGATTCCAAATTAACCCAATGGATGAATTGCAAAGCAAGTGCATATTTATTATCTGGAGGGAAGGCTAAACGAATAAACAAGGTATGCAAAGGGGCGAAATGGATCGCTGGGTCCTACAACCTTGGTGAAAACTTGCTGGGACCCAAGGGGTATATATGAAGAGCTCTTTTCCAAAACGGGATAAACGCCATTTTTAAAAAAAATGAGTTTGTCATGTCATTTTGCTGTGTACTGGACCTATTCACTGCTCCATCAACGTTTCATGACAAATCGCTATATTTACTTGTTTAAAATGTACTGCAAGATGCAGTTTCTTTCCAAAACGAGATAAGCGCCAAACCTATTTTTAGCCTAAACGGGATATATCCTCTCAACCAATCAGAATTCGGTGAGCGTTCTATGCAATCCAAATAGGCGGTGATCTGAACAGAGGTTTGTTACTTTGTTTATGTTCATTCATTCCTCAAAATGAGTGCTTTAAACTGTAGTAACACTTTTGATGGCCTTGATGAGCCAGTGAGACCTACACCTTGGGGTAGAAAACGCAGACTGGACAAAGAAAATCACAAAAAACAACAAAAAAAGAAGGTTCGTCACTCGGGTGGCGCGTTAATACCAACAGTGGGATGTCAACACAATGCTGCCGCCAAAGGTTTCTGTCAGGCCGAGAGGCTGTCGCCGGCCGATCTGATGGTAAATTTCAACTATTTTTATGAATAAGAAAACAAGGTTGACCAGGACCAGGGCATACTTCATCTCCTGGACATCACGCAAGTGACAAGGAAGTGCCCGAAAGTCCAGGACATTAACAAACAAAAAGACCGGAACGTATCTGTTAAGTACAGTCTTTTGTGCAACAGACATCCGGAGAATGTGCACGTTTGCAAGGCGACCTTCATAAAAGTGTTTGGTGAGTACAACTTTCGTTTCAGAATTGACTAGTATAATACTGTTTTGTAGGTTTCCCCCTCGCGATAAAGAGATTTTCCTGTAAAGAAGCCTGCTAACGTGACATTAAAAGTACTGAATAGTTCTAATAGCCTAATAGCCTAAATGTGTTACTAAATGATTTGAATGTATTTTTAACATTGTTGTATTTAAGGACTGGTATTTGTATGTGTGTTATTTTTAAATTATTTGTTTTATGTGGTGGACAATATTAGAACATGTCACTGGAAATATGTATTTTATTTTTACTATTTATTTGATTTTATTTTACTATTTATTTTATTTGGCTTTTATTTATTTCATGCATTTGCACTTATTTAATTTATATTAATTTATACTATGAGTACCTGATTATATGTTGCATGTTCTCTGGTTTGTTTTTTAAAAGACAAACCATCATTTTTTTTTTCAAAAATTGATGGATTTATAGCGTTTTGAAAAATAAATAAATAAACTTTGAATTTATCATCAACAATATTGTTGTTTGATTTAATAATCATTGTTCAACGTGTTCAGACTGAGCCAAAAAAAAAACATTTTAATTAGGATAAATTGAATATTCACAAAATGTGTGGGTCTAGGTAAAAAAATGTAATTTTCCTGAAAACTACTGAAATGGATTTATCCCGTTTTGGAAAAGAGCTCCTCATATGTCTCTTGCAAAGGATTCAGCAGATACCATTAGGGAACAGGCTTTGACCCCATAGGTGATATCTTTTCCCTTCAAGATTTAGTAATAGAACATCACTGGAACAGAACAATACATCCACACAGAGCAAACTTGAACTAATATAAACTTCTTCTTCCGATTAATTTTCACACTTTTATCATATAGTGACCAGTGGTGTTGTAAATACCTACAGAGTTACATATGCCAAGTAAGAAAACATATAAGTGGCTACATGTGGTGTGATAGAACTTCAAGGCCCTAGGCATAGTTGTCTATAAAAATCTCATACAACAATCATGTGAAAAGCAACATGAAAGCAAATAAGAAGAACCTGTCAAAGTCTAGAACTCTTGATTAGTTTGATTCCATAATAACCCAATGATGAATTGCAAAAAGCAAGTGCATATTTACTATCTGGATGGCAGACTACACGAATAAACAAGGTATGCAAAGTGGTGCAATGGATCGCTGGGTCCTACCACCTTGGTGAAAACTTGCTGGGACCCGAGGGGTATATATGCCTCTAGCAAAGGCTTCAGCAAATACCATTGGGGAACAATCTTTGACCCCAGAGGTGATATCTTTTCTCTTCAAGGTTTAGTCATAGAACATCACTGGAACAGAACAATACATCCACACAGAGCAAACTTGAACTAATATAAACTTCTTCTTACGATTAATTTTCACACTTTTATCATATAGTGAACAGTGGTGTTGTAAATACCTAAAGAGTTACATATGCCAAGTAAGAAAACATATAAGTGGCTACATGTGGTGTGATAGAACTTCAAGGCCCTAGGCATAGTTGTCTATACAAATCTCATACAGCAATCATGAGAACAGCAACATGAAAACAAGTAAGAAGAACCCGTCAAAGTCTAGAACTCTTGATTAGTTTGATTTCATAACCCAATGGATGAATTGCAAAAAGCAAGTGCATATTTACTATCTGGATGGCAGGCTACACTAATAAACAAGGTATGCAAAGTGGTGCAATGGATCGCTGGGTCCTACCACCTTGGTGAAAACTTGATGGGACCCGAGGGGTATATATGCCTCCAGCAAAGGCTTCAGCCGATACCATTAGGGAACAGGCTTTGACCCCATAGGTGATATCTTTTCCCTTCAAGTTTTAGTCATAGAACATCACTGGAACAGAACAATACATCCACACAGAGCAAACGTGAACTAATATAAACTTTTTCTTGCAATTCATTTTCACACTTTAATCGTTGTAAATACCTAAAGAGTTACATATGCGAAGTAAGAAAACATATAAGTGGCAACATGTGGTGTGATAAAACTTCAAGGCCCTAGGCATAGTTGTCTATAAAAATCTCATACAGCAATCATGTTGTGTGATAGAACTTCAAGGCCCTAGGCATAGTTGTCTATAAAAATCTCATACAGCAATCATGAGAACAGCAACATGAAAACAAATAAGAAGAACCCGTCAAAGTCTAGAACTCTTGATTAGTTTGATTCCATAATAACCCAATGGATGAATTGCACAAAGCAAGTGCATATTTACTATCTGAATGGCAGACTACACGAATAAACAAGGTATGCAAAGTGGTGCAATGGATCGCTGGGTCCTACCACCTTGGTGAAAACTTGCTGGGACCCGAGGGGTATATATGCCTCCAGCAAAGGCTTCAGCAGATACCATTGGGGAACAGGCTTTGACTCCATAGGTGATATCTTTTCCCTTCAAGGTTTAGTCATAGAACATCACTGGAACAGAACAATACATCCACACAGAGCAAACTTGAACTAATATAAACTTTTTCTTGCAATTAATTTTCACACTTTAATCGTTGTAAATACCTAAAGAGTTACATATGCCAAGTAAGAAAACATATAAGTGGCTACATGTGGTGTGATAGAACTTCAAGGCCCTAGGCATAGTTGTCTATAAAAATCTCATACAGCAATCATGTGAAAAGCAACATGAAAGCAAATAAGAAGAACCCGTCAAAGTCTAGAACTCTTGATTAGTTTGATTCCATAATAACCCAATGGATGAATTGCAAAGCAAGTGCATATTTATTATCTGGAGGGCAGGCTAAACGAATAAACAAGGTATGCAAAGGGACGAAATGGATCGCTGGGTCCTACCACCTTGGTGAAAACTTGCTGGGATCCGAGGGGTATATATGCCTCCAGCAAAGGCTTCAAAAGATACCATTGGGGAACAGGCTTTGACCCCATAGGTGATACCTTTTCCCTTCAAGGTTTAGTCATAGAACATCACTGGAACAGAACAATACATCCGCACAGAGCAAACTTGAACTAATATAAACTTTTTCTTGCAATTCATTTTCACACTTTAATTGTTGTAAATACCTAAAGAGTTACATATGCCAAGTAAGAAAACATATAAGTGTCTACATGTGGTGTGATATAACTTCAAGGCCCTAGGCATAGTTGTCTATAAAAATCTCATACAGCAATCATGTGAAAAGCAACATGAAAGCAAATAAGAAGAACCCGTCAAAGTCTAGAACTCTTGATTAGTTTGATTCCATAATAACCCAATGGATGAACTGCACAAAGCAAGTGCATATTTACTATCTGGATGGCAGACTACACGAATAAACAAGGTATGCAAAGTGGTGCAATGAATCGCTGGGTCCTACCACCTTGGTGAAAACTGGCTGGGACCCGAGGGGTATATATGCTTCCAGCAAAGGCTTCAGCAGATACCATTGGGAACAGGCTTTGACTCCATAGGTGATATCTTTTCCCTTCAAGGTTTAGTCATAGAACATCACTGGAACAGAACAATACATCCACACAGAGCAAACTTGAACTAATATAAACTTTTCTTACAATTAATTTTCACACTTTAATCGTTGTACATACCTAAAGAGTTACATATGCCAAGTAAGAAAACATATAAGTGGCTACATGTGGTGTGATAGAACTTCAAGGCCCTAGGCATAGTTGTCTATAAAAATCTCATACAGCAATCATGAGAACAGCAACATGAAAACAAGTAAGAAGAACCCGTCAAAGTCTAGAACTCTTGATTAGTTTGATTTCATAATAACCCAATGGATGAATTGCAAAAAGCAAGTGCATATTTACTATCTGGATGGCAGGCTACACTAATAAACAAGGTATGCAAAGTGTTGCAATGGATCGCTGGGTCCTACCACCTTGGTGAAAACTTGATGGGACCCGAGGGGTATATATGCCTCCAGCAAAGGCCTCAGCAGATACCATTGGGGAACAGGCTTTGACCCCATAGGTGATATCTTTTCCCTTTAAGATTTATTCATACAACATCACTGGAACAAAACAATACAGAGCAAACTTGAACTAATATAAACTTTTTCTTACAATTCATTTTCACACTTTAATCATATAGTGAACAGTGGTGTTGTAAATACCTAAAGAGTTACATATGCCAAGTAAGAAAACATATAAGTGGCTACATGTGGTGTGATAGAACTTCAAGGCCCTAGGCATAGTTGTCTATAAAAATCTCATACAGCAATCATGTTGTGTGATAGAACTTCAAGGCCCTAGGCATAGTTGTCTATAAAAATCTCATACAGCAATCATGAGAACAGCAACATGAAAACAAATAAGAAGAACCCGTCAAAGTCTAGAACTCTTGATTAGTTTGATTCCATAATAACAAAATGGATGAATTGCAAAAAGCAAGTGCATATTTACTGTCTGGAGGGCAGACTACACGAATAAACAAGGTATGCAAAGTGGTGCAATGGATCGCTGGGTCCTACCACCTTGGTGAAAACTTGCTGGGACCCGAGGGGTATATATGCCTCCAGCAAAGGCTTCAGCAGATACCATTGGGGAACAGGCTTTAACCCCATAGGTGATATCTTTTCCCTCCAAGGTTTAGTCATAGAACATCACTGGAACAGAACAATACATCCACACAGAGCAAACTTGAACTAATAAAAACTTTTTCTTACAATTAATTTTCACACTTTAATCATATAGTGAACAGTGGTGTTGTAAATACCTAAAGAGTTACATATGCCAAGTAAGAAAACATATAAGTGGCTACATGTGGTGTGATAGAACTTCAAGGCCCTAGGCATAGTTGTCTATAAAAATCTCATACAGCAATCATGAGAACAGCAACATGAAAACAAATAAGAAGAACCCGTCAAAGTCTAGAACTGTTGATTTGTTTGATTCCATAATAACCCAATGGATGAATTGCAAAAAGCAAGTGCATATTTACTATCTGGATGGCAGGCTACACAAATAGACAAGGTATGCAAAGTGGTGCAATGGATCGCTGGGTCCTACCACCTTGGTGAAAACTTGCTGGGACCCGAGGGGTATATATGCCTCCATCAAAGGCCTCAGCAGATACCATTGGGGAACAGGCTTTGACCCCATAGGTGATATATTTTCCCTTCAAGGTTTAGTCATAGAACATCACTGGAACAGAACAATACATCCACACAGAGCAAACTAGAACTAATATAAACTTTTTCTTGCAATTAATTTTCACACTTTAATCATTGTAAATACCTAAAGAGTTACATATGCCAAGTAAGAAAACATATAAGTGGCTACATGTGGTGTGATAGAACTTCAAGGCCCTAGGCATAGTTGTCTATAAAATTCTCATACAGCAATCATGTGAAAAGCAACATGAAAGCAAATAACAAGAACCCGTCAAAGTCTAGAACTCTTGATTAGTTCGATTCCATAATAACCCAATGGATGAATTGCAAAAAGCAAGTGCATATTTACTATCGGGATGGCAGACTACACGAATAAACAAGGTATGCAAAGTGGTACAATGGATCGCTGGGTCCTACCACCTTGTTGAAAACTTGCTGGGACCCGAGGGGTATATATGCCTCCAGCAAAGGCTTCAGCAGATACCATTGGGGAACAGGCTTTGAACCTATAGGTGATATATTTTCCCTTCAAGGTTTAGTCATAGAACATCACTGGAACAGAACAATACATCCACACAGAGCAAACTTGAACTAATATAAACTTTTTCTTGCAATTAATTTTCACACTTTAATCATTGTAAATACCTAAAGAGTTATATATGCCAAGTAAGAAAACATATAAGTGGCTACATGTGGTGTGATAGAACTTCAAGGCCCTAGGCATAGTTGTCTATAAAAATCTCATACAGCAATCATGTAAAAAGAAAAATGAAAGCAAATAAGAAGAACCCGTCAAAGTCTAGAACTCTTGATTAGTTTGATTCCATAATAACCCAATGGATGAATTGCAAAAAGCAAGTGCATATTTACTATCTGGAGGGCAGACTACACGAATAAAAAAGGTATGCAAAGTGGTGCAATGGATCGCTGGGTCCTACAACCTTGGTGAAAACTTGTTGGGACCCGAGGGGTATACAGTATATGCCTCCAGCAAAGGCTTCAGCAGACACCATTGGGGAACAGGCTTTTGATAGGTGTTATCTTTTCCCTTCAAGGTTTAGTCATAGAACATCACTGGAAAAGAACAATACATCCACACAGAGCAAACTTGAACTAATATAAACTTTTTCTTACAATTAATTTTCACACTTTAATCATATAGTGAACAGTGGTGTTGTAATTACCTAAAGAGTTACATATGCCAAGTAAGAAAACATATAAGTGGCTACATGTGGTGTGATAGAACTTCAAGGCCCTAGGCATAGTTGTCTATAAAAATCTCATAGAGCAATCATGTAAAAAGAAAAATGAAAGCAAATAAGAAGAACCCGTCAAAGTCTAGAACTCTTGATTAGTTTGATTCCATAATAACCCAATGGATGAATTGCACAAAGCAAGTGCATATTTACTATCTGGAGGGCAGGCTACACTAATAAACAAGGTATGCAAAGTGGTGCAATGGATCGCTGGGTCCTACCACCTTGGTGAAAACTTGCTGGGACCCGAGGGGTATATATGCCTCCAGCAAAGGCTTCAGCAGATACCATTGCGGAACAGGCTTTGACCCCATAGGTGATATCTTTTCCCTCCAAGGTTTAGTCATAGTACATCACTGGAACAGAACAATACATCCACACAGAACAAACTTGAACTAATATAAACTTTTTCTTACAATTAATTTTCACACTTTAATCATATGGTGAACAGTCGTGTTGTAAATACCTAAAGAGTTACATATGCCAAGTAAGAAAACATATAAGTGGCTACATGTGGTGTGATAGAACTTCAAGGCCCTAGGCATAGTTGTCTATAAAAATCTCATACAGCAATCATGTGAAAAGCAACATGAAAGCAAATAAGAAGAACCCGTCAAAGTCTAGAACTCTTGATTGGTTAAAGTGCATATTTACTATCTGGAGGGCAGACTACACGAATAAACAAGGTATTCAAAGTGGTGCAATGGATCGCTGGGTCCTACCACCTTGGTGAAAACTTGCTGGGACCCGAGGGGTATATATGCCTCCAGCAAAGGCTTCAGCAGATACCATTGGGGAACAGGCTTTGACACCATAGGTGATATATTTCCTTTTTAAGGTTTAGTCATAGAACATCACTGGAACAGAACAATGCATCCACACAGAGCAAACTTGAACTAATATAAACTTTTTCTTACAATTAATTTACACATTTTAATCATATAGTGAACAGTAGTGTTGTAAATACCTAAAGAGTTACATATGCCAAGTAAGAAAACATATAAGTGGCTACATGTGGTGTGATAGAACTTCAAGGCCCTATGCATAGTTGTCTATAAAAATCTCATACAGCAATCATGAGAACAGCAACATGAAAACAAGTAAGAAGAACCCGTCAAAGTCTAGAACTCTTGATTAGTTTGATTCCATAATAACCCAATGAATGAATTGCAAAGCAAGTGCATATTTATTATCTGGAGGGCAGGCTAAACGAATAAACAAGGTATGCAAAGGGGCGAAATGGATCGCTGGGTCCTACCACCTTGGTGAAAACTTGCTGGGATCCGAGGGGTATATATGCCTCCAGCAAAGGCTTCAAAAGATACCATTGGGGAACAGGCTTTGACCCCATAGGTGATATCTTTTCCCTTCAAGGTTTAGTCATAGAACATCACTGGAACAGAACAATACATCCGCACAGAGCAAACTTGAACTAATATAAACTTTTTCTTGCAATTAATTTTCACACTTTAATCGTTGTAAATACCTAAAGAGTTACATATGCCAAGTAAGAAAACATATAAGTGGCTACATGTGGTGTGATAGAACTTCAAGGCCCTAGGCATAGTTGTCTATAAAAATCTCATACAGCAATCATGTGAAAAGCAACATAAAAGCAAATAAGAAGAACCCGTCAAAGTCTAGAACTCTTGATTAGTTTGATTCCATTATAACCCAATGGATGAATTGCAAAAAGCAAGTGCATATTTACTATCTGAAGGGCAGACTACACGAATAAAAAAGGTATGCAAAGTGGTGCAATGGATCGCTGGGTCCTACCACCTTGGTGAAAACTTGCTGGGACCCGAGGGGTATATATGCCTCCAGCAAAGGCTTCAGAAGATACCATTGGGGAACAGGCTTTGACCCCAAAGGTGATATCTTTTCCCTTCAAGGTTTAGTCATAGAACATCACTGGAACAGAACAATACATCCACACAGAGCAAACTTGAACTAATATAAACTTTTTCTTACAATTAATTTTCACACTTTAATCGTTGTACATACCTAAAGAGTTACATATGCCAAGTAAGAAAACATATAAGTGGCTACATGTGGTGTGATAGAACTTCAAGGCCCTAGGCATAGTTGTCTATAAAAATCTCATACAGCAATCATGAGAACAGCAGCATGAAAACAAGTAAGAAGAACCCGTCAAAGTCTAGAACTCTTGATTAGTTTGATTTCATAATAACCCAATGAATGAATTGCAAAAAGCATGTGCATATTTACTATCTGGATGGCAGGCTACACTAATAAACAAGGTATGCAAAGTGGTGCAATGGATCGCTGGGTCCTACCACCTTGGTGAAAACTTGATGGGACCCGAGGGGTATATATGCCTCCAGGGGCTCGCTCTTCGTAGGTCGCTAACTCAGTTAGCTGGATTTGATTGTTGACGATTTGGCATGATCTTGGATCGTTTGGTTCTTCGAAGCTCATCCTGGACTTGCTGTCATAGCAACAGATGCGCAAGCTCAAACCTGCTCGGGAGCAGGCTTATTTCATGTAAACAGGATTAGATCGCGGCTTCATAAGCGGAGCTGATACGGGAAGTCCAGCGCAGCGCGATAGTGCACTTTCTGAGATGTTTTTTTTTTTTTTTTCTCGTGACTCGTGAGATTGTCGTTTACATTATTAAATTGTTGGAAACGCACATTTATTTTCGACTTGTCGGAGTCTGGCTTTAAATACAGCACAAACTGTTTGCATTGCCCTAAGATTATTTGCGAGTGGCTCTTTCCTTTACACTATTGGAGATACGGAGAACTTGATGGAAAGTGCTGTCTGTCGTGTCATTTGGAGTTTACCTGGCGCTTTTAGGTTTAAAAAACAGTTTTTTTTTTTGCATTTCCAAGCCACTTAAGACCCAATGTTGTAAAGCAGTTTTTTTTAAAGCAATTTCTTTAGGCTATCATCATTTTTTATGAAGATCATACAATCATGACCATGCCGATTACACTGTTAACCCTTGCTGTAAAAAAAGGCCAAATTCGGACAATATCATACCATTTTCCATTAAAACAGTAATATACCGTAGAAAATAAAACTAGCCTACAGGAATATACTGTGAATTAACAGTGCTCAAAATTGACACTCAGAGGCTGTTTTCCCAATCACACCCTATACCCTCATTCACTATTCCCTACATTAGTTCACTAATATAGTCCCCTTGACAGAGTGAAGGAAAAGAAGAGAGTGAATTGAGAAACTGATGAACACTGATAAGCAGAATCACTGAAGGACAGAGAAACAAGAACAGAAAAAAGAGAAACACAGAAACTACAACTGACTTCCAGCTACACTGAGTGTGAAACCAGTTTACAAACCAGTTTACGATTATTTCTTTCATACATGTACAAAAGTTCTTGTTGAGAATTAGCAGAGATTTAGTTAATAATAAAGTTTGTTGTCACCATGATGGAGATCAGTATTTGCTTTAGTTGGGCTCTTGTCCCTTGACTTCTAACCATTCATCTCTCTCTGACTGCTTTAACAGTGAGTTTATAAAACACATTTGTTATAGCAAGAAAAGGTCAAGAGGAAGATGATTAATTGTTTTTGGCTTTTGTGATTATTTAACATTCATCCTGGACATGTCTGATCTTTCCTGTATATATTCTTTAAATTCATGGGTATTTCATATTTATCTGTGAATCTACAACATGAAATCAATATCTCTGTAATCATGTCTTCTGAACAATATTATAACCATAGAGTGCATTAAAACATTTTTAACTTCTGCTTGACACAGACACACACAGATACCAACAATCAGCATATGAATCTCAGCAATGGTGACAATCAAAAGTTTCATGTCGCATTGCATGCTGGGTTCCAGGATAATATAAAACTCCCAGCATGCACTGCTGCATGAATAATAAAAAAATATTGCCACCATTCTTGAGATTCATGTGCTAAATTGTGATATCTCTGTGTTTCTAAAAGACAGCATAGCTCTGTTTTTTTTTTATGCATGATGTGTTAAAAAAAAAGTCATTGTAATGTATTGCTGTGGTTTCACAGTGGTGATAATGTAACACTTTTGATTGAGGATTAAACTCTGAATGAGTAGGAATGAATTCCTTAGTGAATGAACAGGCTATATGATCATTTTATCACCATAATCAACATAACCACAATCATTCATAAACTGTGTGCGCACAAGTGTGATTTACAAAAACACAGCTCAAGCAGCAAAAGAAACACTAATGTTTTAGCATCAGCATCCCAACTAAAGCAAGCATTGATCTCTATAATGGTAACTTCAAACCAAACATTTTCAATTAAACATCTCAACAACAACTTCTGTAGATGTATGACAGAAATAAAGTCATAAAAATAAGTGTAATAATGTGTAATGGCTCGAAGTCAGTTGAAGTTCTTGTGTTTCTCTATTTTCTGTTCTAACAGCAGGTGTTCATCACTAATGCTCAACAATCACTTACATATTCTCTTAATTATCTCACTGCAACACTGCGTCAGTGTAACTTTTTACTCTTTGTAGTGTGGATTTTCCTGTGAGGTTGTAAGGGTTAACAGTGTAAGATAAAAAGACACACCCACAAAATGTATTTTAACAGTAATAAACTGTAAGTTATAAAACAGGTTTATACTGGCAACACTGTTGCCAGTAGTTTACTGTAAAATCTTGTTTTTTGGGTCACCATTGTGCAGAAGAGTAGAGCCTGTGCTTCAATCCAGGAGAAGATCTAGAGACATTGATGATATGCTGCATGTTGCTTTATTTAAAAGGTGGTGACTGTGTAGTTGCTGGTCCAGAGGAAATCTCTTTATTTACCAAATTTTTTTGTGGTTTCAAATGAAATAAGTTCACAGTAATCCTTTTCTCACTTTATTAATGCATTATAAATTTTAGTTAATACTTTTAAATGACAGTTGGTTAATTTAAGACAGTCGGTTTCTGCAAGTGAAATTAGTTAACTCGAGTTTTAGTGCATTTTTACAGTAACATACTGTACAATTAACAGTAAATTACTGGCAACAGTGTTGCCAGTATTTTACTGTAAAAAACCCCGGTAAGGTCTAACAGTGTACAGTATGTCACTCAGGCTTCACTAACGTGATTGGTACCATAGACTATAGGCTGCCATCAAGGCCTCAATGAAGGGGATTATGTGAACAGAAAGGGGGTTCACAATGTAAATGTGCAGCCCAGTTACAATTGGGATTCTTAATATTCCAGATTATTAAAATTATATCAAATAAAAAAAGGCAGTTGACTAAAATCTTCCATAATCACAAATGTGAAAGCAAAACGGCCAGGATCTGTGCATGACTTAAGAATTTTCAGAGATTCACATTCCTGCACATTATTTGAAAGTGGTAAGGAAAGTTCCACAATTAAATATCAAGCTCACTGTATTACATACACTTATTGATCCTAACAGAACTGCATTTTTTCATAGGTGATTATGACATGTTCCTGCAGACAGGTGTTTTATGACCCCATTCCCTGACCCAAACCAGTTACAATGCAGCTCTAGCCAGGACAAGGGCACACAATAAAAATGAACTTCAGCTAACTAAAGGGAAGATTTCAGTGTCTGAAAAGTCTGAGGGTTGCACACCTGACAGGGCCTGTGACATTGCTGCATGTGCCATATTACACAACATTGCCAAAAAAAAACAAAAAAAAAAAATTAAATGTTTAATAAAAGACAAATATGCTTAGTTCCTTGAGTTTTATTTAAATTGTTCTTCGTAAAGAAAAGCCAGTGGTCAAGTGCCTGCAACAAGAGATATTAGACACATGCCTCATGCAACAAATAAAAAGGAAAAGTTGGCTATACACTGCCCACCTGTAGGCCTATGTCTCCTCTGTCTGTGCAGACTCTTCTGTAGGCCTTTCTATAGATTTGGAATCCTGCAACTTATATTGCAGCCATAAAGCATACAAGTATAAATGAAGTAAAGTTATTTATGCACTTGCAGGTAGGCTAGTTCCTCCATATGACAGTTATCTGAGAGGCTTTATTCAGTGTCCAGTGCAATGGAAACAAATAGACATTACAAAGTCTTATACTTTCTTTCCTTTGGAAAGGTAGAAAATGTCCACTTACTGCACATATTTCAGCCACCACTTTCTTGGGAACAGATACAAGTGTGTATTATGTAAAAGTGCACAAAAGAGGAAAACACAATGTCATTACAATGAACTACACTCGGGAAAATGTGATCAATAACTCATGGCAAAATATTTTTACATTAACATAAGTTTATCAGTTTTCACTTTCACAAGTCAAAGCAATTCATCACTTTTAATGCGGCCTTCATTTAATGCAGCAATATGTACAATTATTTTACAGTGTAGGCTACTAAGATCTTTTCTTTTTTTCAGCCTTTTTCTTGGTTGCTTTTATAAACAGACAACCATTTATTCAACAGTGCCTTTTATAGAAGAGAAGAGACTATAATATAACTAAAAATTACCATTAGGCTATGTAGAATATTTTTGTACTTCACTTTTATTTGTTCCCATGTTCTAGTGTGGTGACTCTGACATTACAATGAAAAAAGTAGCCTAATTATGCAATTATTAAAATACAAATAAGGCTAATAAGTGATTAAAACATCTAACATGGCCACTTCTAACTGATTTAAATTGTCTGCTACTTTTTGCCAGCCCTCTCTCCTGGCTTTTGCAGACTTTGTGTTCCCTGGCGTTTTGATTAAACATTAAAATTCCGAATAAACTTCGACTATTAGTTCTTGCTCTGCTGAGGAGAAAAACTGTGCGCGCTCTTTGGCCACGCTGAACAGCCAATAGCAGCGTTGCTGATCAATGTTTCTACGATCGATACATATCCCCTTTTAAACCAGCGCATGAACGCGCAGTTATCTCAGATAACTCAATCCAGCGATACTAATCATAAACAACAGGTGAGTTCGAAGAACCCAATTAGCCGGATCATGATTAGCACGATGATATCATCTTGGATGTGTCATTTGATCTCGGATGTAATAAGCAACGTACGAAGAACGAACCCCAGCAAAGGCTTCAGCAGATACCATTAGGGAACAGGCTTTGACCCCATAGGTGATATCTTTTCCCTTCAAGGTTTAGTCATAGAACATCACTGGAACAGAACAATACATCCACACAGAGCAAACGTAAACTAATATAAACTTTTTCTTGCAATTAGTTTTCACACTTTAATCGTTGTAAATACCTAAAGAGTTACATATGCCAAGTAAGAAAACATATAAGTGGCAACATGTGGTGTGATAGAACTTCAAGGCCCTAGGCATAGTTGTCTATAAAAATCTCATACAGCAATCATGTTGTGTGATAGAACTTCAAGGCCCTAGGCATAGTTGTCTATTAAAATCTCATACAGCAATCATGTGAAAAGCAACATAAAAGCAAATAAGAAGAACCCGTCAAAGTCTAGAACTCTTGATTAGTTTGATTCCATAATAACCCAATGGATGAATTGCAAAGCAAGTGCATATTTATTATCTGGAGGGCAGGCTAAACGAATAAACAAGGTATGCAAAGGGGCGAAATGGATCGCTGGGTCCTACCACCTTGGTGAAAACTTGCTGGGATCCGAGGGGTATATATGCCTCCAGCAAAGGCTTCAAAAGATACCATTGGGGAACAGGCTTTGACCCCATAGGTGATATCTTTTCCCTTCAAGGTTTAGTCATAGAACATCACTGGAACAGAACAATACATCCACACAGAGCAAACGTGAACTAATATAAAAAAAATTTTGCAATTAATTTTCACACTTTAATCGTTGTAAATACCTAAAGAGTTACATATGCCAAGTAAGAAAACATATAAGTGGCAACATATGGTGTGATAGAACTTCAAGGCCCTAGGCATAGTTGTCTATAAAAATCTCATACAGCAATCATGTTGTGTGATAGAACTTCAAGGCCCTAGGCATAGTTGTCTATAAAAATCTCATACAGCAATCATGTGAAAAGCAACATAAAAGCAATTAAGAAGAACCCGTCAAAGTCTAGAACTCTTGATAAGTTTGATTCCATAATAACCCAATGGATGAATTGCAAAAAGCAAGTGCATATTTACTATCTGGAGGGCAGACTACACGAATAAAAAATGGTATACAAAGTGGTGCAATGGATCGTTGGGTCCTACCACCTTGGTGAAAACTTGCTGGGACCCGAGGGGTATATATGCCTCCAGCAAAGGCTTCAGCAGATACCATTGGGGAACAGGCTTTGACCCCATTGGTGATATCTTTTCCCTTCAAGGTTTAGTCATAGAACATCACTGGAACAGAACAATACATCCACACAGAGCAAACTTGAACTAATATAAACTTTTTCTTACAATTAATTTTCACACTTTAATCGTTGTACATACCTAAAGAGTTACATATGCCAAGTAAGAAAACATATAAGTGGCTACATGTGGTGTGATAGAACTTCAAGGCCCTAGGCATAGTTGTCTATAAAAATCTCATACAGCAATCATGAGAACAGCAACATGAAAACAAGTAAGAAGAACCCGTCAAAGTCTAGAACTCTTGATTAGTTTGATTTCATAATAACCCAATGGATGAATTGCAAAAAGCAAGTGCATATTTACTATCTGGATGGCAGGCTACACTAATAAACAAGGTATGCAAAGTGGTGCAATGGATCGCTGGGTCCTACCACCTTGGTGAAAAATTGATGGGACCCGAGGGGTATATATGCCTCCAGCAAAGGCTTCAGCAGATACCATTGGGGAACAGGCTTTGACCCCATTGGTGATATCTTTTCCCTTCAAGGTTTAGTCATAGAACATCACTGGAACAGAACAATACATCCACACAGAGCAAACTTGAACTAATATAAACTTTTTCTTACAATTAATTTTCACACTTTAATCATATGGTGAACAGTCGTGTTGTAAATACCTAAAGAGTTACATATGCCAAGTAAGAAAACATATAAGTGGCTACATGTGGTGTGATAGAACTTCAAGGCCCTAGGCATAGTTGTCTATAAAAATCGCATACAGCAATCATGTGAAAAGCAACATGAAAGCAAATAAGAAGAACCCGTCAAAGTCTAGAACTCTTGATTGGTTAAAGTGCATATTTACTATCTGGAGGGCAGACTACACGAATAAACAAGGTATTCAAAGTGGTGCAATGGATCGCTGGGTCCTACCACCTTGGTGAAAACTTGCTGGGACCCGAGGGGTATATATGCCTCCAGCAAAGGCTTCAGCAGATACCATTGGGGAACAGGCTTTGACACCATAGGTGATATATTTCCTTTTTAAGGTTTAGTCATAGAACATCACTGGAACAGAACAATGCATCCACACAGAGCAAACTTGAACTAATATAAACTTTTTCTTGCAATTAATTTTCACACTTTAATCGTTGTACATACCTAAAGAGTTACATATGCCAAGTAAGAAAACATATAAGTGGCTACATGTGGTGTGATAGAACTTCAAGGCCCTAGGCATAGTTGTCTATAAAAATCTCATACAGCAATCATGAGAACAGCAACATGAAAACAAGTAAGAAGAACCCGTCAAAGTCTAGAACTCTTGATTAGTTTGATTTCATAATAACCCAATGGATGAATTGCAAAAAGCAAGTGCATATTTACTATCTGGATGGCAGGCTACACTAATAAACAAGGTATGCAAAGTGGTGCAATGGATCGCTGGGTCCTACCACCTTAGTGAAAACTTGATGGGACCCGAGGGGTATATATGCCTCCATCAAAGGCTTCAGCAGATACCATTAGGGAACAGGCTTTGACCCCATAGGTCAGGGGTGTCAAACTCATTTTCACTGAGGGCCACTTCAGCATTATGGCTGCCCTCAAAGGGCCGGTTGTAACTGTAAGACTTTTAAAATGTTAATATAGTGTCTCTTTATTTGATTATTACTTATTTAAGTTACAAATATTGTATATGCATTTGGAGGGGTGTTTTTAGGTTTTAAAAACATCAGGGGATGAGCCCGAAACATCAGGGGCTGGGTAATAATGATTTGATACAGAGAATAATGTATTATTGTATATATGCAAGGGTAAACTGGCTCAAAAATTCAGCCCTGGCACTGTAGCCACACCAGCACACATTACCACACAGTCATGCTTATTCAAATGTGAGGTAGTTAGGGGGGTTCGGGGACATGCTCCCCCGAGAAAATTTGGATTTCTCGGACCTACATATGTGCATTTTAAGGTGTTTAAAGGCCAAAAAATTTTGATAACAATAGCTTTAAAAGCATGTCAGTGGGCAGTAGCATAAATTATTTGTCAAGATAACAGATTCTTAAAAATGAGAATGAGGATAAATATTGCAATGAATGATCCACACTACAAAATGGAAATGCAGAATGTTTCTGCTTATTGTTGACAATACACAATCACATATTCCAAACGAGAATGGCCTTAAATGAGAAATCTTTCAAGGATTATTTTGCATAGATGTTACATTTCAATCGAATACCAGTGCAATCTTTTTGTGTCCAGAGGCAAATGAGCAATTTATATTAGCATTAAAGATTGGTTTCAGCAACTTGTTTCTTTCCTGAGTTAATCATTGTTTTTGGCACTAATCAGTTTTAAGTTCAATTGTTCACTCATAAAGACACTTGTCGCCACCTACTGGCTTAATGATGCAAGTGGCGCAAACAGATAAGCGGAGTGATCCAAATGGTGCAAAGGTTAAGTATACAGTATATTAAAATATATTAAAATAATATAAAATATCAATATATTATTCTTCAATCAGTTCTATGCAGCAGAATCAGATTTAACAGATTTATTTTTTGACCAATTGTCAAAATAAAGTATAGTCCTACAAAGCTATTTTTAATCAAACCATGAGCAGAGCAGGGAGAGGACCAGTGAACGAGAGTAATTTTACCAGTGTTGCCCAGCACGGCTATACACACCATGACTATACACATGTTACAGCACAGTAGTGCTATTGCAAAAAGAAACAAGTCCAGAGAAATTTCATGTCGGCACGTTTTTTTAGCGGATTTTGCACGCACACACACACACACACACACACACACACGGAGGTTGCTTGCGGAACATTGAGCAGAACGCGCTGTGAACACGGAGCGGAGAGCACAGCGCACACACACAGCGGAACGCGCTTAGAAGTTATGCATCTTCGGAAGCGGACTCGCACGCAAAGTCATAAAACACGTTGAGCCAGAGTCAAACCATCGCCGAACACGGAGGGGCGCGGCGGCTTTTTAGTATCTTTCGGCCAAAAAACGAAAATGTTATTTTCGGCCGAAATTTTTCGGCAGCCTAAATTTCCATATGCTCTCGCGGGCCATATAAAATAACGTGGCGGGCCGGATTTGGCCCGCGGGCCTTGAGTTTGACACATGTGCCATAGGTGATATCTTTTCCCTTCAAGGTTTAATCATAGAACATCACTGCAACAGAACAATACATCCACACAGAGCAAACGTGAACTAATATAAACTTTTTCTTGCAATTAATTTTCACACTTTAATCGTTGTAAATACCTAAAGAGTTACATATGCCAAGTAAGAAAACATATAAGTGGCTACATGTGGTGTGATAGAACTTCAAGGCCCTAGGCATAGTTGTCTATAAAAATCTCATACAGCAATCATGTGAAAAGCAACATGAAAGCAAATAAGAAGAACCCATCAAAGTCTAGAACTCTTGATTAGTTTGATTCCATAATAACCCAATGGATGAATTGCAAAGCAAGTGCATATTTATTATCTGGAGGGCAGGCTAAACGAAAAAACAAGGTATGCAAAGGGGCGAAATGGATCGCTGGGTCCTACCACCTTGGTGAAAACTTGCTGGGATCCGAGGGGTATATATGCCTCCAGCAAAGGCTTCAAAAGATACCATTGGGGAACAGGCTTTCACACCATAGGTGATATCTTTTCCCTTCAAGGTTTAGTCATAGAACATCACTGGAACAGAACAATACATCCGCACAGAGCAAACTTGAACTAATACAAACTTTTTCTTGCAATTCATTTTCACACTTTAATCGTTGTAAATACCTAAAGAGTTACATATGCCAAGTAAGAAAACATATAAGTGGCTACATGTGGTGTGATAGAACTTCAAGGCCCTAGGCATAGTTGTCTATAAAAATCTCATACAGCAATCATGAGAACAGCAACATGAAAACAAGTAAGAAGAACCCGTCAAAGTCTAGAACTCTTGATTAGTTTGATTCCATAATAACCCAATGGATGAATTGCAAAGCAAGTGCATATTTATTATCTGGAGGGCAGGCTACACGAATAAACAAGGTATGCAAATGGGAGAAATGGATCGCTGGGTCCTACCACCTTGGTGAAAACTTGCTGGGACCCGAGGGGTATATATGCCTCCAGCAAAGGCATCAGCAGATACCATTGGGGAACAGGCTTTGACCCCATAGGTGATATCTTTTCCCTTCAAGGTTTAGTCATAGAACATCACTGGAACTGAACAATACATGGAACTGAACAATACAGAGCAAACTTGAACAAATATAAACTTTTTCTTGCAATTCATTTTCACACTTTAATCGTTGTAAATACCTAAAGAGTTACATATGTCAAGTAAGAAAACATATAAGTGGCTACATGTGGTGTGATAGAACTTCAAGGCCCTAGGCATAGTTGTCTATAAAAATCTCATACAGCAATCATGAGAACAGCAACATGAAAACAAGTAAGAAGAACCCGTCAAAGTCTAGAACTCTTGATTAGTTTGATTTCATAATAACCCAATTGATGAATTGCAAAAAGCAAGTGCATATTTACTATCTGGATGGCAGGCTACACTAATAAACAAGGTATGCAAAGTGGTGCAATGGATCGCTGGGTCCTACCACCTTGGTGAAAACTTAATGGGACCCGAGGGGTATATATGCCTCCAGCAAAGGCTTCAGCAGATACCATTAGGAAACAGGCTTTGACCCCATAGGTGATATCTTTTCCCTTCAAGGTTTAGTCATAGAACATCACTGGAACAGAACAATACATCCACACAGAGCAAACGTGAACTAATATAAACTTTTTCTTGCAATTAATTTTCACACTTTAATCGTTGTAAATACCTGAAGAGTTACATATGCCAAGTAAGAAAACATATAAGTGGCAACATGTGGTGTGATAGAACTTCAAGGCCCTAGGCATAGTTGTCTATAAAAATCTCATACAGCAATCATGTTGTGTGATAGAACTTCAAGGCCCTAGGCATAGTTGTCTATTAAAATCTCATACAGCAATCATGTGAAAAGCAACATAAAAGCAAATAAGAAGAACCCGTCAAAGTCTAGAACTCTTGATTAGTTTGATTCCATAATAACCCAATGGATGAATTGCAAAAAGCAAGTGCATATTTACTATCTGGAGGGCAGACTACACGAATAAAAAATGGTATACAAAGTGGTGCAATGGATCGTTGGGTCCTACCACATTGGTGAAAACTTGTTGGGACCCGAGGGGTATATATGCCTCCAGCAAAGGCTTCAGCAGATACCATTGAGGAACAGGCTTTGACCCCATAGGTGATATCTTTTCCCTTCAAGGTTTAGTCATAGAACATCACTGGAACAGAACAATACATCCGCACAGAGCAAACTTGAACTAATATAAACTTTTTCTTGCAATTAATTTTCACACTTTAATCGTTGTAAATACCTAAAGAGTTACATATGCCAAGTAAGAAAACATATAAGTGGCTACATGTGGTGTGATAGAACTTCAAGGCCCTAGGCATAGTTGTCTATAAAAATCTCATACAGCAATCATGTGAAAAGCAACATGAAAGCAAATAAGAAGAACCCGTCAAAGTCTAGAACTCTTGATTAGTTTGATTCCATAATAACCCAATGGATGAATTGCAAAGCAAGTGCATATTTATTATCTGGAGGGCAGGCTAAACGAAAAAACAAGGTATGCAAAGGGGCGAAATGGATCGCTGGGTCCTACCACCTTGGTGAAAACTTGCTGGGATCCGAGGGGTATATATGCCTCCAGCAAAGGCTTCAAAAGATACCATTGGGGAACAGGCTTTCACACCATAGGTGATATCTTTTACCTTCAAGGTTTAGTCATAGAACATCACTGGAACAGAACAATACATCCGCACAGAGCAAACTTGAACTAATACAAACTTTTTCTTGCAATTCATTTTCACACTTTAATCGTTGTAAATACCTAAAGAGTTACATTTGCCAAGTAAGAAAACATATAAGTGGCTACATGTGGTGTGATAGAACTTCAAGGCCCTAGGCATAGTTGTCTATAAAAATCTCATACAGCAATCATGAGAACAGCAACATGAAAACAAGTAAGAAGAACCCGTCAAAGTCTAGAACTCTTGATTAGTTTGATTTCATAATAACCCAATGGATGAATTGCAAAAAGCAAGTGCATATTTACTATCTGGATGGCAGGCTACACTAATAAACAAGGTATGCAAAGTGGTGCAATGGATCGCTGGGTCCTACCACCTTGGTGAAAACTTGATGGGACCCTAGGGGTATATATGCCTCCAGCAAAGGCTTCAGCAGATACCATTGGGAAACAGGCTTTGACCCCATAGGTGATATATTTTCCCTTCAAGGTTTAGTCATAGAACATCACTGGAACAGAACAATACATCCACACAGAGCAAATGTGAACTAATATAAACTTTTTCTTGCAATTAATTTTCACACTTTAATCGTTGTAAATACCTGAAGAGTTACATATGCCAAGTAAGAAAACATATAAGTGGCAACATGTGGTGTGATAGAACTTCAAGGCCCTAGGCATAGTTGTCTATAAAAATCTCATACAGCAATCATGTTGTGTGATAGAACTTCAAGGCCCTAGGCATAGTTGTCTATAAAAATCTCATACAGCAATCATGAGAACAGCAACATGAAAACAACTAAGAAGAACCCGTCAAAGTCTAGAACTCTTGATTAGTTTGATTCCATAATAACCCAATGGATGAACTGCAAAAAGCAAGTGCATATTTACTATCTGGAGGGCAGACTACACGAATAAACAAGGTATGCAAAGTGGTGCAATGGATCGCTGGGTCCTACCACCTTGGTGAAAACTTGCTGGGACCCGAGGGGTATATATGCCTCCAGCAAAGGCTTCAGCAGATACCATTGGGGAACAGGCTTTGACCCCATACGTGATATCTTTTCCCTTCAAGGTTTAGTCATAGAACATCACTGGAACAGAACAATACATCCACACAGAGCAAACTTGAACTAATATAAACTTTTTCTTACAATTAATTTTCACATTTTAATCATATAGTGAACAGTGGTGTTGTAAATACCTAAAGAGTTACATATGCCAAGTAAGAAAACATATAAGTGGCTACATGTGGTGTGATAGAACTTCAAGGCCCTAGGCATAGTTGTCTATAAAAATCTCATACAGCAATCATGTGAAAAGCAACATAAAAGCAAATAAGAAGAACCCGTCAAAGTCTAGAACTCTTGATTAGTTTGATTCCATAATAACCCAATGGATGAATTGCAAAGCAAGTGCATATTTATTATCTGGAGGGCAGGCTAAACGAATAAACAAGGTATGCAAAGGGGCGAAATGGATCGCTGGGTCCTACCACCTTGGTGAAAACTTGCTGGGATCCGAGGGGTATATATGCCTCCAGCAAAGGCTTCAAAAGATACCATTGGGGAACAGGCTTTGACACCATAGGTGATATCTTTTCCCTTCAAGGTTTAGTCATAGAACATCACTGGAACAGAACAATTCATCCGCACAGAGCAAACTTGAACTAATATAAACTTTTTCTTGCAATTCATTTTCAAACTTTAATCGTTGTAAATACCTAAAGAGTTACATATGCCAAGTAAGAAAACATATAAGTGGCTACATGTGGTGTGATAGAACTTCAAGGCCCTAGGCATAGTTGTCTATAAAAATCTCATACAGCAATCATGAGAACAGCAACATGAAAACAAATAAGAAGAACCCGTCAAAGTCTAGAACTCTTGATTAGTTTGATTCCATAATAACCCAATGGATAAATTGCAAAGCAAGTGCATATTTATTATCTGGAGGGCAGGCTACACGAATAAACAAGGTATGCAAAGGGGAGAAATGGATCGCTGTGTCCTACCACCTTGGTGAAAACTTGATGGGACCCGAGGGGTATATATGCCTCCAGCAAAGGCATCAGCGGATACCATTGGGGAACAGGCTTTGACCCCATAGGTGATATCTTTTCCCTTTAAGGTTTAGTCATAGAACATCACTGGAACAGAACAATACATCCACACAGAGCAAACTTGAACTAATATAAACTTTTTCTTGCAATTAATTTTCACACTTTAATCGTTGTACATACCTAAAGAGTTAAATATGCCAAGTAAGAAAACATATAAGTGGCTACATGTGGTGTGATAGAACTTCAAGGCCCTAGGCATAGTTGTCTATAAAAATCTCATACAGCAATCATGAGAACAGCAACATGAAAACAAGTAAGAAGAACCCGTCAAAGTCTAGAACTCTTGATTAGTTTGATTTCATAATAACCCAATGGATGAATTGCAAAAAGCAAGTGCATATTTACTATCTGGATGGCAGGCTACACTAATAAACAAGGTATGCAAAGTCGTGCAATGGATCGCTGGGTGCTACCACCTTGGTGAAAACTTGATGGGACCCGAGGGGTATATATGCCTCCAGCAAAGGCTTCAGCAGATACCATTAGGAAACAGGCTTTGACCCCATAGGTGATATCTTTTCCCTTCAAGGTTTAGTCATAGAACATCACTGGAACAGAACAATACATCCACACAGAGCAAACGTGAACTAATATAAACTTTTTCTTGCAATTCATTTTCACACTTTAATCGTTGTAAATACCTGAAGAGTAACATATGCCAAGTAAGAAAACATATAAGTGGCATCATGTGGTGTGATAGAACTTCAAGGCCCTAGGCATAGTTGTCTATAAAAATCTCATACAGCAATCATGTTGTGTGATAGAACTTCAAGGCCCTAGGCATAGTTGTCTATAAAAATCTCATACAGCAATCATGAGAACAGCAACATAAAAGCAAATAAGAAGAACCCGTCAAAGTCTAGAACTCTTGATTAGTTTGATTCCATAATAACCCAATGGATGAATTGCAAAAAGCAAGTGCATATTTACTATCTGGAGGGCAGACTACACGAATAAAAAATGGTATACAAAGTGGTGCAATGGATCGTTGGGTCCTACCACATTGGTGAAAACTTGTTGGGACCCGAGGGGTATATATGCCTCCAGCAAAGGCTTCAGCAGATACCATTGGGGAACAGGCTTTGACCCCATAGGTGATATCTTTTCCCTTCAAGGTTTAGTCATAGAACATCACTGGAACAGAACAATACATCCGCACAGAGCAAACTTGAACTAATATAAACTTTTTCTTGCAATTCATTTTCACACTTTAATCGTTGTAAATACCTACAGAGTTACATATGCCAAGTAAGAAAACATAAAAGTGGCTACATGTTGTGTGATAGAACTTTAAGGCCCTAGGCATAGTTGTCTATAAAAATCTCATACAGCAATCATGAGAACAGCAACATGAAAACAAATAAGAAGAACCCGTCAAAGTCTAGAACTCTTGATTAGTTTGATTCCATAATAACCCAATGGATAAATTGCAAAGCAAGTGCATATTTATTATCTGGAGGGCAGGCTACACGAATAAACAAGGTATGCAAAGGGGAGAAATGGATCGCTGGGTCCTACCACCTTGGTGAAATCTTGATGGGACCCGAGGGGTATATATGCCTCCAGCAAAGGCATCAGCGGATACAATTGGGGAACAGGCTTTGACCCCATAGGTGATATCTTTTCCCTTCAAGGTTTAGTCATAGAACATCACTGGAACAGAACAATACATCCACACAGAGCAAACTTGAACTAATATAAACTTTTTCTTGCAATTAATTTTCACACTTTAATCGTTGTACATACCTAAAGAGTTACATATGCCAAGTAAGAAAACATATAAGTGGCTACATGTGGTGTGATAGAACTTCAAGGCCCTAGGCATAGTTGTCTATAAAAATCTCATACAGCAATCATGAGAACAGCAACATGAAAACAAGTAAGAAGAACCCGTCAAAGTCTAGAACTCTTGATTAGTTTGATTTCATAATAACCCAATGGATGAATTGCAAAAAGCAAGTGCATATTTACTATCTGGATGGCAGGCTACACTAATAAACAAGGTATGCAAAGTGGTGCAATGGATCGCTGGGTCCTACCACCTTGGTGAAAACTTGATGGGACCCGAGGGGTATATATGCCTCCAGCAAAGGCTTCAGCAGATACCATTAGGAAACAGTCTTTGACCCCATAGGTGATATCTTTTCCCTTCAAGGTTTAGTCATAGAACATCACTGGAACAGAACAATACATCCACACAGAGCAAACGTGACTAATATAAACTTTTTCTTGCAATTCATTTTCACACTTTAATCGTTGTAAATACCTGAAGAGCCAAGTAAGAAAACATATAAGTGGCAACATGTGGTGTGATAGAACTTCAAGGCCCTAGGCATAGTTGTCTATAAAAATCTCATACAGCAATCATGTTGTGTGATAGAACTTCAAGGCCCTAGGCATAGTTGTCTATAAAAATCTCATACAGCAATCATGAGAACAGCAACATGAAAACAAATAAGAAGAACCCGTCAAAGTCTAGAACTCTTGATTAGTTTGATTCCATAATAACCCAATGGATGAATTGCAAAAAGCAAGTGCATATTTACTATCTGGATGGCAGAATACACGAATAAACAAGGTATGCAAATTGGTGCAATGGATCACTGGGTCCTACCACCTTGGTGAAAACTTGCTGGGATCCGAGGGGTATATATGCCTCCAGCAAAGGCTTCAAAAGATACCAGTGGGGAACAGGCTTTGACCCCATAGGTGATATCTTTTCCCTTCAAGGTTTAGTCATAGAACATCACTGGAACAGAACAATACATCCACACAGAGCAAACTTGAACTAATATAAACTTTTTCTTACAATTCATTTTCACACTTTAATCGTTGTACATACCTAAAGAGTTACATATGCCAAGTAAGAAAACATATAAGTGGCTACATGTGGTGTGATAGAACTTCAAGGCCCTAGGCATAGTTGTCTATAAAAATCTCATACAGCAATCATGTGAAAAGCAACATGAAAGCAAATAAGAAGAACCCGTCAAAGTCTAGAACTCTTGATTAGTTTGATTCCATAATAACCCAATGGATGAATTGCAAAGCAAGTGCATATTTATTATCTGGAGGGCAGGCTAAACGAATAAACGAGGTATGCAAAGGGGCGAAATGGATCGCTGGGTCCTACCACCTTGGTGAAAACTTGCTGGGATCCGAGGGGTATATATGCCTCCAGCAAAGGCTTCAAAAGATACCATTGGGGAACAGGCTTTGACCCCATAGGTGATATCTTTTCCCTTCAAGGTTTAGTCATAGAACATCACTGGAACAGAACAATACATCCACACAGAGCAAACGTGAACTAATATAAACTTTTTCTTGCAATTAATTTTCACACTTTAATCGTTGTACATACCTAAAGAGTTACATATGCCAAGTAAGAAAACATATAAGTGGCTACATGTGGTGTGATAGAACTTCAAGGCCCTAGGCATAGTTGTCTATAAAAATCTCATACAGCAATCATGAGAACAGCAACATGAAAACAAGTAAGAAGAACCCGTCAAAGTCTAGAACTCTTGATTAGTTTGATTTCATAATAACCCAATGGATGAATTGCAAAAAGCAAGTGCATATTTACTATCTGGATGGCAGGCTACACTAATAAACAAGGTATGCAAAGTGGTGCAATGGATCGCTGGGTCCTACCACCTTGGTGAAAACTTGATGGGACCCGAGGGGTATATATGCCTCCAGCAAAGGCTTCAGCAGATACCATTAGGGAACAGGCTTTGACCCCATAGGTGATATATTTTCCCTTCAAGGTTTAGTCATAGAACATCACTGGAACAGAACAATACATCCACACAGAGCAAACGTGAACTAATATAAAAAAATTTTTGCAATTAATTTTCACACTTTAATCGTTGTAAATACCTAAAGAGTTACATATGCCAAGTAAGAAAACATATAAGTGGCAACATGTGGTGTGATAGAACTTCAAGGCCCTAGGCATAGTTGTCTATAAAAATCTCATACAGCAATCATGTTGTGTGATAGAACTTCAAGGCCTTAGGCATAGTTGTCTATAAAAATCGCATACAGCAATCATGTGAAAAGCAACATAAAAGCAATTAAGAAGAACCCGTCAAAGTCTAGAACTCTTGATTAGTTTGATTCCATAATAACCCAATGGATGAATTGCAAAAAGCAAGTGCATATTTACTATCTGGAGGGCAGAATACACGAATAAAAAATGGTATACAAAGTGGTGCAATGGATCGTTGGGTCCTACCACCTTGGTGAAAACTTGCTGGGATCCGAGGGGTATATATGCCTCCAGCAAAGGCTTCAAAAGATACCAGTGGGGAACAGGCTTTGACCCCATAGGTGATATCTTTTCCCTTCAAGGTTTAGTCATAGAACATCACTGGAACAGAACAATACATCCACACAGAGCAAACTTGAACTAATATAAACTTTTTCTTACAATTCATTTTCACACTTTAATCGTTGTACATACCTAAAGAGTTACATATGCCAAGTAAGAAAACATATAAGTGGCTACATGTGGTGTGATAGAACTTCAAGGCCCTAGGCATAGTTGTCTATAAAAATCTCATACAGCAATCATGTGAAAAGCAACATGAAAGCAAATAAGAAGAACCCGTCAAAGTCTAGAACTCTTGATTAGTTTGATTCCATAATAACCCAATGGATGAATTGCAAAGCAAGTGCATATTTATTATCTGGAGGGCAGGCTAAACGAATAAACGAGGTATGCAAAGGGGCGAAATGGATCGCTGGGTCCTACCACCTTGGTGAAAACTTGCTGGGATCCGAGGGGTATATATGCCTCCAGCAAAGGCTTCAAAAGATACCATTGGGGAACAGGCTTTGACCCCATAGGTGATATCTTTTCCCTTCAAGGTTTAGTCATAGAACATCACTGGAACAGAACAATACATCCACACAGAGCAAACGTGAACTAATATAAACTTTTTCTTGCAATTAATTTTCACACTTTAATCGTTGTACATACCTAAAGAGTTACATATGCCAAGTAAGAAAACATATAAGTGGCTACATGTGGTGTGATAGAAATTCAAGGCCCTAGGCATAGTTGTCTATAAAAATCTCATACAGCAATCATGAGAACAGCAACATGAAAACAAGTAAGAAGAACCCGTCAAAGTCTAGAACTCTTGATTAGTTTGATTTCATAATAACCCAATGGATGAATTGCAAAAAGCAAGTGCATATTTACTATCTGGATGGCAGGCTACACTAATAAATAAGGTATGCAAAGTGGTGCAATGGATCGCTGGGTCCTACCACCTTGGTGAAAACTTGATGGGACCCGAGGGGTATATATGCCTCCAGCAAAGGCTTCAGCAGATACCATTAGGGAACAGGCTTTGACCCCATAGGTGATATATTTTCCCTTCAAGGTTTAGTCATAGAACATCACTGGAACAGAACAATACATCCACACAGAGCAAACGTGAACTAATATAAAAAAAATTTTGCAATTAATTTTCACACTTTAATCGTTGTAAATACCTAAAGAGTTACATATGCCAAGTAAGAAAACATATAAGTGGCAACATGTGGTGTGATAGAACTTCAAGGCCCTAGGCATAGTTGTCTATAAAAATCTCATACAGCAATCATGTTGTGTGATAGAACTTCAAGGCCTTAGGCATAGTTGTCTATAAAAATCTCATACAGCAATCATGTGAAAAGCAACATAAAAGCAATTAAGAAGAACCCGTCAAAGTCTAGAACTCTTGATTAGTTTGATTCCATAATAACCCAATGGATGAATTGCAAAAAGCAAGTGCATATTTACTATCTGGAGGGCAGAATACACGAATAAAAAATGGTATACAAAGTGGTGCAATGGATCGTTGGGTCCTACCACCTTGGTGAAAACTTGCTGGGACCCGAGGGGTATATATGCCTCCAGCAAAGGCTTCAGCAGATACCATTGGGGAACAGGCTTTGACCCCATTGGTGATATCTTTTCCCTTCAAGGTTTAGTCATAGAACATCACTGGAACAGAACAATACATCCACACAGAGCAAACTTGAACTAATATAAACTTTTTCTTGCAATTAATTTTCACACTTTAATCGTTGTACATACCTAAAGAGTTACATATGCCAAGTAAGAAAACATATAAGTGGCTACATGTGGTGTGATAGAACTTCAAGGCCCTAGGCATAGTTGTCTATAAAAATCTCACACAGCAATCATGAGAACAGCAACATGAAAACAAGTAAGAAGAACCCGTCAAAGTCTAGAACTCTTGATTACTTTGATTCCATAATAACCCAATGGATGAATTGCAAAGCAAGTGCATATTTATTATCTGGAGGGCAGGCTACACGAATAATCAAGGTATGCAAAGGGGCGAAATGGATCGCTGGGTCCTACCACCTTGGTGAAAACTTGCTGGGACCCGAGGGGTATATATGCCTCCAGCAAAGGCTGCAGCAGATACCATTGGGGAACAGGCTTTGACCCCATAGGTGATATCTTTTCCCTTCAAGGTTTAGTCATAGAACATCACTGGAACAGAACAATACATCCACACAGAGTAACCTTTAACTAATATAAACTTTTTCTTACAATTAATTTTCAAAGTTTAATTATATAGTGATTAGTGGTGTCGTAAATACCTAGAGAGTTACATATGCCAAGTAAGAAAACATATAAGTGGCTACATGTGGTGTGATAGAACTTCAAGGCCCTAGGCATAGTTGTCTATAAAAATCTCAAACAGCAATCAAGAGAACAGCAACATGAAAACAAATAAGAAGAACCCGTCAAAGTCTAGAACTCTTGATTAGTTTGATTCCATAATAACCCAATGGATGAATTGCAAAGCAAGTGCATATTTTCTATCTGGATGGCAGGCTACACTAATAAACAAGGTATGCAAAGTGGTGCAATGGATCGCTGGGTCCTACCACCTTGGATAAAATTTGCTGGGACCCGAGGGGTATATATGCCTCCAGCAAAGGCTTCAGCAGATACCATTGGGGAACAGGCTTTGACCCCATAGGTGATATCTTTTCCCTTCAAGGTTTAGTCATAGAACATCACTGGAACAGAACAATACATCCACACAGAGCAAACTTGAACTAATATAAACTTTTTCTTGCAATTAATTTTCACACTTTAATCGTTGTAAATACCTAAAGAGTTACATATGCCAAGTAAGAAAACATATAAGTGGCTACATGTGGTGTGATAGAACTTCAAGGCCCTAGGCATAGTTGTCTATAAAAATCTCAAACAGCAATCATGAGAACAGCAACATGAAAACAAATAAGAAGAACCCGTCAAAGTCTAGAACTCTTGATTAGTTTGATTCCATAATAACCCAATGGATGAATTGCAAAAAGCAAGGGCATATTTACTATCTGGATGGCAGGCTACACTAATAAACAAGGTATGCAAAGTGGTGCAATGGATCGCTGGGTCCTACCACCTTGGTGAAAACTTGCTGGGACCCGAGGGGTATATATGCCTCCAGCAAAGGCTTCAGCAGATACCATTGGTGAACAGGCTTTTGATAGGTGATATCTTTTCCCTTCAAGGTTTAGTCATAGAACATCACTGGAACAGAACAATACATCCACACAGAGCAAACTTGAACTAATATAAACTTTTTCTTACAATTAATTTTCACACTTTAATCATATAGTGAACAGTGGTGTTGTAAATACCTAAAGAGTTACATATGCCAAGTAAGAAAACATATAAGTGGCTACATGTGGTGTGATAGAACTTCAAGGCCCTAGGCATAGTTGTCTATAAAAATCTCATACAGCAATCATGTGAAAAGCAACATGAAAGCAAATAAGAAGAACCCGTCAAAGTCTAGAACTCTTGATTAATTTGATTCCATAATAACCCAATGGATGAATTGCAAAGCAAGTGCATATTTATTATCTGGAGGACAGGCTAAACGGATAAACAAGGTATGCAAAGGGGCGAAATGGATCGCTGGGTCCTACCACCTTGGTGAAAACTTGCTGGGACCTGAGTGGTATATATGCCTCCAGCAAATGCTTCAGCAGATACCATTGGGGAACAGGCTTTGACCCCATAGGTGATATCTTTTCCCTCCAAGGTTTAGTCATAGAACATCACTGGAACAGAACAATACATCCACACAGAGCAAACTTGAACTAATATAAACTTTTTCTTACAATTAATTTTCACACTTTAATCATATAGTGAACAGTGGTGTTGTAAATACCTAAAGAGTTACATATGCCAAGTAAGAAAACATATAAGTGGCTACATGTGGTGCAGTGTTAATTTTGACAGCAAATTCTGATTTAGTCTTAGTCTTAGTCTTTTGAATAACACACCATTTAGTTTTAGTCACATTTTAGTCATCTGAAATCTTTTAGTCTTAGTCTAGTTTTAGTCGACTAAATATCATAAGAGTTTTAGTTTTAGTCTAGTCTTAAGTCTTTTAGTCTTAGTCTAGTTTTGTTTTGTTTTAGTAGAACAAATATTAGCAGATTTTAGTCGACTTTAAATCTACAGTCAACATAGTTGACTTGACTAAATGTTTCCATCAGTCTGTTATGGAATGGTATTAAGGTTTGAATATGCAATACATACACAGATTTAACGGCTGTAATACAAAACATGTATTTTATTTTATTCTTAATGTCAAAAACACTGACCGTAGCTTTTTCACAAAAGATAATCTCACATAAAATAAGCATAAGGCCTGCTCTCCATGAAAAATATACATGCTCCCTGAAAAAGATATGCATTTTCCCTGACTGCTATGCAGTGCATATGACATTCTTTCAAGATGAAGTAAAATATTATTGAAGTAGACAACCACCTAACTCTGAACTTACTGTCTTCTACTGTCTGTGCAAAATCAAAAACATAAAGAAAAATAAAGTGCAATTCTCAAAAATAAAATGTAATGCCATTGCACAAGGTATCTAAATACAGAAAATTCACTACTGTTACTGTTCACATACCTCAAGACAAGAGAAGTTAAATAACTGCTAGGCCACAATGCCTTAGAATGCCTTGCTATACTCTGTGCAAAATCAACAAGATAAGTGCAATTCTCAAATGTAGAATAGAATATGTATTGGCTGTAATGTCATTGCACACACTACCAAAGAAATACTCCTTAATGTTCAAGTAAATAAAAAAGCCCCTGCTCTCTCAGCATTGAAAATACTATAGAGGTAAATATCACATTAAACTAAAAAGCACACAACTCTTTAAGCATCATCTTCTTCTTCATAATCTATTAATCTGTGCATTGTGTGCAAAATCAAAGAGATTTGAAAAGAAAAACAAAACATATGTAAAAGAAAATATGCATTGGTTGTAATGTCATTGCACACAAAATGAAATATTCTTCTGTTAATAATTAAAAGAAGTATCAATGAGCTAATATCAATGAGCTCAACTCAAGACAAGTGAATTACATGCTAAGCTGTAATGCCATTATTGCATGGAACAAAAAACCCTCTGCTCTCATATTAAACAAAAAACAAAAATACAAGATCAGTAACTTTCAAGTTGTGCATATACTACTACAGGAAATGCTGTAAATAGCAGTAAATACAACAGTTCTATTTGTTTCTGTTCATTTTAAGGAAAGCACTTCGCTCCAATGTGACCCTTCCCCTGTTGCGCCGTCCTCTTGTGAGGTCACCTGTTATGCTGAATACCCTCTCTGCAAAAGCTTGAGAAGCTGGCATAGCCAACAAGTCTAACGCAAAAGGTTTTAAACTGTGATAAAAACTGTCACTCTTTGCCAGCCAGAAGTCTGTCCCTGTGTCCTCAGTGATGGGATGTGAAAGTTCTTCCTTGTACTTGATGATCTGCTGCCTGATGCTGGTTGTGGAGGTTTTCTGTTTAGGCCTTGTGGTGCGGCATTTTGAGAGGAACCTAAACACTGGCTGCTTTGAGGATGGTGCTGCTTCTGGTTCCTCAATAGCCTCTTCTTCTGCATCATCTTCAGACTGGTCCTCCTGTCTTGTGTGTGGGAAAGTGCATTTGACCACATAGTCTTCTGCCTGTTTCAGCAGTTCCTGGATATTTCCATCAGCCACATCAACATTAACAAGGATTTCACAGACAGTTGGGTTAACAAAGCAGGCAGCTGCTGCAAGTGCTGAGAACTTTTCATCGGTTGAATCTAAGAGGCAAGCAAAACGCTGGTTCAGATTTGATCTCATTTTCTCTGCAAGAGTGACGAGGTCTCTGTACCGAGTGTTCTTTGCAAAGTCAGTTAGGTGGCTCAGCAGATCAAAGAGGGCAGGAACCACTAGGGACATTGATGTGGTGTCACTCTGGAGGGTTTTAGTGTGTTCCGCAAAAGGCAGCAGTAAGTCATGCAATGATGAAAGCTTTTGCCACTCACTAGTAAGCAAATTGTCCCATCCCATGTCATTTGAGATTTGACAGACTGCATCTTTGACTGTGAGGAGTCGTGTGACCATGTTGAATGTGCTTGACCAGCGTGTGGGGCAGTCATTTACAACAATAACACCACACTGGTCCAATAACTTTTGTGTTGCAACTGAGGACTTGCGAAAGAGCTTTACCACAGACCTTGCTTTATCGAGGACTCTTTTGACAGTTGTCTCTTTCTGCAACATGTGGACCACAAGTTGTATGGTATGCACCACGCACGGTGTCCGGTCCATTTCCATGTCGACATGATGGTACCTAATAACAAGAAGAAAAGACAACCAAATAAGTCTAAACCTAATAAAGTGGCTGGTGTGTGTCTGTATATACTGCATATATGTAGTGTGTGGCAGGGGGAAAATCATTCATGTGATAATTGACTGACATGTAAAAGAATAAATTAAACATGGCTCACCGCTGGTCATCAATTTCAGAGTCACTTTCCATCGTGGACCCAGGGGAGTCATCCTCAGAGCTGGTTGCTTCTGCTGTGGTGTTTTTAAAGGCTGCCACCATGTTACTCCCATTGTCCGTTATTACTGTCAGGATCTTCTGCTTTGGTATGGCCCACTCTTGCATACATTTGTCCACACATGCCTTAATAGACTGTGCAGTGTGTGGGTGAGCTACTTGTTCAAGGGCCAACAATATATGTACAGGTTTACTTAGTTCAACACAAAAGTAGCATGCACTTATAGCGAGGAATGAGGCTGTCAGTCCTTTTTTTGTCCACAAGTCAAGGCCAATGGACACTCTCCGGGCAGCAGACAGTCTCTCTTTGAATTTTTGTCTTTCATGTTCATACTGTGTTTCAATCAAATTGCTCATTTTAGTTTTCTTTGGAACTGTTAGTCTCCTATCTACTATCTCCATCATTAGCACAAAATCCTCATCTTCAATTGTTGTGAGTGGTAAACCTGTGCGTCCAATCCATCTAGCTATGGCCTGCTCCTTGGTCTGTTGTTCCTTCGATTCAGTTTTGTACTTTGAAGAACATAGGAAAGCTGTAGAGATGGCCTGCTGCTGGGTTGCACTAGCAGCACTAGCTTTATTTCCACTTGGCCCATGTTCATCTTTGTCATCAGCCATCTTCTGAATCTGTGAGGGTGAATAAAGGGGGAATCAAGTTGTTATTTTTTTCTTTCTTGCCCTAATCTCATCAGATCTCTCCCTCTGTCTCTCTCACACACGCACGCATGCATGCACACACACACACACACACACACACACAGTTCAGTCATACAAAACCACAACATCTACTAAGTTAACGTTACTAGTACACATTTGATTCAATTATGAGACAATCGTCTAATCAATACAGTTCAGAAGTGGTTTTCTTTAGCTTATATTTTATTCCAAGTTTAGCGGAAACACGGTGGTTTATCTGATAAAATAACCTTAGTGTGTATGCTTACCTTCGCATGTATTTCTGGATGAGTCGTCTGTAAATGACGCTTCAAGTTGGTGGTGTTTTTCCCAGCGATTTTTGCTCCACACGGTTTACAGGCGGTCTTGTTGTCCTTGTTGTCATATGTGAAATGTGACCAGATGTCAATTCTTCGTTTTCGTCCTAGACCTAACGTTAGCTCTGACATTTCTGTTCTGTATTTGCCCTCGGACCGCGTGCACTGCATAACGTTAGCATAAAGTCAACTGAAATCACCCAAAGCTGTGTAACTAAGACTGTGCAACTAAACACAACTAAATATAATGTAAACAACTTAACTGTCGCGAAAACGTCCTCGAAACTGTGCGAATTTCTGCAAACTCATCTTTTTCTACTGCGTTAGTTTAGCTGTTGCGCTTGCATTTGCCGCGGCTTTTCAAAATGGCTCTGCTGCTTCTGCATAGATCAACCTACCCTCAAAGATTCGCTCTGATTGGATTTCTTCCCAACTTGTCACACAAAGAGTAGTTATGATTGGATCTCTTCTCCATTCGTCCCGCCCATATATTTTCGTCTCATTTTTATTCGTTGACTAAAGTGTCAGTTATATTTCGTCACATTCTTCGTCATCATATCTGACTTTTTATTTAGTTTTTATTTAGTTTTCGTCTGTGAAAAAGGTTCGTTGACGAATATTTTTCGTCATAGTCTTCGTCAACGAAATTAACACTGATGTGGTGTGATAGAACTTCAAGGCCCTAGGCATAGTTGTCAATAAAAATCTCATACAGCAATCATGTGAAAAGCAACATGAAAGCAAATAAGAAGATCCCGTCAAAGTCTAGAACTCTTGATTAATTTGATTCCATAATAACCCAATGGATGAATTGCAAAGCAAGTGCATATTTATTATCTGGAGGACAGGCTAAACGGATAAACAAGGCATGCAAAGGGGTGCAATGGATCGCTGGGTCCTACCACCTTGGTGAAAACTTGCTGGGACCCGAGGGGTATATATGCCTCCAGCAAAGGCTTCAGCAGATACCATTGGGGAACAGGCTTTGACCCCATAGGTGATATCTTTTCCCTTCAAGGTTTAGTCATAGAACATCACTGGAACAGAACAATACATCCACACAGAGCAAACTTGAACTAATATAAACTTTTTCTTGCAATTAATTTTCACACTTTAATCGTTGTAAATACCTAAAGAGTTACATATGCCAAGTAAGAAAACATATAAGTGGCTACATGTGGTGTGATAGAACTTCAAGGCCCTAGGCATAGTTGTCTATAAAAATCTCATACAGCAATCATGAGAACAGCAAAATGAAAATAAATAAGAAGAACCCGTCAAAGTCTAGAACTCTTGATTAGTTTGATTTCATAATAACCCAATGGATGAATTGCAAAAAGTAAGAGCATATTTACTATCTGGATGGCAGACTACACGAATAAAAAAGGTATGCAAAGTGTTGCAATGGATCGCTGGGTCCTACCACCTTGGTGAAAACTTGCTGGGACCCGAGGGGTATATATGCCTCCAGCAAAGGCTTCAGCAGATACCATTGGGGAACAGGCTTTGACCCCATACGTGATATCTTTTCCCTTCAAGGTTTAGTCATAGAACATCTCTGGAACAGAACAATACATCCACACATTGCAAACTTGAACTAATATGAACTTTTTCTTGCAATTAATTTTCACACTTTAATCATATAGTGAACAGTGGTGTTGTAAATACCTAAAGAGTTACATATGCCAAGTAAGAAAACATATAAGTGGCTACATGTGGTGTGATAGAACTTCAAGGCCCTAGGCATAGTTGTCTATAAAAATCTCAAACAGCAATCATGAGAACAGCAACATGAAAACAAATAAGAAGAACCCGTCAAAGTCTAGAACTCTTGATTAGTTTGATTCCATAATAACCCAATGGATGAATTGCAAAAAGCAAGGGCATATTTACTATCTGGATGGCAGGCTACACTAATAAACAAGGTATGCAAAGTGGTGCAATGGATCGCTGGGTCCTACCACCTTGGTGAAAACTTGCTGGGACCCGAGGGGTATATATGCCTCCAGCAAAGGCTTCAGCAGATACCATTGGGGAACAGGCTTTGACCCCATACGTGATATCTTTTCCCTTCAAGGTTTAGTCATAGAGCATCACTGGAACAGAACAATACATCCACACAGAGCAAACTTGAACTAATATAAACTTTTTCTTACAATTAATTTTCACACTTTAATCATATAGTGAACAGTGGTGTTGTAAATACCTAAAGAGTTACATATACCAAGTAAGAAAACATATAAGTGGCTGCATGTGGTGTGATAGAACTTCAAGGCCCTAGGCATAGTTGTCTATAAAATTCTCATACAGCAATCATGTGAAAAGCAACATGAAAGCAAATAAGAAGAACCCGTCAAAGTCTAGAACTCTTGATTAGTTTGATTCCATAATAACCCAATGGATGAATTGCAAAAAGCAAGTGCATATTTACTATCTGGATGGCAGTCTACACGAATTAACAAGGTATGCAAAGTGGTGTAATAGAACGCTGGGTCCTACCACCTTGGTGAAAGCTTGCTGGGACCCGAGGGGTATATATGCCTCCAGCAAAGGCTTCAGCAGATACCATTGGGGAACAGGCTTTTGATAGGTGATATCTTTTCCCTTCAAGGTTTAGTCATAGAACATCACTGGAACAGAACAATACATCCACACAGAGCAAACTTGAACTAATATAAACTTTTTCTTACAATTAATTTTCACACTTTAATCATATAGTGAACAGTGGTGTTGTAAATACCTAAAGAGTTACATATGCCAAGTAAGAAAACATATAAGTGGCTACATGTGGTGTGATAGAACTTCAAGGCCCTAGGCATAGTTGTCTATAAAAATCTCATACAGCAATCATGTGAAAAGCAACATGAAAGCAAATAAGAAGAACCCGTCAAAGTCTAGAACTCTTGATTAATTTGATTCCATAATAACCCAATGGATGAATTGCAAAGCAAGTGCATATTTATTATCTGGAGGGCAGGCTAAACGGATAAACAAGGTATGCAAAGGGGCGAAATGGATCGCTGGGTCCTACCACCTTGGTGAAAACTTGCTGGGACCTGAGTGGTATATATGCCTCCAGCAAATGCTTCAGCAGATACCATTGGGGAACAGGCTTTGACCCCATAGGTGATATCTTTTCCCTCCAAGGTTTAGTCATAGAACATCACTGGAACAGAACAATACATCCACACAGAGCAAACTTGAACTAATATAAACTTTTTCTTACAATTAATTTTCACACTTTAATCATATAGTGAACAGTGGTGTTGTAAATACCTAAAGAGTTACATATGCCAAGTAAGAAAACATATAAGTGGCTACATGTGGTGTGATAGAACTTCAAGGCCCTAGGCATAGTTGTCTATAAAAATCTCATACAGCAATCATGTGAAAAGCAACATGAAAGCAAATAAGAAGATCCCGTCAAAGTCTAGAACTCTTGATTAATTTGATTCCATAATAACCCAATGGATGAATTGCAAAGCAAGTGCATATTTATTATCTGGAGGACAGGCTAAACGGATAAACAAGGCATGCAAAGTGGTGCAATGGATCGCTGGGTCCTACCACCTTGGTGAAAACTTGCTGGGACCCGAGGGGTATATATGCCTCCAGCAAAGGCTTCAGCAGATACCATTGGGGAACAGGCTTTGACCCCATAGGTGATATCTTTTCCCTTCAAGGTTTAGTCATAGAACATCACTGGAACAGAACAATACATCCACACAGAGCAAACTTGAACTAATATAAACTTTTTCTTGCAATTAATTTTCACACTTTAATCGTTGTAAATACCTAAAGAGTTACATATGCCAAGTAAGAAAACATATAAGTGGCTACATGTGGTGTGATAGAACTTCAAGGCCCTAGGCATAGTTGTCTATAAAAATCTCATACAGCAATCATGAGAACAGCAAAATGAAAATAAATAAGAAGAACCCGTCAAAGTCTAGAACTCTTGATTAGTTTGATTTCATAATAACCCAATGGATGAATTGCAAAAAGTAAGAGCATATTTACTATCTGGATGGCAGACTACACGAATAAAAAAGGTATGCAAAGTGTTGCAATGGATCGCTGGGTCCTACCACCTTGGTGAAAACTTGCTGGGACCCGAGGGGTATATATGCCTCCAGCAAAGGCTTCAGCAGATACCATTGGGGAACAGGCTTTGACCCCATACGTGATATCTTTTCCCTTCAAGGTTTAGTCATAGAACATCTCTGGAACAGAACAATACATCCACACATTGCAAACTTGAACTAATATGAACTTTTTCTTGCAATTAATTTTCACACTTTAATCATATAGTGAACAGTGGTGTTGTAAATACCTAAAGAGTTACATATGCCAAGTAAGAAAACATATAAGTGGCTACATGTGGTGTGATAGAACTTCAAGGCCCTAGGCATAGTTGTCTATAAAATTCTCATACAGCAATCATGTGAAAAGCAACATGAAAGCAAATAAGAAGAACCCGTCAAAGTCTAGAACTCTTGATTAGTTTGATTCCATAATAACCCAATGGATGAATTGCAAAAAGCAAGTGCATATTTACTATCTGGATGGCAGTCTACACGAATTAACAAGGTATGCAAAGTGGTGTAATAGAACGCTGGGTCCTACCACCTTGGTGAAAGCTTGCTGGGACCCGAGGGGTATATATGCCTCCAGCAAAGGCTTCAGCAGATACCATTGGGGAACAGGCTTTTGATAGGTGATATCTTTTCCCTTCAAGGTTTAGTCATAGAACATCACTGGAACAGAACAATACATCCACACAGAGCAAACTTGAACTAATATAAACTTTTTCTTACAATTAATTTTCACACTTTAATCATATAGTGAACAGTGGTGTTGTAAATACCTAAAGAGTTACATATGCCAAGTAAGAAAACATATAAGTGGCTACATGTGGTGTGATAGAACTTCAAGGCCCTAGGCATAGTTGTCTATAAAAATCTCATACAGCAATCATGTGAAAAGCAACATGAAAGCAAATAAGAAGAACCCGTCAAAGTCTAGAACTCTTGATTAATTTGATTCCATAATAACCCAATGGATGAATTGCAAAGCAAGTGCATATTTATTATCTGGAGGGCAGGCTAAACGGATAAACAAGGTATGCAAAGGGGCGAAATGGATCGCTGGGTCCTACCACCTTGGTGAAAACTTGCTGGGACCTGAGTGGTATATATGCCTCCAGCAAATGCTTCAGCAGATACCATTGGGGAACAGGCTTTGACCCCATAGGTGATATCTTTTCCCTCCAAGGTTTAGTCATAGAACATCACTGGAACAGAACAATACATCCACACAGAGCAAACTTGAACTAATATAAACTTTTTCTTACAATTAATTTTCACACTTTAATCATATAGTGAACAGTGGTGTTGTAAATACCTAAAGAGTTACATATGCCAAGTAAGAAAACATATAAGTGGCTACATGTGTTGTGATAGAACTTCAAGGCCCTAGGCATAGTTGTCTATAAAAATCTCATACAGCAATCATGTGAAAAGCAACATGAAAGCAAATAAGAAGATCCCGTCAAAGTCTAGAACTCTTGATTAATTTGATTCCATAATAACCCAATGGATGAATTGCAAAGCAAGTGCATATTTATTATCTGGAGGACAGGCTAAACGGATAAACAAGGCATGCAAAGTGGTGCAATGGATCGCTGGGTCCTACCACCTTGGTGAAAACTTGCTGGGACCCGAGGGGTATATATGCCTCCAGCAAAGGCTTCAGCAGATACCATTGGGGAACAGGCTTTGACCCCATAGGTGATATCTTTTCCCTTCAAGGTTTAGTCATAGAACATCACTGGAACAGAACAATACATCCACACAGAGCAAACTTGAACTAATATAAACTTTTTCTTGCAATTAATTTTCACACTTTAATCGTTGTAAATACCTAAAGAGTTACATATGCCAAGTAAGAAAACATATAAGTGGCTACATGTGGTGTGATAGAACTTCAAGGCCCTAGGCATAGTTGTCTATAAAAATCTCATACAGCAATCATGAGAACAGCAAAATGAAAATAAATAAGAAGAACCCGTCAAAGTCTAGAACTCTTGATTAGTTTGATTTCATGATAACCCAATGGATGAATTGCAAAAAGTAAGAGCATATTTACTATCTGGATGGCAGACTACACGAATAAAAAAGGTATGCAAAGTGTTGCAATGGATCGCTGGGTCCTACCACCTTGGTGAAAACTTGCTGGGACCCGAGGGGTATATATGCCTCCAGCAAAGGCTTCAGCAGATACCATTGGGGAACAGGCTTTGACCCCATACGTGATATCTTTTCCCTTCAAGGTTTAGTCATAGAACATCTCTGGAACAGAACAATACATCCACACATTGCAAACTTGAACTAATATGAACTTTTTCTTGCAATTAATTTTCACACTTTAATCATATAGTGAACAGTGGTGTTGTAAATACCTAAAGAGTTACATATGCCAAGTAAGAAAACATATAAGTGGCTACATGTGGTGTGATAGAACTTCAAGGCCCTAGGCATAGTTGTCTATAAAAATCTCAAACAGCAATCATGAGAACAGCAACATGAAAACAAATAAGAAGAACCCGTCAAAGTCTAGAACTCTTGATTAGTTTGATTCCATAATAACCCAATGGATGAATTGCAAAAAGCAAGGGCATATTTACTATCTGGATGGCAGGCTACACTAATAAACAAGGTATGCAAAGTGGTGCAATGGATCGCTGGGTCCTACCACCTTGGTGAAAACTTGCTGGGACCCGAGGGGTATATATGCCTCCAGCAAAGGCTTCAGCAGATACCATTGGGGAACAGGCTTTTGATAGGTGATATCGTTTCCCTTCAAGGTTTAGTCATAGAACATCACTGGAACAGAACAATACATCCACACAGAGCAAACTTGAACTAATATAAACTTTTTCTTACAATTAATTTTCACACTTTAATCATATAGTGAACAGTGGTGTTGTAAATACCTAAAGAGTTACATATGCCAAGTAAGAAAACATATAAGTGGCTACATGTGGTGTGATAGAACTTCAAGGCCCTAGGCATAGTTGTCTATAAAAATCTCATACAGCAATCATGTGAAAAGCAACATGAAAGCAAATAAGAAGATCCCGTCAAAGTCTAGAACTCTTGATTAATTTGATTCCATAATAACCCAATGGATGAATTGCAAAGCAAGTGCATATTTATTATCTGGAGGACAGGCTAAACGGATAAACAAGGCATGCAAAGTGGTGCAATGGATCGCTGGGTCCTACCACCTTGGTGAAAACTTGCTGGGACCCGAGGGGTATATATGCCTCCAGCAAAGGCTTCAGCAGATACCATTGGGGAACAGGCTTTGACCCCATAGGTGATATCTTTTCCCTTCAAGGTTTAGTCATAGAACATCACTGGAACAGAACAATACATCCACACAGAGCAAACTTGAACTAATATAACCTCTTCTTATGATTCATTTTCACACTTTTATCATATAGTGACCAGTGGTGTTGTTAATACCTACAGAGTTACATATGCCCAGTAAGAAAACATATAAGTGGCTACATGTTGTGTGATAGAACTTCAAGACCCTAGGCATAGTTGTCTATAAAAATCTCATACAGCAATCATGTGAAAAGCAACATGAAAGCAAATAAGAAGAACCCGTCAAAGTCTAGAACTCTTGATTAGTTTGATTCCATAATAACCCAATGGATGAATTGCAAAGCAAGTGCATATTTATTATCTGGAGAGCAGGGTACACGAATAAACAAGGTATGCAAAGTGGTGCAATAGATCGCTGGGTCCTACCACCTTGGTGAAAACTTGCTGGGACCCGAGGGGTATATATGCCTCCAGCAAAGGCTTCTGCAGATACCATTGGGGAACAGGCTTTGACCCCATAGGTGATATCATTTCCCTTCAAGGTTTAGTCATAGAACATCACTGGAACAGAACAATACATCCACACAGAGCAAACTTGAACAAATATAACCTCTTCTTACGATTCATTTTCACACTTTTATCATATTGTGACCAGTGGTGTTGTAAATACCTACAGAGTTACATATGCCCAGTAAGAAAACATATAAGTGGCTACATGTTGTGTGATAGAACTTCAAGACCCTAGGCATAGTTGTCTATAAAAATCTCATACAGCAATCATGTGAAAAGCAACATGAAAGAAAATAAGAAGAACCCGTCAAAGTCTAGAACTCTTGATTAGTTTGATTCCATAATAACCAAATGGATGAATTGCATAGAGCAAGTGCATATTTACTATCTGGATCGCAGGCTACACGAATAAACAAGGTATGCAAAGTGGTGCAATGGATCGCTGGGTCCTACCACCTTGGTGAAAACTTGCTGGGACCCGAGGGGTATATATGCCTCCAGCAAAGGCTTCTGCAGATACCATTGGGGAACAGGCTTTGACCCCATAGGTGATATCTTTTCCCTTCAAGGTTTAGTAATAGAACATCACTGGAACAGAACAATACATCCACACAGAGCAATCTTGAACTAATATAACCTCTTCTTACGATTCATTTTCACACTTTTATCATATAGTGACCAGTGGTGTTGTAAATACCTACAGAGTTACATATGCCCAGTAAGAAAACATATAAGTGGCTACATGTTGTGTGATAGAACTTCAAGACCCTAGGCATAGTTGTCTATAAAAATCTCATACAGCAATCATGTGAAAAGCAACATGAAAGAAAATAAGAAGAACCCGTCAAAGTCTAGAACTCTTGATTAGTTTTATTCCATAATAACCCAATGGATGAATTGCAAAAAGCAAGTGCATATTTACTATCTGGATGGCAGGGTACACGAATAAACAAGGTATGCAAAGTGGTGCAATAGATCGCTGGGTCCTACCACCTTGGTGAAAACTTGCTGGGACCCGAGGGGTATATATGCCTCCAGCAAAGGCTTCTGCAGATACCATTGGGGAACAGGCTTTTGATAGGTGATATCTTTTCCCTTCAAGGTTTAGTCATAGAACATCACTGGAACAGAACAATACATCCACACAGAGCAAACTTGAACTAATATAAACTTTTTCTTACAATTAATTTTCACACTTTAATCATATAGTGAACAGTGGTGTTGTAAATATCTAAAGAGTTACATATGCCAAGTAAGAAAACATATAAGTGGCTACATGTGGTGTGATAGAACTTCAAGGCCCTAGGCATAGTTGTCTATAAAAATCTCATACAGCAATCATGTGAAAAGCAACATGAAAGCAAATAAGAAGAACCCGTCAAAGTCTAGAACTCTTGATTAATTTGATTCCATAATAACCCAATGGATGAATTGCAAAGCAAGTGCATATTTATTATCTGGAGGACAGGCTAAACGGATAAACAAGGTATGCAAAGGGGCGAAATGGATCGCTGGGTCCTACCACCTTGGTGAAAACTTGCTGGGACCTGAGTGGTATTTATGCTGTAACGACACTGACAGTCTATCCGGCCAGATGCTCTGAATTAGCGAATCCTGATTGTTTCTCTCATGCTAAAACACCTATGAGCATATACCCAGAAAGGCCTAGTTGACTAGCTTTCTGACACAAGTGTCTACAAGCAGGCCCTGGTTAATGTTTTACACGACTTAATGAAATAAACGAACAGGCCCCTGTTTGTTTCTCATACTATCACGTGCTGCGACCACAATTCCCTTACTGTGTCTAACGTTTGTCCTTTGTGTACTGAAGGCAAAATTACAAGACTTACCCCATTCAGTTGTTTTGGACAACTAGGACTATCTTGCTTCTCTCAGCAAAATTATATGACGCCTCAGGCTGTCAAGTTAGTCTGCCCACAGAACTACCTTTGTTTTTGCCGAGTAACACATTTTCAAATAGCCCCCAACCCCTCACGTGGTATGCACCACGAGATGCAACCGATGCTGACCTCACAGATACACGCAGACACGCACACTACCATATATGGACTTCCACTAGTAAAATCTCATTTTACCAACTATTACAACTGTGTAAAGAGTGTTCTGGGTGATTTGCATGTTCCCCAGAATGATATTAGAGTAGTTGTGTTTTTGAATTACAGTAATGTAACCTTAAACTGCCTTTGTGTCCACAAATAATGTATCTCTATGTTGCTATCCTTGTCAATAATCGTTCTTAGTGTTATTTTGATCCCCTGGGCATGAAGAAGAAGATTTTTGATAAGAGACTGTGATAAACGTTATGGTTCCATGCGTTTTAATTCCCCGAGCATAATATCACATTTTGCCCCTCGTGATTCCACACGAGGGTCGGGCGGCATTAACACACCAGGACAATCTTCCTGCTCTAAACTGATTCGTCATCCAGAGAAAGGGGACGGTACACGGGACACTGATAAAAGCCAAAACCTTCAGTTTCTTTACTCTTCTTCTCCCTCCTCCAAAAACTCTGGAAACCCAAGTCCGGACCGGCTTCGGCCTGCTTCTCTTTTCTTTTCCTTTGTTTCTTTTATGTTTTTCTATAGTCTAGTTTCGTTTTCCTATTCGCCTCGGTTCATTCACGAGCTGAATGAATTTAGCCTGAATCATTCCCGGCAACTGCACCTTAAAGAAAGAGACTATTTGAACCTCCCGCGCTCGCGCTCGCATGGAAGACACAGCACGCGCACGCCTCCCCTCACACGACTCACGCTGCTCTTAAAGACACGCAGGACCCTGCCTTCCTTCCTCATACAAACAGAACCATATGCAAGTATCGATTATTGAATTGAACTTTTAATGTGATTTCTTTGTTGTGTCTTAAGGGTTACTGTCTGTGTTTTTGCCATAGCCAACTGCGATCTCTGATCGCAGAGATTTTTGCTTTCACTTCCGATCTCATCTCCCATCCTTCTCTCTCTCTCATCCACTCTCTCTTAATCCTTGTCTGGCATTCTATCTTTTTCTAACTCTGATCATTTTATTCTCTCTCACTGTTATTCGTTATCTTGTATTGTTTAACTGTATTTTATGTATATAATAATCGTGTGTATTGTGTAGTTTGATATATTCCTTAGTTCGATGTATTATTAAATTCCATATGCCCTTGACTGACTCTGATTTAAATGCCCATATTACTTAGTCCCTGAAATGTTCGATCTTAGCTATATGCTTTCTCTTGGTACGATTTAAGTAACCTAATTTTACAAACACAGAAAGGTGTCTTTTCAAGGCCTGGAAAAGATACTCTTTCTCGTGGTTGTAAGGATAATTTTCCTTGAGAGTTAAGTTAATCTTACGTTCAATGTTTGCTGGACAAACAGATTGTTTGATAACTAAATTAATTCCATTAAAGTTATCCCATAACTTCGAGCTGAAATAAGAACAATTGATGTATTAATGCCGAACCATAACCCGTTATGGTAATCGTTCATATATCAATCTAGTTCAGCTGCGATAAATTAATGTAACTGTATATGCAAAATATTAATCATATTCATGATTAATTATTAAAATTCCCTATAGATCATTTGAGCTAATATTAATATTAATGTACAACCCATTGTTGCTACAATGCCTCCAACAAAGGCTTCAGCAGGTACCATTGGGGAACAGGCTTTGACCCCATAGGTGATATCTTTTCCCTTCAAGGTTTAGTCATAGAACATCACTGGAACAGAACAATACAGAGCAAACTTGAACTAATAAAAACTTTTTCTTACAATTAATTTTCACACTTTAATCATATAGTGAACAGTTGTGTTGTAAATACCTAAAGAGTTACATATGCCAAGTAAGAAAACATATAAGTGGCTATATGTGGTGTGATAGAACTTCAAGGCCCTAGGCATAGTTGTCTATAAAAATCTCATACAGCAATCATGAGAACAGCAACATGAAAACAAATAAGAAGAACCCGTCAACGTCTAGAACTCTTGATTAGTTTGAATCCATAATAACTCAATGGATGAATTGCAAAGCAAGTGCATATTTATTATCTGGAGGGCAGGCTACACGAATAAACAAGGTATGCAAAGGGGCGATATGGATCGCTGGGTCCTACCACCTTGGTGAAAACTTGCTGGGACCCGAGGGGTATATATGGCTCTTGCAAAGGACTCAGCAGATACCATTAGGGAACAGGCTTTGACCCCATAGGTGATATCTTTTCCCCTCAAGGTTTAGTCATAGAACATCACTGGAACAGAACAATACATCCACACAGAGCAAACTTGAACTAATATAAACTTTTTCTTACAAATAATTTTCACACTTTAATTATATACCTAAAGAGTTACATATGCCAAGTAAGAAAACATAAAAGTGGCTACATGTGGTGTGATAGAACTTCAAGGCCCTAGGCATAGTTGTCTATAAAAATCTCATAAAGCAATCATGTGAAAAGCAACATGAAAGCAAATAAGAAGAACCCATCAAAGTCTAGAACTCTTGATTAGTTTGATTTCAAATAACCCAATGGATGAATTGCAAAGCAAGTGCATATTTAGTATCTGGAGGGCAGGCTACACGAATAAACAAGGTATGCAAAGGGGTGAAATGGATCGCTGGGTCCTACCACCTTGGTGAAAACTTGCTGGGACCCGAGGGGTATATATGCCTCCAGTAAAGGCTTCAGCAGATACCATTGGGGAACAGGCTTTGACCTTATAGGTGATATATTTTCCCTTCAAGGTTTAGTCATAGAAAATCACTGGAACAGAACAATACATCCATACAGAGCAAACTTGAACCAATATAAACTTTTTCTTACAATTAATTTTCACAATTTAACTATATAGTGAACAGTGGTGTTGTAAATACCTAAAGAGTTACATATACCAAGTAAGAAAACATATAAGTGGCTACATGTGGTGTGATAGAACTTCAAGGCCCTAGGCATAGTTGTCTATAAAAATCTCATACAGCAATCATGTGAAAAGCAACATAAAAGCAAATAAGAAGAACCCGTCAAAGTCTACAACTCTTGATTAGTTTGATTCCATAATAACCCAATGGATGAATTGCAAAAAGCAAGTGCATATTTACTATCTGGAGGCCAGACTACACGAATAAACAAGGTATGCAAAGTGGTGCAATGGATCGCTGGGTCCTACCACCTTGGTGAAAACTTGCTGGGACCCGAGGGGTATATATGCCTCCAGCAAAGGCTTCAGCAGATATCATTGGGGAACAGGCTTTGACCCCATAGGTGATATCTTTTCCCTTTAAGATTTAGTCATACAACATCACTGGAACAGAACAATACAGAGCAAACTTGAACTAATATAAACTTTTTCTTACAATTCATTTTCACACTTTAATCATATAGTGAACAGTGGTGTTGTAAATACCTAAAGAGTTACATATGCCAAGTAAGAAAACATATAAGTGGCTATATGTGGTGTGATAGAACTTCAAGGCCCTAGGCATAGTTGTCTATAAAAATCTCATACAGCAATCATGAGAACAGCAACATGAAAACAAATAAGAAGAACCCGTCAACGTCTAGAACTCTTGATTAGTTTGAATCCATAATAACTCAATGGATGAATTGCAAAGCAAGTGCATATTTATTATCTGGAGGGCAGGCTACACGAATAAACAAGGTCTGCAAAGGGGCGAAATGGATCGCTGGGTCCCACCACCTTGGTGAAAACTTGCTGGGACCCGAGGGGTATATATGCCTCCAGCAAAGGCTTCAGCTGATACCATTGGGGAACAGGTTTTGACCCCATAGGTGATATCTTTTCCCTTCAAGGTTTAGTCATAGAACATCACTGGAACAGAACAATACATCCACACAGAGCAAACTTGAACTAATATAAACTTTTTCTTACAATTCATTTTCACACTTTAATCATATAGTGAACAGTGGTGTTGTAAATACCTAAAGAGTTACATATGCCAAGTAAGAAAACATAAAAGTGGCTACATGTGGTGTGATAGAACTTAAAGTCCCTAGGTATAGTTGTCTATAAAAATCTCATAAAGCAATCATGTGAAAAGCAACATGAAAGCAAATAAGAAGAACCTGTCAAAGTCTAGAACTCTTGATTAGTTTGATTTCATAATAACCCAATGGATGAATTGCAAAGCAAGTGCATATTTAGTATCTGGAGGGCAGGCTACACGAATAAACAAGGTATGCAAAGGGGCGAAATGGATCGCTGGGTCCTACCACCTTGGTGAAAACTTGCTGGGACCCGAGGGGTATATATGCCTCCAGCAAAGGCTTCAGCAGATACCATTGGGGAAAGGGCTTTGACCCCATAGGTGATATCTTTTCCCTTCAAGGTTTAGTCATAGAACATCACTGGAAAAGAACAATGCATCCACACAGAGCAAACTTGAACTAATATAAACTTTTTCTTACAATTAATTTTCACACTTTAATCATATAGTGAACAGTGGTGTTGTAAATACCTAAAGAGTTACATATGCCAAGTAAGAAAACATATAAGTGGCTACATGTGGTGTGATAGAACTTCAAGGCCCTAGGCATAGTTGTCTATAAAAATCTCATACAGCAATCATGTGAAAAGCAACATGAAAGCAAATAAGAAGAACCCGTCAAAGTCTAGAACTCTTGATTAATTTGATTCCATAATAACCCAATGGATGAATTGCAAAGCAAGTGCATATTTATTATCTGGAGGGCAGGCTAAACGGATAAACAAGGTATGCAAAGGGGCGAAATGGATCGCTGGGTCCTACCACCTTGGTGAAAACTTGCTGGGACCTGAGTGGTATATATGCCTCTAGCAAATGCTTCAGCAGATACCATTGGGGAACAGGCTTTGACCCCATAGGTGATATCTTTTCCCTCCAAGGTTTAGTCATAGAACATCACTGGAACAGAACAATACATCCACACAGAGCAAACTTGAACTAATATAAACTTTTTCTTACAATTAATTTTCACACTTTAATCATATAGTGAACAGTGGTGTTGTAAATACCTAAAGAGTTACATATGCCAAGTAAGAAAACATATAAGTGGCTACATGTGGTGTGATAGAACTTCAAGGCCCTAGGCATAGTTGTCTATAAAAATCTCATACAGCAATCATGTGAAAAGCAACATGAAAGCAAATAAGAAGATCCCGTCAAAGTCTAGAACTCTTGATTAATTTGATTCCATAATAACCCAATGGATGAATTGCAAAGCAAGTGCATATTTATTATCTGGAGGACAGGCTAAACGGATAAACAAGGCATGCAAAGTGGTGCAATGGATCGCTGGGTCCTACCACCTTGGTGAAAACTTGCTGGGACCCGAGGGGTATATATGCCTCCAGCAAAGGCTTCAGCCGATACCATTGGGGAACAGGCTTTGACCCCATAGGTGATATCTTTTCCCTTCAAGGTTTAGTCATAGAACATCACTGGAACAGAACAATACATCCACACAGAGCAAACTTGAACTAATATAAACTTTTTCTTGCAATTAATTTTCACACTTTAATCGTTGTAAATACCTAAGAGTTACATATGCCAAGTAAGAAAACATATAAGTGGCTACATGTGGTGTGATAGAACTTCAAGGCCCTAGGCATAGTTGTCTATAAAAATCTCATACAGCAATCATGAGAACAGCAAAATGAAAATAAATAAGAAGAACCCGTCAAAGTCTAGAACTCTTGATTAGTTTGATTTCATAATAACCCAATGGATGAATTGCAAAAAGTAAGAGCATATTTACTATCTGGATGGCAGACTACACGAATAAAAAAGGTATGCAAAGTGTTGCAATGGATCGCTGGGTCCTACCACCTTGGTGAAAACTTGCTGGGACCCGAGGGGTATATATGCCTCCAGCAAAGGCTTCAGCAGATACCATTGGGGAACAGGCTTTGACCCCATACGTGATATCTTTTCCCTTCAAGGTTTAGTCATAGAACATCTCTGGGACAGAACAATACATCCACACATTGCAAACTTGAACTAATATGAACTTTTTCTTGCAATTAATTTTCACACTTTAATCATATAGTGAACAGTGGTGTTGTAAATACCTAAAGAGTTACATATGCCAAGTAAGAAAACATATAAGTGGCTACATGTGGTGTGATAGAACTTCAAGGCCCTAGGCATAGTTGTCTATAAAAATCTCAAACGGCAATCATGAGAACAGCAACATGAAAACAAATAAGAAGAACCCGTCAAAGTCTAGAACTCTTGATTAGTTTGATTCCATAATAACCCAATGGATGAATTGCAAAAAGCAAGGGCATATTTACTATCTGGATGGCAGGCTACACTAATAAACAAGGTATGCAAAGTGGTGCAATGGATCGCTGGGTCCTACCACCTTGGTGAAAACTTGCTGGGACCCGAGGGGTATATATGCCTCCAGCAAAGGCTTCAGCAGATACCATTGGGGAACAGGCTTTTGTTAGGTGATATCGTTTCCCTTCAAGGTTTAGTCATAGAACATCACTGGAACAGAACAATACATCCGCACAGAGCAAACTTGAACTAATATAAACTTTTTCTTGCAATTCATTTTCACACTTTAATCATATAGTGAACAGTGGTGTTGTAAATACCTAAAGAGTTACATATGCCAAGTAAGAAAACATATAAGTGGCTACATGTGGTGTGATAGAACTTCAAGGCCCTAGGCATAGTTGTCTATAAAAATCTCATACAGCAATCATGTGAAAAGCAACATGAAAGCAAATAAGAAGAACCCGTCAAAGTCTAGAACTCTTGATTAATTTGATTCCATAATAACCCAATGGATGAATTGCAAAGCAAGTGCATATTTATTATCTGGATGGCAGGCTACACTAATAAACAAGGTATGCAAAGTGGTGCAATGGATCGCTGGGTCCTACCACCTTGGTGAAAACTTGCTGGGACCCGAGGGGTATATATGCCTCCAGCAATGGCTTCAGCAGAAACCATTGCAGAACAGGCTTTGACCCCATAGGTGATATCTTTTCCCTTCAAGGTTTAGTCATAGAACATCACTGGAACAGAACAATACATCCACACAGAGCAAACTTGAAACTTTTTCTTGCAATTAATTTTCACACTTTAATCGTTGTAAATACCTAAAGAGTTACATATGCCAAGTAAGAAAACATATAAGTGGCTACATGTGGTGTGATAGAACTTCAAGGCCCTAGGCATAGTTGTCTATAAAAATCTCAAACAGCAATCATGAGAACAGCAACATGAAAACAAATAAGAAGAACCCGTCAAAGTCTAGAACTCTTGATTAGTTTGATTCCATAATAACCCAATGGATGAATTGCAAAAAGCAAGTGCATATTTATTATCTGGAGGGCAGGCTACACGAATAAACAAGGTATGCAAAGGGGAGAAATGGATCGCTGGGTCCTACCACCTTGGTGAAAACTTGTTGGGACCCGAGGGGTATATATGTCTCTTGAAAAGGATTCAGCAGATTCCATTAGGGAACAGGCTTTGACCCCATAGATGATATCTTTTCCCTTCAAGGTTTAGTCATAGAACATCACTGGAACAGAACAATACATCCACACAGAGTAACCTTTAACTAATATAAACTTTTTCTTACAATTAATTTTCAAAGTTTAATTATATAGTGATTAGTGGTGTCGTAAATACCTAGAGAGTTACATATGCCAAGTAAGAAAACATATAAGTGGCTACATGTGGTGTGATAGAACTTCAAGGCCCTAGGCATAGTTGTCTATAAAAATCTCAAACAGCAATCAAGAGAACAGCAACATGAAAACAAATAAGAAGAACCCGTCAAAGTCTAGAACTCTTGATTAGTTTGATTCCATAATAACCCAATGGATGAATTGCAAAGCAAGTGCATATTTTCTATCTGGATGGCAGGCTACACTAATAAACAAGGTATGCAAAGTGGTGCAATGGATCGCTGGGTCCTACCACCTTGGATAAAACTTGCTGGGACCCGAGGGGTATATATGCCTCCAGCAAAGGCTTCAGCAGATACCATTGGGGAACAGGCTTTGACCCCATAGGTGATATCTTTTCCCTTCAAGGTTTAGTCATAGAACATCACTGGAACAGAACAATACATCCACACAGAGCAAACTTGAACTAATATAAACTTTTTCTTGCAATTCATTTTCACACTTTAATCGTTGTAAATACCTAAAGAGTTACATATGCCAAGTAAGAAAACATATAAGTGGCTACATGTGGTGTGATAGAACTTCAAGGCCCTAGGCATAGTTGTCTATAAAAATCTCAAACAGCAATCATGAGAACAGCAACATGAAAACAAATAAGAAGAACCCGTCAAAGTCTAGAACTCTTGATTAGTTTGATTCCATAATAACCCAATGGATGAATTGCAAAAAGCAAGGGCATATTTACTATCTGGATGGCAGGCTACACTAATAAACAAGGTATGCAAAGTGGTGCAATGGATCGCTGGGTCCTACCACCTTGGTGAAAACTTGCTGGGACCCGAGGGGTATATATGCCTCCAGCAAAGGCTTCAGCAGATACCATTGGTGAACAGGCTTTTGATAGGTGATATCTTTTCCCTTCAAGGTTTAGTCATAGAACATCACTGGAACAGAACAATACATCCACACAGAGCAAACTTGAACTAATAAAAACTTTTTCTTACAATTAATTTTCACACTTTAATCATATAGTGAACAGTGGTGTTGTAAATACCTAAAGAGTTACATATGCCAAGTAAGAAAACATATAAGTGGCTACATGTGGTGTGATAGAACTTCAAGGCCCTAGGCATAGTTGTCTATAAAAATCTCATACAGCAATCATGTGAAAAGCAACATGAAAGCAAATAAGAAGAACCCGTCAAAGTCTAGAACTCTTGATTAATTTGATTCCATAATAACCCAATGGATGAATTGCAAAGCAAGTGCATATTTATTATCTGGAGGACAGGCTAAACGGATAAACAAGGTATGCAAAGGGGCGAAATGGATCGCTGGGTCCTACCACCTTGGTGAAAACTTGCTGGGACCTGAGTGGTATATATGCCTCCAGCAAATGCTTCAGCAGATACCATTGGGGAACAGGCTTTGACCCCATAGGTGATATCTTTTCCCTCCAAGGTTTAGTCATAGAACATCACTGGAACAGAACAATACATCCACACAGAGCAAACTTGAACTAATATAAACTTTTTCTTACAATTAATTTTCACACTTTAATCATATAGTGAACAGTGGTGTTGTAAATACCTAAAGAGTTACATATGCCAAGTAAGAAAACATATAAGTGGCTACATGTGGTGTGATAGAACTTCAAGGCCCTAGGCATAGTTGTCTATAAAAATCTCATACAGCAATCATGTGAAAAGCAACATGAAAGCAAATAAGAAGATCCCGTCAAAGTCTAGAACTCTTGATTAATTTGATTTCATAATAACCCAATGGATGAATTGCAAAGCAAGTGCATATTTATTATCTGGAGGACAGGCTAAACGGATAAACAAGGCATGCAAAGTGGTGCAATGGATCGCTGGGTCCTACCACCTTGGTGAAAACTTGCTGGGACCCGAGGGGTATATATGCCTCCAGCAAAGGCTTCAGCAGATACCATTGGGGAACAGGCTTTGACCCCATAGGTGATATCTTTTCCCTTCAAGGTTTAGTCATAGAACATCACTGGAACAGAACAATACATCCACACAGAGCAAACTTGAACTAATATAAACTTTTTCTTGCAATTAATTTTCACACTTTAATCGTTGTAAATACCTAAAGAGTTACATATGCCAAGTAAGAAAACATATAAGTGGCTACATGTGGTGTGATAGAACTTCAAGGCCCTAGGCATAGTTGTCTATAAAAATCTCATACAGCAATCATGAGAACAGCAAAATGAAAATAAATAAGAAGAACCCGTCAAAGTCTAGAACTCTTGATTAGTTTGATTTCATAATAACCCAATGGATGAATTGCAAAAAGTAAGAGCATATTTACTATCTGGATGGCAGACTACACGAATAAAAAAGGTATGCAAAGTGTTGCAATGGATCGCTGGGTCCTACCACCTTGGTGAAAACTTGCTGGGACCCGAGGGGTATATATGCCTCCAGCAAAGGCTTCAGCAGATACCATTGGGGAACAGGCTTTGACCCCATACGTGATATCTTTTCCCTTCAAGGTTTAGTCATAGAACATCTCTGGAACAGAACAATACATCCACACATTGCAAACTTGAACTAATATGAACTTTTTCTTGCAATTAATTTTCACACTTTAATCATATAGTGAACAGTGGTGTTGTAAATACCTAAAGAGTTACATATGCCAAGTAAGAAAACATATAAGTGGCTACATGTGGTGTGATAGAACTTCAAGGCCCTAGGCATAGTTGTCTATAAAAATCTCAAACAGCAATCATGAGAACAGCAACATGAAAACAAATAAGAAGAACCCGTCAAAGTCTAGAACTCTTGATTAGTTTGATTCCATAATAACCCAATGGATGAATTGCAAAAAGCAAGGGCATATTTACTATCTGGATGGCAGGCTACACTAATAAACAAGGTATGCAAAGTGGTGCAATGGATCGCTGGGTCCTACCACCTTGGTGAAAACTTGCTGGGACCCGAGGGGTATATATGCCTCCAGCAAAGGCTTCAGCAGATACCATTGGGGAACAGGCTTTGACCCCATACGTGATATCTTTTCCCTTCAAGGTTTAGTCATAGAGCATCACTGGAACAGAACAATACATCCACACAGAGCAAACTTGAACTAATATAAACTTTTTCTTACAATTAATTTTCACACTTTAATCATATAGTGAACAGTGGTGTTGTAAATACCTAAAGAGTTACATATACCAAGTAAGAAAACATATAAGTGGCTACATGTGGTGTGATAGAACTTCAAGGCCCTAGGCATAGTTGTCTATAAAATTCTCATACAGCAATCATGTGAAAAGCAACATGAAAGCAAATAAGAAGAACCCGTCAAAGTCTAGAACTCTTGATTAGTTTGATTCCATAATAACCCAATGGATGAATTGCAAAAAGCAAGTGCATATTTACTATCTGGATGGCAGTCTACACGAATTAACAAGGTATGCAAAGTGGTGTAATAGAACGCTGGGTCCTACCACCTTGGTGAAAGCTTGCTGGGACCCGAGGGGTATATATGCCTCCAGCAAAGGCTTCAGCAGATACCATTGGGGAACAGGCTTTTGATAGGTGATATCTTTTCCCTTCAAGGTTTAGTCATAGAACATCACTGGAACAGAACAATACATCCACACAGAGCAAACTTGAACTAATATAAACTTTTTCTTACAATTAATTTTCACACTTTAATCATATAGTGAACAGTGGTGTTGTAAATACCTAAAGAGTTACATATGCCAAGTAAGAAAACATATAAGTGGCTACATGTGGTGTGATAGAACTTCAAGGCCCTAGGCATAGTTGTCTATAAAAATCTCATACAGCAATCATGTGAAAAGCAACATGAAAGCAAATAAGAAGAACCCGTCAAAGTCTAGAACTCTTGATTAATTTGATTCCATAATAACCCAATGGATGAATTGCAAAGCAAGTGCATATTTATTATCTGGAGGGCAGGCTAAACGGATAAACAAGGTATGCAAAGGGGCGAAATGGATCGCTGGGTCCTACCACCTTGGTGAAAACTTGCTGGGACCTGAGTGGTATATATGCCTCCAGCAAATGCTTCAGCAGATACCATTGGGGAACAGGCTTTGACCCCATAGGTGATATCTTTTCCCTCCAAGGTTTAGTCATAGAACATCACTGGAACAGAACAATACATCCACACAGAGCAAACTTGAACTAATATAAACTTTTTCTTACAATTAATTTTCACACTTTAATCATATAGTGAACAGTGGTGTTGTAAATACCTAAAGAGTTACATATGCCAAGTAAGAAAACATATAAGTGGCTACATGTGGTGTGATAGAACTTCAAGGCCCTAGGCATAGTTGTCTATAAAAATCTCATACAGCAATCATGTGAAAAGCAACATGAAAGCAAATAAGAAGATCCCGTCAAAGTCTAGAACTCTTGATTAATTTGATTCCATAATAACCCAATGGATGAATTGCAAAGCAAGTGCATATTTATTATCTGGAGGACAGGCTAAACGGATAAACAAGGCATGCAAAGTGGTGCAATGGATCGCTGGGTCCTACCACCTTGGTGAAAACTTGCTGGGACCCGAGGGGTATATATGCCTCCAGCAAAGGCTTCAGCAGATACCATTGGGGAACAGGCTTTGACCCCATAGGTGATATCTTTTCCCTTCAAGGTTTAGTCATAGAACATCACTGGAACAGAACAATACATCCACACAGAGCAAACTTGAACTAATATAAACTTTTTCTTGCAATTAATTTTCACACTTTAATCGTTGTAAATACCTAAAGAGTTACATATGCCAAGTAAGAAAACATATAAGTGGCTACATGTGGTGTGATAGAACTTCAAGGCCCTAGGCATAGTTGTCTATAAAAATCTCATACAGCAATCATGAGAACAGCAAAATGAAAATAAATAAGAAGAACCCGTCAAAGTCTAGAACTCTTGATTAGTTTGATTTCATAATAACCCAATGGATGAATTGCAAAAAGTAAGAGCATATTTACTATCTGGATGGCAGACTACACGAATAAAAAAGGTATGCAAAGTGTTGCAATGGATCGCTGGGTCCTACCACCTTGGTGAAAACTTGCTGGGACCCGAGGGGTATATATGCCTCCAGCAAAGGCTTCAGCAGATACCATTGGGGAACAGGCTTTGACCCCATACGTGATATCTTTTCCCTTCAAGGTTTAGTCATAGAACATCTCTGGAACAGAACAATACATCCACACATTGCAAACTTGAACTAATATGAACTTTTTCTTGCAATTAATTTTCACACTTTAATCATATAGTGAACAGTGGTGTTGTAAATACCTAAAGAGTTACATATGCCAAGTAAGAAAACATATAAGTGGCTACATGTGGTGTGATAGAACTTCAAGGCCCTAGGCATAGTTGTCTATAAAAATCTCAAACAGCAATCATGAGAACAGCAACATGAAAACAAATAAGAAGAACCCGTCAAAGTCTAGAACTCTTGATTAGTTTGATTCCATAATAACCCAATGGATGAATTGCAAAAAGCAAGGGCATATTTACTATCTGGATGGCAGGCTACACTAATAAACAAGGTATGCAAAGTGGTGCAATGGATCGCTGGGTCCTACCACCTTGGTGAAAACTTGCTGGGACCCGAGGGGTATATATGCCTCCAGCAAAGGCTTCAGCAGATACCATTGGGGAACAGGCTTTTGATAGGTGATATCGTTTCCCTTCAAGGTTTAGTCATAGAACATCACTGGAACAGAACAATACATCCACACAGAGCAAACTTGAACTAATATAAACTTTTTCTTACAATTAATTTTCACACTTTAATCATATAGTGAACAGTGGTGTTGTAAATACCTAAAGAGTTACATATGCCAAGTAAGAAAACATATAAGTGGCTACATGTGGTGTGATAGAACTTCAAGGCCCTAGGCATAGTTGTCTATAAAAATCTCATACAGCAATCATGTGAAAAGCAACATGAAAGCAAATAAGAAGAACCCGTCAAAGTCTAGAACTCTTGATTAATTTGATTCCATAATAACCCAATGGATGAATTGCAAAGCAAGTGCATATTTATTATCTGGATGGCAGGCTACACTAATAAACAAGGTATGCAAAGTGGTGCAATGGATCGCTGGGTCCTACCACCTTGGTGAAAACTTGCTGGGACCCGAGGGGTATATATGCCTCCAGCAAAGGCTTCAGCAGAAACCATTGCAGAACAGGCTTTGACCCCATAGGTGATATCTTTTCCCTTCAAGGTTTAGTCATAGAACATCACTGGAACAGAACAATACATCCACACAGAGCAAACTTGAAACTTTTTCTTGCAATTAATTTTCACACTTTAATCGTTGTAAATACCTAAAGAGTTACATATGCCAAGTAAGAAAACATATAAGTGGCTACATGTGGTGTGATAGAACTTCAAGGCCCTAGGCATAGTTGTCTATAAAAATCTCAAACAGCAATCATGAGAACAGCAACATGAAAACAAATAAGAAGAACCCGTCAAAGTCTAGAACTCTTGATTAGTTTGATTCCATAATAACCCAATGGATGAATTGCAAAAAGCAAGTGCATATTTATTATCTGGAGGGCAGGCTACACGAATAAACAAGGTATGCAAAGGGGAGAAATGGATCGCTGGGTCCTACCACCTTGGTGAAAACTTGTTGGGACCCGAGGGGTATATATGTCTCTTGAAAAGGATTCAGCAGATTCCATTAGGGAACAGGCTTTGACCCCATAGATGATATCTTTTCCCTTCAAGGTTTAGTCATAGAACATCACTGGAACAGAACAATACATCCACACAGAGTAACCTTTAACTAATATAAACTTTTTCTTACAATTAATTTTCAAAGTTTAATTATATAGTGATTAGTGGTGTCGTAAATACCTAGAGAGTTACATATGCCAAGTAAGAAAACATATAAGTGGCTACATGTGGTGTGATAGAACTTCAAGGCCCTAGGCATAGTTGTCTATAAAAATCTCAAACAGCAATCAAGAGAACAGCAACATGAAAACAAATAAGAAGAACCCGTCAAAGTCTAGAACTCTTGATTAGTTTGATTCCATAATAACCCAATGGATGAATTGCAAAGCAAGTGCATATTTTCTATCTGGATGGCAGGCTACACTAATAAACAAGGTATGCAAAGTGGTGCAATGGATCGCTGGGTCCTACCACCTTGGATAAAACTTGCTGGGACCCGAGGGGTATATATGCCTCCAGCAAAGGCTTCAGCAGATACCATTGGGGAACAGGCTTTGACCCCATAGGTGATATCTTTTCCCTTCAAGGTTTAGTCATAGAACATCACTGGAACAGAACAATACATCCACACAGAGCAAACTTGAACTAATATAAACTTTTTCTTGCAATTAATTTTCACACTTTAATCGTTGTAAATACCTAAAGAGTTACATATGCCAAGTAAGAAAACATATAAGTGGCTACATGTGGTGTGATAGAACTTCAAGGCCCTAGGCATAGTTGTCTATAAAAATCTCAAACAGCAATCATGAGAACAGCAACATGAAAACAAATAAGAAGAACCCGTCAAAGTCTAGAACTCTTGATTAGTTTGATTCCATAATAACCCAATGGATGAATTGCAAAAAGCAAGGGCATATTTACTATCTGGATGGCAGGCTACACTAATAAACAAGGTATGCAAAGTGGTGCAATGGATCGCTGGGTCCTACCACCTTGGTGAAAACTTGCTGGGACCCGAGGGGTATATATGCCTCCAGCAAAGGCTTCAGCAGATACCATTGGGGAACAGGCTTTTGATAGGTGATATCTTTTCCCTTCAAGGTTTAGTCATAGAACATCACTGGAACAGAACAATACATCCACACAGAGCAAACTTGAACTAATATAAACTTTTTCTTACAATTAATTTTCACACTTTAATCATATAGTGAACAGTGGTGTTGTAAATACCTAAAGAGTTATATATGCCAAGTAAGAAAACATATAAGTGGCTACATGTGGTGTGATAGAACTTCAAGGCCCTAGGCATAGTTGTCTATAAAAATCTCATACAGCAATCATGTGAAAAGCAACATGAAAGCAAATAAGAAGAACCCGTCAAAGTCTAGAACTCTTGATTAATTTGATTCCATAATAACCCAATGGATGAATTGCAAAGCAAGTGCATATTTATTATCTGGAGGACAGGCTAAACGGATAAACAAGGTATGCAAAGGGGCGAAATGGATCGCTGGGTCCTACCACCTTGGTGAAAACTTGCTGGGACCTGAGTGGTATATATGCCTCCAGCAAATGCTTCAGCAGATACCATTGGGGAACAGGCTTTGACCCCATAGGTGATATCTTTTCCCTCCAAGGTTTAGTCATAGAACATCACTGGAACAGAACAATACATCCACACAGAGCAAACTTGAACTAATATAACCTCTTCTTATGATTCATTTTCACACTTTTATCATATAGTGACCAGTGGTGTTGTTAATACCTACAGAGTTACATATGCCCAGTAAGAAAACATATAAGTGGCTACATGTTGTGTGATAGAACTTCAAGACCCTAGGCATAGTTGTCTATAAAAATCTCATACAGCAATCATGTGAAAAGCAACATGAAAGCAAATAAGAAGAACCCGTCAAAGTCTAGAACTCTTGATTAGTTTGATTCCATAATAACCCAATGGATGAATTGCAAAGCAAGTGCATATTTATTATCTGGAGAGCAGGGTACACGAATAAACAAGGTATGCAAAGTGGTGCAATAGATCGCTGGGTCCTACCACCTTGGTGAAAACTTGCTGGGACCCGAGGGGTATATATGCCTCCAGCAAAGGCTTCAAAAGATACCATTGGGGAACAGGCTTTGACCCCATAGGTGATATCATTTCCCTTCAAGGTTTAGTCATAGAACATCACTGGAACAGAACAATACATCCACACAGAGCAAACTTGAACTAATATAACCTCTTCTTACGATTCATTTTCACACTTTTATCATATTGTGACCAGTGGTGTTGTAAATACCTACAGAGTTACATATGCCCAGTAAGAAAACATATAAGTGGCTACATGTTGTGTGATAGAACTTCAAGACCCTAGGCATAGTTGTCTATAAAAATCTCATACAGCAATCATGTGAAAAGCAACATAAAAAGAAAATAAGAAGAACCCGTCAAAGTCTAGAACTCTTGATTAGTTTGATTCCATAATAACCAAATGGATGAATTGCATAGAGCAAGTGCATATTTACTATCTGGATCGCAGGCTACACGAATAAACAAGGTATGCAAAGTGGTGCAATGGATCGCTGGGTCCTACAACCTTGGTGAAAACTTGCTGGGACCCGAGGGGTATATATGCCTCCAGCAAAGGCTTCTGCAGATACCATTGGGGAACAGGCTTTGACCCCATAGGTGATATCTTTTCCCTTCAAGGTTTAGTAATAGAACATCACTGGAACAGAACAATACATCCACACAGAGCAATCTTGAACTAATATAACCTCTTCTTACGATTCATTTTCACACTTTTATCATATAGTGACCAGTGGTGTTGTAAATACCTACAGAGTTACATATGCCCAGTAAGAAAACATATAAGTGGCTACATGTTGTGTGATAGAACTTCAAGACCCTAGGCATAGTTGTCTATAAAAATCTCATACAGCAATCATGTGAAAAGCAACATGAAAGAAAATAAGAAGAACCCGTCAAAGTCTAGAACTCTTGATTAGTTTTATTCCATAATAACCCAATGGATGAATTGCAAAAAGCAAGTGCATATTTACTATCTGGATGGCAGGGTACACGAATAAACAAGGTATGCAAAGTAGTGCAATAGATCGCTGGGTCCTACCACCTTGGTGAAAACTTGCTGGGACCCGAGGGGTATATATGCCTCCAGCAAAGGCTTCTGCAGATACC